>NC_056500.1:47394078-47402890 GCF_014905685.2 Nematolebias whitei | reverse complement strand
AAAGATAAATAACGTCTCTCGTTACATTTCTGTTAAATTCAATGCACAACATTTACACAGTCAGAAAAATGAAGAACCCCTTAAATGTATGAATATATCTGCACCCTGTTCATACTACACTAATGCTGTTTCTGTGCTATGAGCTCTAAACTTTGACTGAACTCTTCAAACAGATTATTTATTTGCAGATGATTACATAAGTGACCTGCAACTATTTTCTCAAGAATTTTTTAGATGACGGCTAGATTAGATATAGGTATATAATTGGCCAGAATTCCTGAATCAAGATTAGGTTTCTTAAGTAAATATTTAATTACAGCAATGTTAAAGTGTTGCATATGTAATCATTCATTAAAGACAAATTAAGCAGATCCAAAATGTGGACATCAATTAAAGGAAATGCCTCTTTAAAGCCTGGTTGGGATGGGATCTAGCAGACATGTGGATGGTTTGGATGAAGCTATTATTTTTGAAAATTCACAGGACAAAAACAGTCCAAACATAAATCAGGTATATGTTTCTTTAAAAAATAATACATTAAACATTAACATGAAATGCAGCTGGCATAATGCATTCTATCTGTTTGTAAGAATTAGAACCCAAGAAAATGCAGGCTATCAGGAATAGCTTAACAAAATAATTTACTGTATTAAAGAAACAAAACAAACAGGCTAATTTGGGAGTAGCTACTTAGAGAAAAAAACAGCTTGAGAAAACACAGAGAACATAGTGGAGAACCTGACTTGGTATAAAAGACAACAATGTTAGTCTGAAGAGTAATGAGAACAGAGGGAATAAATTGTCAGAGATAACGAGAGATGCAGTTGCAGATGCCTGTGATAAATAGGAATGAGGGACAGGTGTAGGTGGGTGTGTCAGGATTTGACTGGGTAGAGACTGAAAAAGGAGAAAGGAACTGGTGACACAAGGAACAGTAGGAAAAAGTGAGTATAGAAAACATCCATCCATTATCTTTACCCACATCTTCCTTTTCAGATCATGGGGGTCACTGGTGCCCATGTCCAACAGTCACTGTGTGAAAGGGGGGAGACACCTGGACAGGTCTCCTGTCTATCACAGGGACACATAAAGACAAACAACCATTCACTCTCTCACTCACACCTAGAGACAATTTAGAGTTACCAATCAGCCTAACATGCATGTTTTTGGTCTGTGGGAGGAAACTGGAGTACCTGGAGAAAACACACAGAATGGCGAAAACATGCAAACTCCACCCAGAAAGTCTAAAAAAGTTAAGTCTGGTCCTCTGGACATTCAAAAAACAAAATAAAAAAAAGTAGAAATGTTTCATCTTTCATCCGAAAGACTTCCTCAGTCTGAGGTGCTGTTTTCAGCTCAGTCTTATAAATAGCACCTTCTCGTAGTAGATCAACCAGTTTTGCTGCTGACAAACAAAACCAGCTGCTCACATGATCAAGGAGGACCATCAGCCTAACGATGGATTGTTAGCACCCTGATGGCTGTTGTGATCAGTAAAATGTTGGACTTCCTGAGATTTTTACTGATTACATTTTACTGACCACATCAACTCTGTGGATAAATACATCAAGTTCACACGAGAAGATGTAAAGAATGGCAAGTTGGCTTTCTTGGACTGTGAGGTCTCAGTCTCTGATAGAGGACATTTGCAATCCGAGGTGTACCGCAAACCCACCCACACAGACCAGTATTTGCAGTTTGACTCCCATCACCCTTTGGAGCACAAGTTAGGAGTCATCAGGACTCTATATCACAGAGCAGACAGCATCCCCACTAGCTCGGGAGCCAGGCAGAAGGAGAAATCCTACACAAAACAGGCTCTAGAGCAATGTGGATATCCTAACTGGGCCTTCCTGAAAGCAGAGAAGAAACCCAAACAGGACTCCAGTCAGCCATCAGGTGAAAAGGAGGAACCCAGACCCAGACCAGTGGTCATTCCGCATGTTGAGGGGGTATCAGAGAAACTGAGACGTTTATTTTCTAAACATAACGTCCCAGTGGCTTTTAAACCCCAAAATACATTACGGCAAAGACTGGTTCATCCCAAAGATCCAGTCCCCCGGCACAAACAGAGTAATATTGTGTATGCTGTTCAGTGTCAGGAGGGCTGTGATCAGTCTTACATCGGGGAAACTAAACAGCCACTGGCCAAAAGGATGGCCCAGCACAGAAGATCAACATCATCAGGCCAGGATTCTGCGGTCTACACTCATCTCCAGGCCAGCGGTCACTTTTTCAGGGATGAAGATGTTCACATCCTGGACAGAGAGGAACGATGGTTTGAGAGAGGAGTAAAGGAGGCCATCTTTGTGAAAAGAAATTGTCCATCATTAAACAGGGGTGGAGGCCTCCAGGTTCAACTGTCCCCCTCTTACAATGCTGTTATTGCTAGTATCACTCAACCCCCTGTGAATAGTAAACAGCCATCAGTGTGCTAATGATCCATTGTTAGGCTGATGGTCCTTCTTGATCATGTGAGCAGCTAGTTTTGGTTGTCAGCAGCAAAACTGGTTGATTCACTCTGAGAAGGTGCTATTTAAGAGACTGAGCTGAATACAGCACCTCAGACTGAGGAAGTCTTTCGGATGAGAGACAAAACGTATCTACATTTTTTTGTTGTTTGGCTTTGTTTTGTTTTTTTAAAAGTCCAGAGGACCAAACTTAACTTTTTTTAGATCTGTAGATAAAAGTTCACACGAGTAGATGTAAAACATGTCAGGTTGGGTTTCTCGGACTGTGAGGTCTCAGTCTCTGATGGAGGACATTTGCAAACTGATGCATACTTCACACCCACCCACATTAACCAGTATTTGCTGCTTGAATTCCATCACTCTCTGGAGCACGTTAGGAGTCATCAGGACCCTGTGCCACAGCTTTCCCATAAAATTGGGAGCCAGGAAGAAGGAGAAGTCCCACACAAGAGAGGCCCTGGAGCAATGTGGGTATCCTAACTGGACCTTCCTGAAAGCAAAGAAGAAACCCAAACAGGACTACAGCCAGCCATCAGGTGATAAGAAGGAGGAACCCAGACCGGTGGTCATTCTGTATGTTGCGGGAGTTTCGGAGAAACTGAGACGTTTAATTTCTAAACATGACGTCCCAGTGGCTTTTAAACTCCATAATACATTACAGCATACACTGATCAATTCCATAGAGCCAGTCTCCTGGCACAAAAAGTAATATTGTGTATGTTGCTCAGTGTCAGGAGGGTGATCAGTCTTACATCGGGTAAACTAAACAGCCAATGCCAAAAGGATTGTCCAGCCAGAAGATCAACATCATCTGGCCAGGATTCTATGGTCTACACTCATCTCCAGGCCAGCGGTCACTCTTTCAGGGATGAAGACGTTCACATCCTTGAGAGGAATGTTGGTTTGAGAGAGGAGTAAAGGAGGCCATCTTTGTGAAGAGAACCTGTCCATCATTAAACATGGGTGGAGGCCTCCGTGTTCAACTGTCCCCCTCTTCCAATGCTGAACATTATTGCTAGTATCACTCAGCCCTCTGTCAATATCAAGTGACCACCAGGGCACTAACAACCAATTGTTAGGCTGATGGTCCTCCTTTTGCATGTGAACAACTAGTTCTGGATGTCATGAGAAAACTGGTTGATCCACTATGAGAAGGTACTATTTATAAGATTGAGTTTAGTATGTTACGTTCCGGCTCGCTTTGGATGAAATATAAATGACACGACACAAAAGTTTGTGTAAAAAGCAAAAAAAAAAAGTGAATTTCTGTTGGCTGTGTTTACAAGATACTAAACAAAAATACAACAATAGCTAATGTTTTTCAGTCAATGTAACTGAAAACAACAAGAATAACTTCTTGTTCTGAAAAACGCCCAAGTACTTAAAAACAAATGTGAAAATTGAAAAACAAACAAAATACACAATCCCAACTAACAATGATCAAACTAACACAAGTGGCTCCACAATGAAAATGAAATGTCCAAACAAACAAATGTGTCTTGGCTACAAAAGCCACAGTCTATCAGATCCAATACGACCTAGTAAGACACAATTGGAAACAACTTGGCTGCACCACCAAAGATTGGCATACTGCACATAAAGCACAGCAGCCATGACTGAAGTTGAGTTGACTTGTGATCTTCCTCCTTCTTCTGACCTCCTCACTGGCAGTCGCTGGTGGATGGGCGGTGCTGTCCAAGTCCCCTCTGGCCATTCACCTTTGGACAGGTAAGCCTTGCAGCCTTGGTCAAGAGAGTGAGGAAGGCAGCGAGCGAGCAGCAACCAGGCTGTACAGAAAAGAAAACTACAAAAGAAGAATGGCAGTAAAGGCCTGAGGCTGTAACAAGTGCAGCTCCTCAGACTGAAGAAGTGTTTTGGATAAAAGACTAAACGTTTTGACAAAGAAGAATTCGTCCAGAGGACCTGACTCAACCTTGTTAGATGTACATAATGACGTATATCTGTACGTGATGATGCCACTGTCGTTCAAAATTGAATGGCTCTATGAAGCAAACAGATCATCAAGATCCATTGATGGGGGACATTGACGTACCTCTTGTTGTTAATAGATTTTTTAGTTTAAATAAATTTTCCACTTTAGTTTTATTAGTCAATTTACAACAGACTTTTCCCTCCAACAAAACAATTTTTCTTGTTATTTGAAAGCAATAGTCACACTTTTTCCTGACAAAATCAACACTTGAAGAGGCATGGTGAGTTCTGGGCATTTGGTCAAAAAAAAAAAAAAACAAGTGTAAAAAAAGTATTTTGCTAGTTACACTTTACTTTAGAGGGGTGTTTTCTTGTCAGTTTGACCTGAACATTAAACTTTGTATTTATTGATTAAGTATAGTTGTCACCAATTTTTCCAGAAAAGCCAGGAACTCTAAACATGTTCACCCTTAGCTCTGAACTTCTTTGTCCTTTTTCGCTTTCCTGCCATTCATCCCCGAGCACAGTTCCTTCACAGTCTTGCTCAGGAGCATCTGGAGGCTGATTCAATTAAGTTTTCTATGAATTGCCGTTCAGACGTCCAAACCAAAAGTGATGGAGAATTAACAACAGCTCCTATTAGTCTCCACACTGTTTGCAAGCTTGAGAATGCAAATCCATTATTCAGAAACGAGATGAAAAATATTTTTTTTATATTTCCATTAAGCCTTTACAGCAGATAATTTCCCCTCTTTGGTCGCCGCTGAAGAATATGTTTCAGTCTGAAAAGCAGCTCATTCAGTGTCCAGGAGAAGAGAAATCACTTGCAGATGCATTACTATTTAGGTAGCTGACAAAAGACGAGCTGGACAATGACAGGAAATGATGGCTGTTAAAATTAATGTTTGAAGTTCACACATCATTATTATCCACGGAGTCAACTTTCCCTCTAAATATACTCTTCCCCCACAGTCTGTCTTTGTCTTCAAACAGCACCAAAGCAGTCATTATGTTCAGACATAATGCACCATAATGACAGTAATTTCAGTATCAAATTTTCAAATGTTAGTCCTTAATTCCTTGTGGTTAAGTAGCTTAGTTGTAATGCACATTTCCTACCATGTTCAGCAGAGTGCTCAAGGAATGAGGCGTCTAAAGCAGAGCAGGAGAGTGGGAACATTGTAAAGACTATCTAAAATGCATCAAGTCTAAGGTTCAGGCTTCACTAGCAGCACAAAACAAGACCTAAAAAATAAGCCATTATGAAGTCTTTTTGTTTTCCGTTACCACTGATATCTCATTATATATTTCAGTTTCATTGTGTAGCTGAAGAAGCAGCATGCAGCCAAATCAAAGAAACATTTATATTCAGTGATATAATGATTGCAAGATGTCATGATTCCAGATGAAAAAATATGCGCCTAACTGAAAAATGTTATGAAAGCGAGATTATACTTGGATCATTTATTGTTGTCATCTATAAAACAAAACTTGAAAGTAAATAAATAGATAAGTGTAGTGAGTGGAAATAATTTTATTGTCAAATTATTTATTTATTTATTTTTCCTTATCACATTGAAGTCCAAACCTTCTATAGCCTGAGGATTTACTAGGAAGTTTAATTTGAGACAAATAAAACTTTAACATTTTTTCAAAGCCACAAAATGATGTTTAGTTATCTGCATTTATTTTAAATTGTCCTTAAGCTTAGGTTCTTTGGTATTGAGAGTAAAGGATTTTTTAAATATTTTCAAATTTTTGACATTAAAACCATAAAAAATTATAGAAAAAAAAATCACTTTATTATTTTTACTATTTGTTATTATATCATTATATATATATTGTATCACCCTCCCTGGGCTGCTACCTTAGCGTGGTGGAGGGGTTTGAGTGTCCCAATGATCCTATGAGCTATGCTGTCAGGGGCTTTACACCCCTAGTAGGGTCACCCATGGCAGACAGATCCTAGGTGAGGGACCAGACAAAGTGTAGCCCAAAAACCCCGATGATGAGAAAAATAAACGGACCTAATGTTCCTTTGCCCGGACGTGGGTCACCGGGGCCCCACTCTGGAGCCTGGCCTGGAGGTGGGGCACGCGGGCGAGCACCTGGTGGCCGGGCTTTTACCCATGGAGTTTGGCCGGGCACAGCCCGAAGAGGAGACGTGGGTCCCCCTTCCCAATGGCTCACCACCTGTGGGAGGAGCCAAAGGGGTCGGGTGCAATGTGGGATGGGTGGTGGCCGAGGGCGGGGACACTGGCGGTCTGATCCTCGGCTACAGAAGCTGGCTATTGGGACGTGGAATGTCACCTCACTGGTGGGGAAGGAGCCAGAGCTGGTGTGTGAAGCTGAGAGGTTCTGGCTAGAAATAGTCAGACTCACCTCTATGCATGGCTCTGGCTCTGGAACCAGTTTCCTTGAGAGGGGCTAGATACTCTTCCACTCTGGAGTTGCCCCTGGTGAGAGGCGCCAAGCAGGAGTGGGCATACTTATTGCCCCCCAACTTGGTGCCTGTGTGTTGGGGTTCACCCCGGTAAATGAGAGGGTGGCCTCCCTCCGCCTACGTGTGGGGGGACGGGTTCTGACTGTCGTTTGTGCTTATGCACCAAACGGCACTTCAGATTATCCACCCTTTCTGGAGTCCTTGGAGGGGGTACTGGAAAGTGCACCTCCTGGGGACTCCCTTGTTCTGCTGGGGGACTTCAATGCTCATGTGGGTAATGACAGTGAGACCTGGAGGAGTGTGATTGGGAGGAACGGCCCCCCTGATCTGAACCAGAGTGTCGTTCTATTGTTGGATTTCTGTGCACGTCACGGATTGTTAATAACAAACACCTTGTTCAGGCATAAGAGTGTCCATATGCTTGGACTGCTCGTCCAAGATGGCGCCGGTGTGTAGGGCTGCCCGTCTCTCGCTCTCTGCTTGTATTGTATTTTTGTTATTTTTACAATGGTTTGTGCAGTGTGCCGAGTCATATTTTCAGTATGATCGTCGGGCACTTTTGGAGCTCCGTACATTTGCTGAAACGCCTGCGGAGTTTTTGTACAGCGGTAAGCACTCTCCTCCACTGGTCCTATCTGAGATTCCTGCATTCCTTCTGCGTGACCCTGGCCTTTCTCCATGGAGGAAACGTCGCAGACGTCGTGGGAAGCGTGCAGGGATTTTGGTGAAACTGAGGCAAAGTGTGGATTATTCTAACAGGACTCGCTCTGGATCTGATCATCTCCTCTCTGACCCGTGGTGCTCCCGGGGCCCGGCTGCTGGCCAGCTGCCCGCGCGCTCAGTCCATGGAAACACCTGGAGTTGTTTACCTGTGCGCCGCACCAGCAGACCAGGAGGAGCTGTTCTTCATAACCTGCGCCCGCTGGCGCGCGCGTCTCCCTCCACGGCTGTGCCTGTGTCGGACAATATCAAGATGTGTTTAATCAACGCAAGGTCTGTTTCCAACAAGACGTTTATCCTCAATGACTTTTTTAAAGATGAGGAGTTGGATTTTCTGTTCGTCACAGAATCTTGAATTTCTGATGGTGAGTCCAGCGCCCTGGTGGAACTACTTCCTCCGGACTGTGTATGTTTCAATGCCCCGCGGCCATCAGGTCGGCGCGGGGGGGGGGGGGATTATTAACAGTTTTTAAAGCAAACTTTGCGTGTAAACAGTTGTCCATCCTGGTGTCCCGCGCCAGCTTCGAGCTGAGCGCCTTTGAACTTGGACACTCTCCTCCGGTCCTGTGTGCGCTCATCTACCGCCCACCTCGTTCTAAGGACTTCATAAATGAATTCTCTGACTTTTTGGCTGATATCACACAGAGATACACTCACTTTTTGCTTATTGGTGACTTTAATTTGCATGTGTGTTGTCAGGAGAAGCCCTTAGTGAAGGACTTTCTGGATTTATTGGACTCTTTTGGCTTAGCTCAGCAGGTGAGCGGCCCCACCCAAGAACATGGTCATACGCTGGACCTCGTTTTAACACGCGATGTCTCTGTTTCTAATTTGAAAATCGGTGACAATGTTTTTTCAGATCACATGCCTGTATTGTTTGACTTCACCCCCCCTTGTCCCACTGCTAAGACGCGCGTTCCTGCACGTACGCGTTCCATTAACCGTTTCACTGCTGCTCGTTTTAATGAAGGTTTTAATTCTGAGAGGATCGAACAGCTCTCGGTGTCTCTTACCACTGAGGAGCTAACCTCTCAGTTCAACTCTGCCTGTTTAGATGTTCTGTACCGTGTTGCTCCCCTTAAGACCAGAAAAACGAAACTTAAATCAGAGCCTTGGCTGAATGACGTCACGCGAGCCGTTAGGCGGCAGTGTTGCAGAGCTGAACGAAAGTGGAGGAAGGACAGGCTCCAGGTGTCTTTTCAAATGTTAAGGGAGAGTTGGCGTCACTATCAGAAAACCGTTAAAG
>NC_056500.1:47385966-47393978 GCF_014905685.2 Nematolebias whitei | reverse complement strand
CCTCGTTCTAAGGACTTCATAAATGAATTCTCTGACTTTTTGGCTGATATCACACAGAGATACACTCACT
Organism: Nematolebias whitei; assembly: GCF_014905685.2. NCBI lineage: Eukaryota > Metazoa > Chordata > Actinopteri > Cyprinodontiformes > Rivulidae > Nematolebias > Nematolebias whitei. The sequence continues at coordinate 47,393,908 of NC_056500.1, read as the reverse complement.
TTTTGCTTATTGGTGACTTTAATTTGCATGTGTGTTGTCAGGAGAAGCCCTTAGTGAAGGACTTTCTGGATTTATTGGACTCTTTTGGCTTAGCTCAGCAGGTGAGCGGCCCCACCCAAGAACATGGTCATACGCTGGACCTCGTTTTAACACGCGATGTCTCTGTTTCTAATTTGAAAATCGGTGACAATGTTTTTTCAGATCACATGCCTGTATTGTTTGACTTCACCCCCCCTTGTCCCACTGCTAAGACGCGCGTTCCTGCACGTACGCGTTCCATTAACCGTTTCACTGCTGCTCGTTTTAATGAAGGTTTTAATTCTGAGAGGATCGAACAGCTCTCGGTGTCTCTTACCACTGAGGAGCTAACCTCTCAGTTCAACTCTGCCTGTTTAGATGTTCTGTACCGTGTTGCTCCCCTTAAGACCAGAAAAACGAAACTTAAATCAGAGCCTTGGCTGAATGACGTCACGCGAGCCGTTAGGCGGCAGTGTTGCAGAGCTGAACGAAAGTGGAGGAAGGACAGGCTCCAGGTGTCTTTTCAAATGTTAAGGGAGAGTTGGCGTCACTATCAGAAAACCGTTAAAGTTGCCAAATGTAAATTCTTTTCTGATTTAATTGTCTCCAACTCCCACAACCCCCGAGTTCTTTTCTCCACCCTGAACTCAGTTCTACACCTCAGTGAGCCTTCACCTCTGGAAGCCTCAACTGAGCTGTGTGAGAACTTCCTCCATTTCTTTTTAGAAAAAGTGGCAAACACCCGGGCACTCATTTCTCCACCAGCTCATGATCTGTCCATCCTTTCTCAGTGTGTGGCTGTGTTTGACCACTTTGAGCCCATCTCTCTGTCCTCTCTGGAGCAGGTAATGTGCAGCATGAAACCATCTGGTTCCCCCTTTGATGTGGTCCCCCCTCGACTACTAAAGGAAGTTTTTCCTACCCTGGGTCCTTTTATTCTCACTATTCTGAATAGCAGTTTATCCTCAGGTGTGGTGCCAAAGACTTTTAAACATGCTGCTGTCCAGCCCCTCCTGAAAAAACCTAACCTTGACCCCTCAGTCATGTCCAACTTCCGGCCTGTCTCCAGACTCCCATTCACCTCTAAACTACTGGAAAAAATTGTGGAGTCTCAGTTGAAACAGTTTTTGGGGGATCACGCTATCCTTGAGTTATTCCAATCTGGCTTCAAATCTCTCCATAGCACTGAAACTGCTCTACTGAAGGTTTTTAATGACATTTTCATATCCACAGACGCAGGTGATTCTGTGCTGCTTGTCCTATTGGACCTTACATCTGCTTTTGACACCATCGACCACAATATCCTCATTTCTAGACTGGAGCAGTGGGTGGGCATCACAGGGTCAGCCCTTAAATGGTTTGGGTCCTACCTCTCTGACAGAACCTTCTGTGTCAATATCAAAGATTTTAGTTCGGCATCGACCGCACTCCAGTGGGGGGTACCGCAGGGGTCCATCCTCGGTCCCCTTCTCTTTTCTTTATACCTGCTGCCACTAGGTGCTATCTTCCGCAAACACGACATACCCTTTCATTTCTATGCCGATGATTGCCAAATTTACTTCTCCGTGAGGCACAGAGGCACACGCTCTATTCAGCCTCTTCTTGACTGCCTGGCTGACATCCGGGACTGGATGGCTTTAAACTTCTTAAGCTTCAATGAGAAGAAGTCTGAAGTCATGCTGTTCCATCCCAGTGGCTCACTCATGAACCATGACATTGACCTTTTCTCTCTAGCCCCGCTAGAGAAACAAAAGGTCACTAATCTGGGGGTGATAATGGACCCGTCCTTAAAACTCAACAGTCACGTAAACATGATGGTCAAATCCTGTTTTTTTCAGCTGAGACGGCTGTCTAAGCTGAAGCCTATACTCTCCAAAAAGAACCTTGAGACAGTGATCCACGCCTTCATAACATCTAGGCTTGATTATTGCAATTCACTTCTGTTTGGAATCAGTCAGTCCTCCATTGCTCGTCTACAACTGGTCCAAAATGCTGCAGCCCGATTTTTAACTGGTACAGGCTATAGAGAGCACATCACGCCAGTTTTGGCCTCCCTGCACTGGCTACCCATTCACCTTCGGATCCATTTCAAAATTCTCATGTATGTTTTTAAATCACTGAACAGTTCTGCCCCATCCTATTTCACTGATCTTCTGCAGCCATATGTCCCACCGCGCTCTCTGAGGTCAGCAGACCAGATGCTTCTCTCAGTCCCAGAAACCCGTCGTAAGCTCAGAGGTGACAGGGCTTTCTCTGTTGCAGGTCCACGACTGTGGAATGAGTTGCCACTGAGTGTGCGGCAGGCTCCCACACTCTCAGTCTTTAAGTCTCGCTTGAAGACCCACTTCTATTCTCTTGCCTTTAACACGGTGTGATTTGTTTTGGTCCGGTCTGTTCTCTACTCTGTTGGCCATTTTAGTTAGCTTCTGCTGCTATTTGTATCTGTATTTCTATTTTATGTTTTCCTGTCTGTTGTACATGTTTGTGTTCTTTTGTACAGCACTTTGGTTGGCCTTGTTGCTGTTTTAAGTGCTATATAAATAAATTGGTATGGTATGGTATATGTGCTCTTGGCACCAGGACACCCTAGGCCGCAGTTCGATGATCGACTTTGTCATCGTCTCATCTGATCTGCGGCCACATGTCTTGGACAGAGAGGGGCGGAGCTGTACACTGATCACTACCTGGTGGTGAGTTGGCTCCGATGGTGGGGGAGGATGCCGGTCAGACCTGGCAGACCCAAATGTATTGTGAGGGTTTGCTGGGAACGTCTGGCAGAGTCTCTTGTGAGACAGAGTTTTAACTCCCACCTCCGGGAGAACTTCGAACATATTCGGAGGGAAGTGGGGGACATTGAGTCTGAGTGGACCATGTTTCGTGCCTCTATTGTCGAGGCGGCTTACCGGAGCTGTGGTGGCAAGGTTGTCGGTGCCTGTCGCGGCGGCAACCCTCAAACCTGATGGTGGACACCGTCGGTGAGGGATGCTGTCAGGCTGAAGAAGGAGTCCTATTGGGCCTTTTTGGCCTGTGGGACCCTGGAAGCAGATGATGGGTACTGGCAGTCCAAGTGACATGCGGCTCTGGTGGTCGCTGAGGCAACAACTCGGGCATGGAAGGAGTTCGGAGAGGCCATGGAGAATGACTTCCGCACGGCTTCGAGGCGATTCTGGTCCACCATCCGGCGTCTCAGGGGGGAAAGCGGTACGCCACCAACACTGTTTATAGTGGGAGTGATGTGCTGCTGACCTCAACTCGGATGTTGTGGGTCGGTGGGCGGAATACTTTGAAGACCTCCTCAATCCCACTGGCACGTCTTCCACTGAGGAAGCGGAGCCTGGGGACTCTGGGGGCCCTCCAATCTATGGTGCTGAGGTCACCGAGGTGGTTAAAAAGCTCCTCGGTGGCAGGGCCCCAGGGTTGGATGAGATTCGCCCGGAGTTCCTTAAGGCTCTGGATGTTGTAGGGTTGTGTTGGCTTATGCGACTCTGTAATAATGCGTGGACATCGGGGGAAAATCCCCTGGATTGGCAGACCGGGGTGGTGGTCCCCCTATTGAAAAAGGGGGACCGTAGAGTGTGTTCCAACTACAGGGGAATCACGCTCTTAAGCCTCCCTGGTAAGGTCTACTCGGGGGTTCTGGAGAGGAGGGTCGGTCGGGTAGTCGAACCTCGGATTCAGGAGGAGCAGTGCGGATTTCGTCCTGGCCGTGGAATACTGGACCAGCTCTACATTCTCAGCAGGGTCCTGGAGGGTGCGTGGGAGTTTGCCCAACTTGTCTACATATGCTTTGTGGACTTGGAGAAGGCGTTCGACCGCGTCCCTCGGGGAACCCTGTGGGGGGTACTCTGGGAGTATGGGGTACCGGGCCCTTTGATATGGGCTGTTAGGTCCCTGTATGACCGGTGTCAGAGCCTGGTCCGCATCGCCGGCAGTAAGTCGGGCTTGTTCCCAGTGAGAGTTGGACTCTGCCAAGGTTGCCCTTTGTCACCGATTCTGTTCATAACTTTTATAGACAGAATTTCTAGATGCAGCCAAGGTGTTGAGGGGATCCGTTTTGGTGGCCTTAGGATTGCGTCTCTGCTTTTTGCAGATGATGTGGTCTTATTGGCTTCATCAGACCATGATCCACAGCTTTCGCTGGAGTGGTTCGCAGCCGAATGCGACGTGGCCGGGATGAAGATCAGTTCCTTCAAATCTGAGACCATCGTCTTGAGCCGGAAAAGGGTATAGTGCCCTCTCCGGGTCAGGGAGGAGGTCCTACCCCAAGTGGAGGAGTTTAAGTATCTTGGGGTCTTGTTCACGAATAAGGGAAAAATGGAGCATGAGATCGATAGGTGGATAGGTGCAGCTTCAGCAGTGAAGCAGGCGCTGTACAGGTCTGTCGTGGTGAAGAGAGAGCTGAGTCAAAAGGCAAAACTCTCAATTTACCGATCGATCTACGTTCCCACCCTCATCTATGGTCATGAGCTTTGGGTTGTGACTGAAAGAATGAGATCTCGGATACAAGCGGCCGAAATGAGTTTTCTCCGCAGGGTGTCTGGGCTCTCCTTTAGAGATAGGGTGAGAAGCTCGGTCATCCGGGAGAGACTCAGAGTAGAGCCGCTGCTTCTCCACGTCGAGAGGAGCCAGTTGAAGTGCCTTGGGCATCTGTTTAGGATGCCATCTGGACGCCTCCCTGGTGAGGTGTTCCAGACACGTCCCACCGGAAGGAGGCCCAGAGGAAGACCCAGGACACGCTGGAGGGACTATGTTTCTCAGCTGGCCTGGGAACGCCTCAGGATTCCCCCAGAAGAGCTGGCCCAAGTGGCTGGGGAGAGGGAAGTCTGGGCCTCCCTACTTAGGCTGCTACCACCGCGACCCGACCCCGGATAAGCGGAAGAAAATGGATGGATATTTGTGGTGAAGGGCCTTGCACAAGAGCCGACAGTGGTGCAATGAGAATGAAGGCAGTTATGGGTGCTTTACTGTTCCCTGTTGTAATGGTCAGTGTATTCAAACCACTGATCTCAATCACGGATTCACCTTCTTTAACTTCAGAGCCACCACTCCACCATGATATGAACCAAAGTGATGTTTAAATTATAATGAACAATATAATTTGACTTTTTTTTTTGCAGTTTATGCATGGAACAAGCACACTTTTTAAGTAATTCATGTAGTTGGGGCTGTCTTTGTGAGCTTTTTTTTTTTTTTTTAACAGAAAACATAAATACCAATTAATAGAAATGCTTTGTGTACACATCTTCCCGTCATCTCAGTACCGGAATGAACTAATTATGACTTGAGTTTTCAAAAAATTCAATTAAAAGTTTTTTTAATTAATCAGATTGTTAGCCTGTTATCTGTTTTTTTTATTTATTTTTATTTTACACAGCTTTCTGACAAACATATGCTCAACATCTAAATCAACCAGAAAATGAATTTTTTGCAACATACTTGATGCAAGTTTTTGTTAAAGCAGAAAGTTGTTTTGTTTATATATTGGAAATGACTGGATTTTAAGGCATTAAAAAAAGCGCTGGTAACACAAAATTTTGGCAAAACTTCCAAATTAGGGTCACAAAAATGTGATTAGCTCATCAATAGATGATACTTATCATCTTATCACCTCCACATTTTGGCTAAACAAATTAATAATAAGCTAATAACTGAACCAACTTAACTTACCATTAACTAATCATTAGTTTGGTAGGACAAAATGTGCAGATAACTATCACCTAATGATTAGGCACATACTGTAGGTGACCTTTTTTTTCAGAAGTGCTGCAATTATGGTCTTCACACTAATAAAATAAAACTAAAGACATGGCTTTGTCGCTGAGCTGTTGTGTCATGCAGGTCTTATCTCGGACCCCAGGCCCACCTCCAGTTCATGAGGCTCCAGCTTGGACCCCCTCAGAAGTAGTAACTCACACTATCTCAATAAAACAATGAAATGTGAATTCAGTTTTACCAGTTGTATTAAATCAAGGCAGGAAACTATTACAGTTTACAGTGCTGAACTCTCCAATACAAGTTAACGCAAGATCATGGACCGGAAAATTTGTGGCAAATGACATGTTGCCTTACAACTATATTGGGCCTAGGCTCCGCCTTCTTCTGGGAGCACAGCCTATCATTGTGTAGGAGGGGCAGACCACGTGTGATCTCATTGGATCTTATGTGGTCTGACGTGTCAGGAAAAATGCTACGGTGTAGAAAAAGCCTCTGTACGTGTTGTGGCGAGCCAATAAAGAAATAACCAATAAATAAAAACTCTATTCCTTGACGGATATTGATTCCCTGGGAGACTCTTTTTTTAGAGTTGCTGGCCCTGTTTAAACCGGTCAGAACCGGGTCACAATCTTATTGCAATTCATCTCTGAGCACATAAAAAACCCAGGGTCACAGTCTAGATAGAATATGTCTAACAGCTTCAATAAAAACCTTAATCACTCATCAGTTTAGTCAAATCAATATATTTTATTTAGGGGCATCAAAGCTTTAAATAACCAACAAGCTGATCTAATTTTTATGTTCACTACTTTTGAGACATTAGGGTGCAACTAATTGTATTCTTAGTGTAAGGATGTTACTTTTCTGTAGCCCGGTGTGTCTGTTTCCCTCGTGCTCCTCATTAGTTTCCATTGTTGCCACCTGTGTCTCGTCCCAGCTGTTTGTCATCATGTCTCGTCTTCTCCCAGTATTTAAGCAGTCCTATTCTGTCTTGTCCTTTGTCGGGTCGTTCTTCGTTGGGTACGCTTCCTTGAGTCTCCTGAGTCTCTCCTTGTCTTCCTGGTTCCCCGTGTCTCCTGAGTTCCCCGTGCCTCCCTCCTTGTTTATGTAAGTTTTGCTGCCCCGTCAGCTTGTTTATTTTGTACTTTTCATTTATCATTAAAAACTTATTTTTGTATATCTGCCAAGTTGAGTCCCTGTTCTGCACTCTGGGTTCGCTCCGACCACAAATCCTAACACTTAGGGGGCTATTTTAATCATGTTCCATAAATGAATAAAATAGATTGCTGTGTACAAACTAATATATATATATAAAAAAAACTGTACAGATAGAAAATAAAGTAACTCTGTATTATTTTATTGTTCAAAACTAGTAAGGTTGATATTGTCGTGGTTGGATACCATGTCGTGTTCAAAACAGCTGAGACGTCGCCCTCGGTATAAAAGATTTATTTGACAAACAGGGGTTACAGATATTCAGAGACAAACAATTACATTAATAAGATATATGCATATAAATGGAGCATTAAAGAACGAACTGTCTCGGTGTGCGCCTCCCAGAAATGCTCGGTGGGCGTGTGTCATTTCCGGCCTTTTATCACAGTTTGAGAAGGCTCGCTTTCTGATTGGTTTAGCTTCTTCAGTTCCCATGGTTACTGGTTTAGCCCGCCCCCGAAGGACGTTAGTTAAAAGTTTATGGCACACTGAAATCGTTCGTTTTAGCTGTTTGTTTAACGTGATTATACCTTAGTGATACCAAATGATTTGAGTTAAAGTGGTTTATTTCTAGGAATAATTAATAACTATTAATTGTTATCTAACTCATGTTTGCGTGTTCTTACTTGATCCTTTTTATACTTTTTAGTTTAGTTGCTGTTGTAGCTTACTGTGACAATTAACCCTGTGTCCTCTCAGCTAAACCGACCCTGTATTCAACAATGATTAAATGTTAATGGTTATTATTAAGAGAGATCCTGAGGGATTTTATTTAGTCAAACTATATTAAGTCTAAATTAAAGAAATGTGTTCTAGCTTTATTTATGTTAATCAGTCTGCTATCTGGCATGATTTGATTGCTTGTAATATATCAAATGTGAACTTGTAAAATTATCATTAGCTAATATGAGATTATATTTAAAGGTCAACTAGTTAGAATTAGCAAACATTTTCTATAAATATAGTTCAACCCTGGAAGAAAGACACACGCACA
>NC_056500.1:47382626-47385866 GCF_014905685.2 Nematolebias whitei | reverse complement strand
CATTTTCTATAAATATAGTTCAACCCTGGAAGAAAGACACACGCACACTTTGTATAACATGACATTTGAATGCTTGATAGGAAATATAAAAAAGGTATAAAAATATGAAATCCAACATTCCCTCTTTTGATCTCCCCATATTCATGGAAGATCACCCCTTTTTGGATTTGTCCAGATGGAACCTTATTTTTATAAAATAAAAAAAAAATTTAAAATGGCAGGTTGGCTTTCTTGGACTGTGAGGTCTCAGTCTCTGATAGAGGACATTTGCAAACTGAGGTGTACCACAAACCCAGCCACACAGACCAGTATTTGCAGTTTGACTCCCATCACCTTTTGGAGCACAAGTTAGGAGTCATCAGGACTCTGTATCACAGAGCAGACAGCGTCCCCACTAGCTCAGGAGCCAGGCAGAAGGAGAAATCCCACACAAGACAGGCTCTAGAGCAATGTGGATATCCTAACTGGGCCTTCCTGAAAGCAGAGAAGAAACCCAAACAGGACTCCAGTCAGCCAACAGGTGAAAAGGAGGAACCCAGACCCAGACCAGTGGTCATTCCATATGTTGAGGGAGTATCAGAGAAACTGAGATGTTTATTTTCTAAACTTAACGTCCCAGTGGCTTTTAAACCCCAAAATACATTACGGCAAAGACTGGTTCATCCCAAAGATCCAGTCCCCCGGCACAAACAGAGCAATGTTGTGTATGCTGTTCAGTGTCAGGAGGGCTGTGATCAGTCTTACATCGGGGAAACTAAACAGCCACTGGCCAAAAGGATGGCCCAGCACAGAAGATCAACATCATCAGGCCAGGACTCTGCGGTCTACACTCATCTCCAGGCCAGCGGTCACTCTTTCAGGGATGAAGATGTTCACATCCTGGACAGAGAGGAACGATGGTTTGAGAGAGGTGTAAAGGAGGCCATCTTTGTGAAAAGAAATCGTCCATCATTAAACAGGGGTGGAGGCCTCCGGGTTCAACTGTCCCCCTCTTACAATGCTGTGATTGCTAGTATCACTCAGCCCTCTGTGAACAGTAAACAGCCATCAGTGTGCTAATGATCCATTGTTAGGCTGATGGTCCTTCTTGAGCATGTGATCAGCTGGTTTTGGTTTTCAGCAGCAAAACTGGTTGATCCACTCTGAGAAGGTGCTATTTAAGAGACTGAGCTGAATACAGCACTTCAGACTGAGGAAGTCTCTTGGATGAGAGACGAAACGTTTCTACATTTTTTTGTTGATTTGCTTTGTTTTGTTGTTTTTTTTAATGTCCAGAGGACCAGATTTAACTTTTTTAGATAGTAGGGTTGATATTTTCATTTTGCCAAACAATGAAAAATAATCTTAATGTCATGGTGTGATATAAAATATATATATATATATATATTATTTGTCTTTAGACTGCTCCCATGTCAGAGGTAGCCACAGGGCATCATCTGTCTCCAAGTCTAATCTAATAATTTCACTGGCACCCTGCTGGTTAACAGCACCACAGGCAACTGCTGTTAACCCGGGCCTCCACCGATCTGATGAGGCTGTCGTACAATCCGGCAAGGCAGTTGTACTGGCTTGGTCATTGTTAACCCAGTTCCTGATCTATAAAGTAAGGCAGTCATATGCTGTGATAACAAATTCTCATAAACTGTCATTTCTGTGAAAAAAAAATATGGCACTGGTGAGGACAGCTGCTGTTGTACAGCTTTTTAATTATTATATATATTTTTTTTCACTTCTTCAGGCATGTGACAGAAATATCGGTCAACATAGGGACACTGTATTTGAAATGCATTCCTGGCAGCTCCAATCCATACCCAGCTGGGGCCCCCAAGATTCTATGGTGGACCAACAACAACAATGAAAGACATGCAAGCTCACGGAAAAGGCCCCAACGAAAAAGGGACAGCATTAGGAACAAGCTGAGGAACTGTGCTTACCATGCACCTCTGCCAAGTATGCTACTTGCCAATATCCAGTCACTGGAAAACAAGCTAGATGACCTCAGGGCCAGGGAAAAGTACAAGAAGGACATTTGGAACTGCAGAATAATCTGTCTCACTGAGACATGACCAACACCCCTGATCTTGGACCACGCTGTCCAACCAGCTGAGATTTTCACTGAACTTTGCGCAGACAGGACAAATGAGTTTGGTAAATCAAGGGAAGGTGGAGTGAGCTTAACAGTTAATAACAGCTGGTGCAATAACAGGAATGTTGTTTCTCTCAAAAACTTGGGTTCCCCTGATCTGGCGTTCCTGACCATCAAGAGCCGTCCTTTTTACTTGGAACAAGAGTTTATTTTGATTATCATTAGCACCATTTATATTCCACCTTAGGCAGACATGGACACTGAGCTACACAAGACTATGTCATCCTATCAGGTTAACCATCCTGATGCAGCTCTCATTGTAGCTGGGAACTTTAACCGTGCAAACCTGAAAAGGTGATGCTGGAGATTACTCAACACATCAACTGTTACACCAGATGAGAGAGAACTCTGGACCACTGCTACTCTCCCTTTAAAGATGACCACAAAGCAAAACTTCTGCCTCTGTTTGGGCTTCGGGACCACAGTGCCCTCCTCCTCATGCCAAAATACAAACAGTAGCTGAAACATCCTGATTCATGCTCAATAATCCAAGTAGAAAAATCTAAAAAAAGTTAAGTCAGGTCCTCTGGATGGATATTTTCTTGTTGAAATGTTTTATCCAAAATACTTTGTCAGTCTGAGGAGCTTCAATAAACCCAGTCTTATAAATAACACCTTCTCATAGTGGATCAACCAGTTTCCTGGTGACAGGCAAAACTAGCTGTTCGCATGAAAAATGAGGACCATCAGCCTAAAAACTGATGGTTAGTGCTATGATGTCCACTTGCTATTCACAGAGGGCTGAGTTATACTAGCAATAACAGCATTACAAGAGGGGGACAGTTGAACACGGAGTCCTCTGCCCCTGTTTAATGATGGACGGTTTATCTTAAAAAAAGATGGCTTCCTTCACTCCTGTCTCAAACCAATTAACGTTCCTCTCAAGGATGTGAACATCTTCATCCCTGAAAGAGTGACTGCTGGTCTGCAGATGAGTGTAGACTGCAGAAACCTGGCCTGATGATGTTGCTCTTCTGTGCCACAGTGTGTGTAATCAAAACACATTGTGGCTGTTCAGCCATATCTATCTACCTACCTACCTGCCTACCTGCCTACCTGCCTACCTGCCTGCCTGCCTGCCTGCCTGCCTGCCT
>NC_056500.1:47370202-47382526 GCF_014905685.2 Nematolebias whitei | reverse complement strand
TCTCCATTCATACAGCACTCTACTAGATCTCTACAAAGCTAATTGAACAAATCATTCTAAAGAGACCAATCAGTGCTTTTAGATCACATTCATACACAGATGGGACACACATCAGAGGCAGTGAAGCGTTCAGTGTCTTGCCCAGGGACACTTCGACATGTGACTGCTGGTGGATTCGAACCCCTAACTCTTGTATTGTAGGACGACTGCTCTAAAAAGTCAAACTTTAACTACATGTGGTTGGTACTTTCAATTAGAGTTGTCAGTTCTCACGACACAATTATGGTGGTTCACAGATGTTACAAATATTGGAACTCTGCATGTACAAAAACTTAAAACTGTATATATATTGATGTTTGCTGAGTGTAAATTTATTTCACTTTTTGATCAAAGAATATTAATAATGCAAGTCCAGAGTGAAGGAAAAGGCACTATTAGTGCCTGGTAAAACACATTGTGTGGTACTTAGTAAATTAAATTTAGTTTCAGTATTTTGGCTGCAGTCTTTTATATTTTATTTTTATCCTTCAAAAACATAAAGTACAAAAACAACAGCAGCCATGTGCACGCTCTTTCATCGCTCATCCCCGACAGAGGAAGGTGGACAGTAATGTTTTTGCTCATGCCACTGGTTGTGTTTGTGTGTTTTCATTATGAAAGTATCTCATAAACCACTGGACAATTTTTTATTAAAAAGCTTTTATTTTTTGTCAACGTTTGATCGAAAAAGGTATAGCTTGGTAATTTTTCAATCAACCTTCATTTATATAGGTTAGTCTCATTGAGCCTCGGGGGCTCATTTACAAGAGAGATCTGTTTTTAACAAAGAGTGATGACAACAGTAGACAACAATAGACAATAATAGACAATTGTAAAAGAAAGCATATAAATTGAGAAGTATAAATGAAAGAAAATGGTATTTTTAAAAAAAAGAAACAAAATGCAGCTAGACTGTAAAGCAACGTAGAATACTAGATATCCTGATGCATGCTCAGGGTAGAATACTAGAATAAAAACAGGAACATGTCTGTATTGGTTTTTGCTGTGAACTTAGCAGCTGTTTGAAACCACTTAGAGTGGTCAAGGTTGAGAGCTTCAGATCTTTTTGCAAGGTGTTCCAGGAAACAGGAGCAGAGTAGGAGAAGGCCCTTTTGTCTAGTTCAGTCTGCACTGAGGGGACACTGCATGTAATAATGTCCTGAGAGCATACGCTGTAGAAGCACACACGCAATGACATGTAGGAAGAGATGTATGAAGGCAACAGACCAAGAAGTCATTTAAAGATGAAAATGTACCAGTGAGAGAGTTTGCATGAAGTTAATGATGTCCAGTTAACCAGTGAATACAGGGTGCAGTGATGGGTAAGATAGTTACAGCCAGTTATGAATCTTAGTGCACCATGATAGACAACATCCAGCATCTGCAGAGCAGGGCTTTAACAGACTACTCGAGTAATCTACACAGGCCTGGAGTGGCCAATTGGGAGGGTCTGGAGAATTCCCGGTGTGCCAGTCTGATTTGTGGGCTACAGGGCCGGCCCTCACTATTTTTTTTTTTTAGAACTTTTTATTAACAACATATAAACACAGAACACGCTACTGCTGCTCCTGGGCTGCCCCGCCTCCACTGCAGGGCTGCAGCTCTAGGTTTTTTTTCTTTTTTCCACAAGTCGGCTCCGCTGCGCGACCTGTCAATCAATCTAGTAGACTTGTCAACAAATGACCAATCGGTAACCTCAATTTCTCCCGAAGATAAACGCCCCTTACCTGCAGATATGTGGCTGCCTGCAGCCTGGACGCTACAGTCAGAGGGGTTTGTGAAAAATCACCATAACAAAATGGTTAAATGGTCATTGGAGAACAGGTAATCCAGACACATGTTATCCTAAGCGATTAGAGGGTGGGATACAGTTTATTCTTTTTCAAAAATTAAACGGAGTTTGGAAAACGTAAAAATCCAGGACTGACCCCATCAGCTGATCACAAGTTATAAAAATGAAGTAACTTCCACATGTTCATCTCTGCGAAAGTAACTGCAGGTAAATCCTCTATTTTCTGTCATAATTCAACTGTATGCTTAATGGTTAAATTAAAGGTTAATGCTTAATTCATGTTTTGTTTATTTGTCATATGCAGGTTAACACAAGGTTAACAGTACAATAAAATATTCAGGATGAGAAAAACTGATTTGACCCGCTAAAACAAAAAACAAACAAACAAGAAATACTAAAGAATTCAATAAGGGTACAAGATAAAGTACCAAAAGTGAAAGAGTAAATACAATATTTACAAGGTCCTAAAGAAAAAATAGTTAACAACATGGTAGAATATAATGGTGCAAAGTAGGATTAATTTGTATGAATATGTATTTCAAGGTAGTAATATAAGCTTAAATCCACATGATGTATACTGCACATAACTAACATAAACTACACAGGTTGCGTGATAGATTATTGTACAGGTAGTGAGTAACATGGAGATGAATTCTGATGGTAAGGTACATACATGATATAGCCACATAATGCATTAGCAATAAAATATTAGGTGTCACAAGCTAATATTAGTCATATTAGTTGTCGCAGATATGGCTTGGTGCAAAGTTATTGCCAATTGTTCAGTGTTATTTAATTAGAGTTCAGTAATCTGACAGCTTGTGGATAATAACTGTCTTGGAGTCTCTAGGCTACACTACGGTATGTTTCTTAGACTGTGGCTAGGATGCATGAGAGAAGCGGAGTGTGCTCTATTCACACAAGGAGAGCTGTTGGTCAGGCTATTTCTTGTTGTGCCATTAACTCTAAAATAGTTATTGAATCAAGTGTTACTTATGTAGGCAAAACTAAATGTTAAACAGCCTGTTAAAATACACTAGAATGCAAGAAATGGCATCTACTTTATTCAAAATTTTCTGGGGGAGGACCCCCAGACCCCCCACCAGTGTGCACCCCCCTCCCCCCCAAATCACATTAAAAAAGCTTCTGACGCCAATGGTCACCACATTGTTCAAGCCAAGAGCCATTGTTAGACCTGGGGGCTAAAAGCGCCCCTAAAGGGCAGATTCTAGAATCGCCCCTGATGTAAGCTTATAATTACATGATTTTAATAATAATAGGTCATGATCTAAAGTGGGCCACTCTGAGGCTGAAACTCCAGGGCTGAAAATTAGTCCCACTCTGACCCTGAATCTACACATTGATTCCTAGGACATGCATCAAGTTTTTTTATTTCACGTCGAGTATTCGTGGTGACGTCATTACGTCGCAATTACGTCATTGTGTCACGTGTCATGTGATCCACACTGGGAGCGGGCTACAAAATTGATTCCTCCAAACAGACGGATGGGGCAGAGCAGGCCCAGTCTTGGCAAACAGGTAGAAATGCATCAATAGTATGGAAATATTTCACTAAAGATGAATCTTCCAGTTCAACTACCGTAAGGAAAAAGAAAATGAATCAACTTCCTGACTGTTTTGAGCTCGTTGAGAACTGGTGTTACACCATATTCGGAGACCACCATATATTGTGACCGTAGGGGGCGGTGTTGCATGCACTGTTGCAGGTCACAGAATATGGTGTAACACCGGGTCCAATCGACCGAACAAGAACAAGCTTCCTCTGACCTTGTTTCACAAACAGAAAGCAAAAAATATTCATCTCTAAACCTATAAAAAAACTATAACCAGATTAATCTCTAAAACTAAACCTAATGCGCACCACAGCTGGTGGTGGTGCAGGGTGGTCGTCCGCCCCACTTTTTTTAGTTTTGTTTTTGACGTGTTGCATGTTTCTTTCACTTTTGCAGCTTAATAATAATAACTAATAGTTTAGTTTTTTCTTGTGACTTATTTGCAGTATGATAAATGGTAGGAGCATAATATATGTTTCCAATATCCTGATGCATGCTCAATAATCCAGGTAGAAAAATCCAAAAAAGTTCAATCTGGTCCTCTGGACATTCAAAAAAACAAAAAATAAAACAAAGCAAAAAAATATAGAAACGTTTCGTCTCTCATCCAAGAGACTTCCTCAGTCTGAGGTGCTGTTTGGATTTTTCTACCTGGATTATTGAGCATGCATCAGGATATTTTGAATCACTTTGGCCAGGCCCCCTCTTACAATGCTGTGATTGCTAGTATCACTCAGCCCTCTGTGAATAGTAAACAGCCATCAGTGTGCTAATGATCCATTGTTCGGCTGATGGTCCTTCTTGAGCATGTGATCAGCTGGTTTTGGTTGTCAGCAGCAAACTGGTTAATTCTCTCTGAAAAGGTGCTATTTAAGAGACTGAGCTGAAGACAGCACCTCAGACTGAGGAAGTCTCTTGGATGAGAGACGAAACGTTTCTATATTTTTTTGCTTTGTTTTATTTTTTGTGTTTTTGAATGTCCAGAGGACCAGATTGAAATGTTTTGGATTTTTCTACCTGGATTATTGAGCATGCATTAGGATATTTTGAATCACTTTGGCCAGGCCCCCTCTTACAATGCTGTGATTGCTAGTATCACTCAGCCCTCTGTGAATAGTAAACAGCCATCAGTGTGCTAATGATCCATTGTTAGGCTGATGGTCCTTCTTGAGCATGTGATCAGCTGGTTTTGGTTGTCAGCAGCAAACTGGTTGATCCACTCTGAGAAGGTGCTATTTAAGAGACAGAGCTGAAAACAGCACCCCAGACTGAGGAAGTCTCTTGGATGAGAGACGAAACGTTTCTATATTTTTTTGCTTTGTTTTTATTTTTTGTTTTTTTGAATGTCCAGAGGACCAGATTGAACTTTTTTGGATATGCTTCCAATGTTTTGTTGGTCTTATTTTGTAAATAATGACCTTTTTTGTGGTTTTATTTATTTTTGTATCTTTAGATCCTATGATGTCATTAAGTACTCAAGTTCTACTCAAGTTTTATTATGTTAATGTCGAGTTTAAAAATTATGTAGTCATTCTGCCCCTACAGCAGAGTGCTTGTAGAGGTGTTCATGTAAGTAATGTCACAGTAGTCAATGGAGGGAAGGAAAGTTGCAGTTACAATTACTGAATATAAGATATTCTTACTCTAAATCTCTGACATGAAAAAAAGAGTTGATATGCATTCCTATAAGAAATGTGAGGCCTTTGATTTATCTAAGTTCCTTAACTTCGTTAAACAAAACCAAGGTAATTTCATTATAATTATTTGTCTGGCCAAAAAAATCACATTCTTGACAATTCACCTTTAAGGCCTTATCAAAAACAGCATCTATCTTTCACATAATGCAAAGAAAAATTTGTTAAAACAGATAAAATTTTTCTCAATGACTTTTAAGCTACATTTGACCAGCGCAAACCTTTGTGCAGAGCATAGCTTTTCATTAATCAATATTTTTGGCACAGCAGCCCATGCTAGTTAATTAAAATACTACATTCATTATTTCAGGGCCCCATAGCCATGATGCACTGAATCTTTTGATTCCAGACTGAGCTGTAAATTTTGAGAGAATCTGACACCGGCAGCCTGAGGGTTACAGCAGAATGCTAACGAGGCCATGGCGACATTTCCATCCCCACACAGTCATTCGCACCATACATCAGCCCAGTGCCAAACCTCCCAGTCAGTGACAATTTGAGACGTAACACTTTATTAGTATCCGCACCATCTCTGCTGTGTAATGAACGAGGCCATTTAGAGCAGATTTACGATATATTTAAAACTTGATTGCTTAGAATTTGAGAATTATTCATAAGAACGAAACATCATTTGTCATACGGTGAGTGCTGTTTTGTTGGGAATAAATGGTTTTGTTGTGCTTTTTCAAATTAACTCCTTCTCATCCACTCCTAAAATAAGCAGTTTGTATGCACATATGTCCACATAGAAGGATATAATTAAAGAGGCTATGGCGTATGTGACAACTCAGAATCAAGTTTTCTTCAGAATACTTTGTCCCATCGTCAAGGTAAAACAGATTTAGATGCAAATCATAAAGAATTCATACACATACTGGATCATATTTGTAGTGAACTTGACCTGATGTCAAATCTGACAAGATGGACAGAAACTGTTATTTCATTGATCTGCATCCAGAAATACAGTTTGACCCATCCTGAGACTTTCTTTCTTGAATTAATCAAGTAGAAATGACAATTCTCTATGATCATTACTATTTTACAAATGTTTGATAATCAAATTGTGTTAGTTCACTCAATGTTTACAGGTTGAAGAGAACTACTCATTTTTATTTACATAAACAGTAAGTAATGATTTTTATTCCTCATTCAAAGAAGAAATCAGGGTAATATGCATTTCTTGATTTTTCTGTCTTCAATGAGCAAGTTTGTAAGTGTGTGTTAAAGTTCAGGTTTCGGTCAACTAAAAAAGTTTACTGAAAAGAAATGTCATGTTTAACTTTTACAGAAGATACAGGAGAGTTTGACTCCACGAAGTCTGGTTTTCTCCAATAATCTTTCTGTCTGTTTTAAACAATCTTAATCTCTATCCTTGAATTTCCATAACACCTTACATCACAAACCACACCTCTGTTCTGGTCCATCCACCAATTAGAAAGCTCTCAAATGAACCGGAAGTCGACCCATTTAAATGTGGCAACTTCCCAGTTCAACGCTCTCTGATGCAGCTCATGGAGAAGTGAGATGAAAAGGTTCTCTGATACAGAAGCTTCAGAGTTCTCTCAGGGATGAGATGAGACGAGATGTGACGAGTAGAGTTCTGAAGGAGTTCAGAATTCTTGCAATCCAGAATGCAGAGACGATTTTGGGAATTATAACTTCTGTTTGGATAACCTCACACGACTCCTAAAAGCATTTTAGCTGTTCTCAACGGAGACGCTGAAAGAGTCAAAAGAAGGACTTCACGCCGACCTGATCTATCATCAACCAGGTAAAAGTTCTATTTCGACCAAGCGTACCGTGGCCAAGCTGAGATCTGAAGGAGCGTGCACGTTCTGGCCAAACAGATAAATTCCCTCACACATCTCTCTGTAAGATAAATCTCCATTTTCCATCTTTAAACTCTCCTTTCTCCTAAAATCATTACAGATATTTTAGAAATGTCTGAAGCAAAGTTCTCAATCACCGCCGTGTGATTGATGTCTGCTGTTCTGCTGAAAGTGAGGACAATCGCCGTATTGTGCCCACTTCCTGTGAAACTAGCCATGTTATTGTTTTCATATTTTGCCAAATTAATGTAAATGTTTGATGTTAAACTTTGATTCTGCAAATAAATGACCGCATTCATTTTGATGGGTCAAAGATAAATAACGTCTCTCGTTTACGTTTCTGTTAAACTCAATGCACGACATGTACACAGTCAGAAAAATGAAGAACCCGTGAAATGTATGAATATATCCTGTATATGTCCTACTACATATTACATCATTTTCTGAAAGTAAAAAAAGTCATCATTAGATGCCTTAAACACATCAAATATAATTTTGCTTTAAAGTGACCTCTGATTGAGTTTTTATTCTGACTAAATTATAGGCAGAGATATCTTTGAAATAATACACATGCCTTTGGTAATCGTTGTAGACTAAATAAAGTCCTCTTTTGTTAAAAAAAATGACATTGTTATAGGCAGTTTGGTCAAACCTTGAAAATAACATATTGTACAATCTTATGCAAAAATGAAATTTCCCACGTGGTTCATTAGTGCTTGGAGTACGTGCGGCAACTGTCTGTCAGCTAGTACCACAACAAATTATAACAAAATATTGGTAAAATCTGTTGAAACATAGTTATTTTTGTGTTTGCTGTGTAGTAGTAACCACATTATTTGCGACTTCCCAAGTGGCAGGGATGTGTTAATCATCCTCTGCTGACTCCTTGCCTGCTGATAAGCTCCTGGGTACTTAAGGTTGTGTGGAACCACAATTCAACACCGGAACTTTTGTTGCCTCGTGGTACAGATTGAAAGCTTTAGCAAACTAATTCTAGTATCGACAAGTCTAACCTTTGCTATCCTTGTGCTCCTTATAGGCCACATTTCCCATCCTGGGTCCTTCAGTCTCATTCCCCTTAATGGTCCGGTCTCCTTGTGCCTCTCAGTTTCTGCCAGCAGTCAAGAACCCTCGAAATCACATAACCCTGGAACCTTCATCTGCAACTTCCATCTTAACCAAACAAACAAACATGAAAGGTCCTCCCGAACCAAGAATCCTTCACCCTCATCTCTGTGTCTTTAACAAAAGAAAAAATTCAATTCAATACAGTTTATTTTTACAGCGCCAAATCACAACAAAGTTTTCTCAGGGCACTTTACAGAAACATTCACATACATAAAAGCCAATTAGTTCTCTATCTAAGGAATCCAGCAGACAAGTTGAATCTTGGCTTCGTTGCAGTCTCCCATCCTGAGCAAGCACAGTGGCAACAGTGGAAAGGAAAAACTCCCTTTTAAAAGGAAGAAACCTCCAGCAGAACCAGGCTCAGGACAAGCAGCCATCTGCTTTGACCAGCTGGTTGAGAGGACAGGAAGGAGAACATAGAATGGTAGGTCCAGGTATAGGTCCAGGTGTATCTGAAAGACAAAAAAAACAAAAAAAACATGTTAAGGATAGAAAAAATAATTACAAATACAAAACAGGTTGAGCAGAATAAGTAAAGACAGTAGTAGAGTGAAAATTGTGGTCAGTTTGTCCTCCAGCAGTCTAAGCCTATAGCAGCATAACTAAGGGACAGCTCAGGAAACCCAAGCCGACCCTAACTATAGGATTTAGCAAAAAGGAAAGTCTTAAGCCTAGTTTTAAAACTGGGTAATGTGTCAGCCTCACGGACAGAGATTGGAAGTTGGTTCCACAAGAGAGGAGCCTGATAACTAAAAGATCTGCCTCCCATTCTGTTTTTGTAAAATCTAGGAACCACAAGTAAACCTGCAGTCTGAGAGCAGATTGCTCTGTTAGGAAAATGTGGAACAATAAGATCTGTAATATAAGATGTAGCCAGGTTGTTGAGAGCTTTGTAGGTTAGAAGTAAGATTTTGAATTCTATTCTGGACTTGACAGGGAGCCAATGGAGAGAAGCTAAAACTGGAGAAATATGATCTCTCCTACTAACTCCGGTTAAGAATCTGGCATCAGCATTTTGGATCAACTGAAGACATTTTAAAGAAGTATTTGGACACCCAGATAATAAACCATTGCAATAATCCAGTCTAGACGTGACAAATGCATGGACCAGCTTTTCTGCATCATTTTTAGATGAGATGTTTCTAATTTTAGTGATATTACGTAGGTGGAAGAAGGCAGTTCTAGTAACGTTTTTAATGTGGGGGATAAAAGACGTCCTGATCAAAAATAACACCAAGATTTGTAACATTAGAGCTGGAGGAAAGATTAATGCCATCTAAGGAGGGAGAAAGACTGAAAAATAAATTCCCAAGGTGCTCAGGTCCAAAAACCAAAACCTCAGTTTTGTCTGTGTTCAACAGGAGAAAATTAAGGGTCATCCAGGTTTTTATGTCTTTAAGACATGCTTGTAGTCTAAGTAGCTGATTGGATTCATTGGGTTTAATGGACAAATATAATTGTGTGTCATCAGCATATCAATGGAAATTTATCCCATGCTGTTTAATAACTTTACCTAATGAAAGCATATATAAAATAAAGAGTATTGGCCCAAGCACTGAGCCCTGAGGAACTCCATGACTAACAAAAAAAAAAACAAAACCCCCCCCCCCCCCCCCCCCCCCCCCAAAAAAAAAAAAACTGTCCAACTATCAAATCAACAGTACATCAGTGATAATCCTAAGAGGCAATACTCAACATTCTGTGTTCCCCACAGATCCTCTCCATTTTCCTGATGACCTACACTTTGTAAATAAATCACTTTTCTTTTACTTGTGTCTTGCATCCTTAGTTTCTCAGTACTCTGGGAGAAAAATAAAGTTGAAAATGACAAGCTGAGGTCAATTACATTTGGTAGCTGCCTTGAACTTGTTCAACCCCAGATTCATGCAGTTGTAGATTTTTTTTCATTCAACCTTTATTTAGACAAGTTAATCCCATTGAGCTTCGAGGACTCATTTACGAGAGACCTGATTTCAACAAAGATGTATAGCCAATAATCACTTTCTGAAAATTTTTATTGAAATACATCTAATGATTTATGATCAAATTTGCTATCCAACTGGTGTCTCCAACAATTAATGCCAATAATGAAGCCAGGATTTTGTGCAAATATTATACTCAAAGTTTGTGTTGAAAACATTGCTCAGCTACAAGCAGATTTTTTTTAGCTAATTCTATGTAAAGTATATATTCAATATATTCTTACAGCCATTTTTATGGTTTTTAAATTTTGATTGGCTGTTGAGGTCATTTTGAATTCGACTGAGTGAAAAAATAATTATATATATATATATATATATATATATATATCATATTTTTCAGACTAGTAAGTCACTGTTTTTTCGTAGTCTGGCCAATCCTGCGATGTAAAGTCGGAAGTAACTTAAAAACGTTTTAATTCCTCATTCATGCCGCAATTTTTGACTGACACGTTAAATGTTCATTCATACTGGCATGAACCAGAGAGTAAACATTACCCTTTGCAGCCGCGAGAGGGCTCTCTAGACTTTTGACTTGTGCTTGCTTGTGTGTGAGGTTGAGAGGTACCGACTATATACAGTTGGGCTCACCTCGACACAAAACATGGGCTCTGAAACAAATCTCCTTGAGAGGGGCTAGGCCTTATTCCACTCTGGAGTAGCCCATGGTGAGAGGTGCCGAGCTGGTGTGGGTCTACTCTTAGCCCCCCAACTTGGTGCCTCTGTGTTGGAGCTTTCCCAGTAGATGAGAGTGTAGTTTCCCTGTGCCTTCGGGTGTGGAGACGGGCTCTGACTGTTGTTTGTGCCTATGCGCCAAACAACAGTTCAGAGTACCCGGCCTTCTTGGAGTCCTTGGTGGGGGGTGTTGAAAGGTGCACCAGCTGGGGACTCCTTCATTCTGCTGGGGGACTTCAATTCCCACGTGGGTAATGACCATATGTCCTGAAGGGGTGTAATTGGGAGGAAGGGCCTCTCTGATCTGAACTCCAGTGGTGTTCTGTTGTTTTACTTATGTGCTAGTCATCACAAACACCATGTTTGAACATAAGGGTGTCCATAAGTGATTTGGCACCAGGACACACTAGGTAGTAGATCATTGATTGATGTTTTAGTTGGGTCATCTGATTTGCAGCTGTTTGTTTTGGACACTTGGGTGAAGAGAGGATCTGAACTGTCAACTGATCACCACCTGGTAGTGAGTTGGATCAGACGGTGGTAGAAGATACTGGGCAGACCAGGTAGACCCAAACGTGTAGTGAGGGTTTGCTGGGAATGCCTGGCAGAAGAACCCATCAGAAAGATCTTAAATTCAGACCTCCGGGAGAGCTTTAACTGTATCCCAGCTGAGGTAGGGAACACTGAGTCTAAGTGGGCCATGTTCCGTTACTCAGTTGTTGAAGTGGCTGCCTTGAGTTGTGGTCTCATGGTTGTCAGTGCCTCTCATGGTGGCTATCCTCAAACTCAGTGGTGAACACCCCGGGTTAGGGAAACTCTCAAGCTAAAGAAGGAGTCCTATCAGTCCTTGTTGGCTTGTGGGATTCCAGAGGCAGCTGAGCAGTACCGGAGGGCCAAGCGGTCTGCAGCCTTGGTTATTGCTAAGGCAAAAGCTTGGATGTGGGAGAAGTTCAGTGAGGCCCTCGTTAAGGACTCTCTGTTGGCTCCTAGGAGATTCTGAAAAACCATCAGGTAGTTGAGGAGGGGAAAGCAGCTATTTACAAATACTGTGTTCAGTGAAGGTTGAGTACTGTTGACCTCAACCAGTGATGTCGTCAGGAGGTGGAAGGAACACTTCTCGGACCTTCTCAATCCCATTGGCATGTCTTTCATGGAAAAAGCAGAGTCGGGGGACTTCTGGGTTGGTCTGTCAATAACTGTGACTGAGGTTGTTGAGGTAACAACAAAAAAGGTTAATCAGAATCAGAATAAACTTTATTGGCATTCTAAAAAAGTTAAATCTGGTCCTCTGGACATTCAAAAAAACAAAACAAAGCAAAACAACAAAAAAATGTAGAAACGTTTCGTCTCTCATCCGAGAGACTTCCTCAGTCTGAGCAATTTTACTATTGAGGCCTTGAAGGCCAAAGAAGAGCACATTAAACAGAAACTAACTATGTGTCTACATCAGACCACACTTCAGCAAGTGTTGGACTGTACAGATCAGGCACGCTTAGCACAGCATGTCAAGTCCAAGACTCGACAACAAAACAAGTTTAACTTACTAATAACTCATCAACACCATCACTATTCCAATAACAACACATTCAGTGTAGGACAACACTCCAGTAGTCA
>NC_056500.1:47364972-47370102 GCF_014905685.2 Nematolebias whitei | reverse complement strand
GTTAGCATGATTAACTCTGTCACTTACAATGTTTCCAAATATCTGGCGTCTGTACTCATCCCTTTAGTTGGCAGCTCAGAACACCACATACAGAACACCATGGACTTTGTGGATAAGGTGAGGGATGTCATCATGGAGACTGATGAAACAATGGTCTCTTTTGATGTCACATCACTCTTTACGTGCATTCCTGTTGATGATGCAGTAGAGGTGGTCAGTTTAAAATTAAAATCAGACACCACTCTGAGCAGCAGGATCACGCTTTCCACTGAACAACTGTGTCAACTCTTGAAACTGTGCCTGTAGTCAACCTACTTCACATATGGGGAGCAATATTATAGGCAGAAACATGGGTGTGCTATGGGGGTCTCCAGTTTATCCTATTGTTGCCAACCTGTACATGGAGGAGGTAGAAAAGAGAGCCTTGACGTCCTTTTCAGGGACACCACCAAGTCATTGGTTCAGGTATGTTGACGACACCTGGGCTAAAATTAAATCTCAGGAAGTCCAACATTTTACTGACCACATCAACTCTGTGGATAAATACATCAAGTTCACACGAGAAGATGAAAAAAAATGGCCAGTTGGCTTTCTTGGACTGTGAGGTCTCAGTCTCTGATAGAGGACATTTGCAAACTGAGGTGTACCGCAAACCCACCCACACAGACCAGTATTTGCAGTTTGACTCCCATCACCCTTTGGAGCACAAGTTAGGCATCATCTGGACTCTGTATCACAGAGCAGACAGCGTCCCCACTAACTCAGGAGCCAGGCAGAAGGAGAAATCCCACACAAGACAGGCTCTAGAGCAATGTGGATATCCTAACTGGGCCTTCCTGAAAGCAGAGAAGAAACCCAAACAGGAATCCAGTCAGCCAACAGGTGAAAAGGAGGAACCCAGACCCAGACCAGTGGTCATTCCATATGTTGATGGAGTATCAGAGAAACAGACGTTTATTTTCTAAACATAACGACCCAGTGGCTTTTAAACCCCAAAATACATTACGGCAAAGACTGGTTCATCCCAAAGATCCAGTCCCCCCGCACAAACAGAGTAATGTTGTGTATGCTGTTCAGTGTCAGGAGGGCTGTGATCAGTCTTACATCGGGGAAACTAAACAGCCACTGGCCAAAAGGATGGCCCAGCACAGAAGATCAACATCATCAGGCCAGAACTCTGCGGTCTACACTCATCTCCAGGCCAGCGGTCACTCTTTCAGGGATGAAGATGTTCACATCCTGGATAGAGAGGAACGATGGTTTGAGAGAGGAGTAAAGGAGGCCATCTTTGTGAAAAGAAACCGTCCATCGTTAAACAGGGGTGGAGGCCTACGTGTTCAATTGTCCCCCTCTTACAATGCTGTGATTGCTAGTATCACTCAGCCCTCTGTGAATAGTAAACAGCCATCAGTGGGCTAATGATCCATTGTTAGGCTGATGGTCCTCCTTGAGCATGTGATCAGCTGGTTTTGGTTGTCAGCAGCAAAACTGGTTGATCCACTCTGAGAAGGTGCTATTTAAGAGACTGAGCTGAATACAGCACCTCAGACTGAGGAAGTCTCTCGGATGAGAGACAAAACGTTTCTACATTTTTTGTTGTTTTGCTTTGTTTTGTTTTTTTGAATGTCCAGAGAACCAGATTTAACTTTTTTAGATTTTTCTACCTGGATTATTGAGCATGCATCAGGATATTTATTGGCATTGCACCGAGATACAATGCAAATATGTACGTGCAGTCGTCCGAAGATGGGCGGAGTGCACGAAGCTGCGGCTAAAAATAATTAGTGCGGCCCTCTTATTCTTATTCAGAATAATATTTGGCTTAGATGAGAAAAGGAAAGAAAATATGAGGAGAGACGGTATAAAAAAGATCTTTCACACCGTGTCTTAGACAGGGCACGATTTGAGGCATCAAATAAACCTACCTTAGCAATTCAATATAAACAGACGTTATACATGTACATATAGGCCAGTGAAGACATTGAAATTTTAAGGGAAAGACGTAGCATAGTCCAGACCCCCCCATCCTCCCCCAGCCATTGTCCAGATAAGAGGTGACATTCATCTTCAGCTTAGTTGAGTTTCTGTTACGTGTCCATGGCCTTGGGGAAGGGAGGGGTGAGGTAACAGTCAAAGCATCTTTGTTGTTTTCAAAACATTCCAGGAGGCGTTGAGATAAGTCCGGCATCAAGGCCACAGTTTGGGTCAGGCAGAACTCATGAATTGTTGTTTCTGCCTTTAAAGTCTTGCTGTACATACTCTGATGGAAACTCCAAAACAGCCAAATTGATCCTTTACTCCAAAAGTCGAGCTCACAGCTTCTCCAGATTATTCTCACCATTCATGAGTGCTGCCAGGAAGATCACAGTCCTGATAACAGCTGTTCCAACTCCCTGTCACAGCTTCCCACATTCAGTCCGAGCACTGTCAAGCTTCAACATATCCACACGAATTTGTAGACAATCCAGATTTCACCAACCCAAACGGCAAAAACAGTTGTCACCATGAATCCAATTGTTTCCATCGAGGTAAGAGGGTCCTCCTTACCCTGACTCCTGTCGAGAGAAGTTGATCGATTTTGTTGAGAGACCAGCTGATCCTTCAAATTAAGAGGTATGCTGAAAAAAAGAGAGGCTTTTTTAAGGGTTCACAGGACTAAAGAGTGCAGCAGGGAAGCGGGTGGGGGGGTGGGGGGGGACACGTCTGTTCCACCGGAGAATAGAAGGAAAAAAAATGTTAAGTTGTGTCATCTGGACCAGGAAGACATGATTTAACCTTTTGTTGTTCGACCTGGAGGATTGAGGTTAAAACCCTTTTTTTCGCCAAGGTAGTTAAAAAGCTACACAGCCACAGGGCTCTGGGGATGGATAAGATTCACATTGATTTACATAAGGCTTTTTATCTTGTGGGGCTGTCTTAGTTGACACACATTTGCAACATTGTGTGGACATTGGGGGCAGTGCCACTGGATTGGCAGACTGGGGTGGTGGTTCCCCTCTTCAAAAAGGGGGATCGGAAGGTGTATTCCAATTACAAGGGCATCACTCTCATTGCCTCCTTGGTAAGGTCTATTCAGGGGTACTGAAGAAGCGAGTCCAATCTTTGGTCGAACCTCAGATCCAGGAGGAACAATGTAGGTTTTGCCCTGGACATGGAACAGTGGACCAGCTCTGTACCTCACTAGGGTCCTTGAGGGGTCATGGGAGTTTACCCATCTAGTCTACATTTGTTTTGTGGACTTGGAGAAGGCATTCGACCGTGTTCCTCAGAGTACACTGTGGGAGGTGCTCTGTGAGTATGGGATTGGGGGCCCGTTGTTACGAGCTGTTTGATCCCTATAAAAGCAGTGCGAGAGTTTGGTTCGCATTGCCGGTAGTAAGTCGGACCCCTTCAGGGTGGGAGTTGGACTCTGCCAGGGCTGCACATTGTCACCACTTCTGTTCATAAGTTTTATAGACAAAATTTTTAGGTGCAGCCAGGGGGTGGAGGGATTCTAGTTCGGTGGCCTCAGGATTCCATCTCTGCTCTTTGCAGATGATGTGGTCCTGTTGGCGTCATTGTGTTGTGATCTTCAGCTCCCACTGGAGCGGTTCTCAGCCAAGTGAGAAGCGGCTGGGATAAGAATCAACACCTTCAAATCTGAGGCCATGCGGATGAGGATGCTGTTACTCGTCCGGAGTAGCAGCTTTTTGTCCCTCACAGCTCACCTCAGTGGAAAATGTTATAATCCCATGGAACTCGGAAGAGCTCTGTTGTCATGTCAGGATCTTCCCGGCTCCCAGAACTGGGCTTCTCCGCACAGAACTGTCACAGAACTGTGTATCCAACAGAACTTCACAGAACTCCAACAGAACTGAGCAGAACTCCAACAGATATTTAGAAATGTCTGTGTAAAGTGCTCATCCACATCCATGTGGGCAAAAGATCATAGTTGTACAGTTTTCATAAATGTCTGTGGTGAAGCAACGGAAAAATCATGGCCGTATGATTTTTCCTGATTGATTGCTTATGTTGTTATTTTCATAATTTGCCAAATTAATGTAAATGTTTGATGTTAAACTTTGATTCTGTAAATAAATGACCGCATTCATTTTGATGGGTCAAATATAAATGATGTCTCACGTTGCATTTCATTAAATTCAATGCACGTTTTATTCAGTTCAGAAAAATGAGGAATCCGCGTTAATTGATGAATATATCTGAGCATCTGTTCATCTACATTCTGGTGGCCCGTACGGGGACCGAACCCGCGACCTTGGCGTTATCAGCACCATGCACCGAAAAAGGGTGGATTGTTCTCTTCAGGTCACGTGTGAGGTTCTGCCTCAAGTGGAGAAGTTCAAGTATCTTTGGGTTTTGTTCACGAGTGAGGGAAGAATGGAACATAAGATTGGCAGATGGATTGGTGCAGCATCTGCAGTACTGCGGCCTTTGTACTAGTCTGTTGTGGTGAAGAGGGACCTGAGCTATAAGGTAAAGCTCTCTGTTTACTGGTTGGTTTACATTCCTACCCTCAGAGCAGGGACACGCCATCGTAGTTCAGGGGCTGTTTTCGGAGCCCATTAGGACTTTTTTCATTCAGACTTGGACTCACCACCATAGGTCCGTCGCTCTATCTGGAACCCACCAGGACTTTTTTCATCTCTCAGGTCGGACTGGAACCGTGCCGCTCCTGTTCTGCAGAGCCTGGTAAGTAAAATTTAGTAGCTACATATAAGTATGTTGTTAAAATTAGTAGATGTAACAGTTTAGAACATTGATAAGTACAGCAGCATACAGAAGGGTAGGTCTGCAGAAACATAACAGAGTCGGACCGTAACAGAGACCTGCTCCTGTTTTCCAGAGCTTGTAAGTAACTTTAGTAGCTACATATACAGTACTGTACGTATGTTGTTAAAATTATGTAGGTGTAAAAGTATAGAACATTGCAAGACTGTGGGAGGGTTTCTTAAAATATATATAAATACTAAAATAAATATAACATCCCTACTTCCTGGATTTTCACTTATTGGATCTTTAACATAACACCCACAATAAACGAGGGACTACTATATACACATACACACACACACACACACACACACCCACACCCACACACACACACACACACACACACACACACATACACAT
>NC_056500.1:47357941-47364872 GCF_014905685.2 Nematolebias whitei | reverse complement strand
ATATATATATATATATATATATATATATATATATATATATATATATGGCTAATGACCACTTACGTGCTTTCAAAGATTGCTTTGCTGCGGTGGTCATATTGAATTGAGATGACCCCAAAAGTTAAATGGTTGTAATTATACAATCAATCATTACTTTTTGAAAGTTTCATTTAAATCCATGTATCAGTCATTATATTTTTGTCTAAACGTACAGGCATAAAAGAAAAACTAATATTGGGGCAAGACATTATCTCTCTTTTGTCTTTGGTGAAAGTGATAACAGTGCCAAAACTATTCCCTTGAGTTACATATCTCTGTTTCCACCATGAGAATGAAAGAAGTGTCCTCGTCTTGTTACAATGATTTTCATGCTCACTTCCTGAGGCGGTGTGGCCACACTTTGTGTGCGATACCCGCATCATCTCTCAATTACACGGGAATCCTGAGGCAGAGGGTGGGGACCCAAGTGAAGGACCAGTTATGTACACAAACACGCACACACACACACACACACAATTACCAATGTACACACACACACACACGGAGAAACATTACTATTGCTGGAGGCGTAGCTTACTATGGTCACAGCCATGAATGAGGCCTCTCAGGATAGATTTACACACAAATAAAACCAGCCTTATCTTGGCCTGCAAGTGACCGAGAACTGATTACACGGTCTACATTACAATGCTCTGATTAAATGGAATCAACTTCCTCTGGCCTATTTAAACCAATTCTTACTTGCCAACATATTAAAACTGAATATAATATGTCTGTAAGAAGACCTCAGATAAATTCAGCCATCTATCTGACCAGCTGATGAAAACCTATTTGGGCTGACAGTTCGCATTAGTGAGTAAATTTATACATGTAGAACTGCAAACCAAAAATGCTTTTTTTTTCTCACTAAAACACTGTGATAGCAGCTGAAATTTAACACATCTCAACAAACAGTACTCTGCTTTTATAACTGTTAATAATGTGCCTTTATAGAAGGCTTAGCATCATATTACCATTTTTTTGTTATTTATCACACTGCACATCATTACTTAGCACAAATATGTTGGTGTCTAATCCCTTACAGGGTTCCCAGAGACTCTGGAAATCAGGATAAACTTGAAAATTGACTTTCACATTTTTCAGAGAGGGAAATGTCAGTGAATTTGAACACTGATCTGCTGATTAAAATATTATCTTTCTGAGTTTTTGACATGTACATGTACAATAACAGCCATATGCACATACCGAAGGCAACAATATTCCAACTGTCATGTACGAATCTGAGTCTGTCCGCCACCTATAAGACATGAAGTTCTGAGCATTATCTGCATGAGAGAAATATCTCCTGGAATTTTGGGATTTCCTCTGAAAAATCAGGGAATACCCATAGCAGTTTGTTTTTATAAAAAGCTGGGCAACCAGTTTTAAGTAAAAAAAAAAGACTTTAGATTACAGCAGACATTTATCCATGATTTCATAATCTGGTCTTTTTCATTTCAAATATAAAACTAAGTTCATTATGCTCTGAACTCCATGGCTTAAGATTACTTAAGGGTGGAGACACTATTAGGGATATGGACTAATCATGGGGGTTGTGGATTGCATCTCTGGACTGGCATTTCAGTGTCATTTGTGACTTTTGCACAATTGTGATTTGAGTATGATGGTTTTGTGGAATTTTTGTGTGTTCGACTGGGGATCTTTTTTTTCCCTTCCTTGGTTCCTTTTGGTGCATGTACATGTTGTGGGACATAGTTTTCTTTTCAGTCCCCCAGCTGTGTGGAGAGGTCATGCCTAGGGCTTCAGTTGTGTTTTAGCATGGTTTGTACATTTCATTTTCCATAGGGGAAGCTTAGTCAAGGAACTCGGGGGTTTGTCCATCCATAATTGGGGCTTAGGTAGACAACGTAGGTAAAAAACTTTAGAGCAGCAGTATTCCAAGTGTGGACAAGATCCTACTGAGTTTCTCAAGTCTCTAAATGTGACTGGGTTGTCTTGGTTGGCACTGATGTCTTCCAATTATAGGGGCATTACTCTCCTTAGCCTCACAGGTAAAGTAAGACATTTTCAAGTATGCTGGAGAAGAGCGTTCAGTCAATGATGGAACCTCAGATTCAGGAGGAACAATGATGGTTCTGCATTATAGAAAGTATAGGTTCCTTAGATAGCGAACTTTACTAATTGGCTTTTCTATGTATGTGAATGTTCCTGTAAAGTGCCCTGGGACAACTTTGTTGTGGTATGGCTCTATATAAATAAACTGAATTGAAATTGAATTGCATGGTCATGTAACACCGGACCAAATCTTTACCCTCACTAGGGTACTTCATAAAGTTTGTCCAACCAGTCTAGATGGGTTTTGTTGATTTGGAGAAGGCATCTGTGTTCCTCAAGGTAGAGTACACTGTTGTAGATGCTCCATGAGTATGAGAGTGGGATCTGTTATTACAGGTCATTCAGTCTTTATACAAGCATTGCAAGAGTTGGCAGTCAATCCATTCAGGGTTGGAGTTGGATTCTGTTCATTACTTTTATGGATGAAATTTCTTGGTGCAGCAAAGATAGTCTGGATTGGTGGCCACAGGATTCTGTCTCTTGCTATTTGTGGATGATGTGGTCCTGTTAATCTTGTTGGACCGTGATCTCCAGCCCTCACTGGAGTGGTTGACACCTGATTGTGATGTGGTTGGGATTAGGATCAGCATCGGCTGCTCCTCCTCAAGAGGAGTCACTTGAGTTGGTTCAGACATCTGGTAAGGATGCCTTCCTGGGGAGGTTTTCCAGCCATGTTCAACTGGTAGGGGGTCTCAGGGAAGACCAAGGACATGCAGGAGACATTACAATGTCTCTTGGCTGTCCTGGGAATGCTTTGGAATCCTCCCAAAAAAGCTGGAAGAGGTGACTGTAGAGAGATGTCTGGGCCTCCTTGCTCAAGCTGCTGCCCCAGCGATCTGACTCCTGAGAAGCAATCAGTCAATTAATAATTTACAATTTTAATACATATAACTTAAAGTAATGTGAAGCAGGAACCCAACCTCATTGGTCCAAATGGATATTTATGTATTTGGTATTTTGGATGCAACTGTTCTCATGCTCGAGACTATGATATCTGTGCTCACGAACCTGTTGTTGAAATACAAAAATGATAGTACAAGTTTTTGACCTGGCATGGAAACTACAGTGGGATGAACATATTTTGCAAAGTCATCTAGAGAGCAATTGCAAATGTACCCCTGCACACAGTTTATAAAGTTTCACATCTGCTAAGGACTGGACAATAAGATTTGTCAAAAAACGATATTAATCGATATTCTGATGCATGCTCAATAATCCAGGTAGAAAAATCTAAAAAAGTTAAATCTGGTCCTCTGGACATACAAAAATAAATAAATAAACAAAACAAAAAAAAAATGTAGAAACGTTTCATCTTTCATCCGAAAGACTTCTTCAGTCTTAGTGCTGTATTCTGCTCAGTCTTATAAATAGCACCTTCTCATAGGGGATCAACCAGTTTGCTGCTAACAGCCAAAACCAGCTGCTCCATGGACGATGTGTGTGAGGGTGGACATGTTTGGAGGTTGCTGTGTTGAAGCTCCTTAAATCAGCCTCTCTGCAGCTCTCAGCACCTTCACTGAGCCTTGAGGGAATCACTGAGCTGCTGCTGTTCTTCACAGTTAGAAGGTGGTAGCTTTCGTCAAATAATGATCTCCAGCATCCTCTTGTTCATGCCAGGCTTTTCATCCACTGACCACAGCCACCTGGAAACATCAGGGGGACCAGTAGCTGTTTAACACATCTGGAAGGAAACCAGTGAGATTTTAATATGACCATGACTATTATGCTATGATGTTATGTGGGGGAGTGGTGGCGCAGAGGTTAGAAGACGGGCCTGTGATGGGAAAGTTGCAGGTTCAACACCCGGTACTGTCAACATCAAAATGTGGGTGGAAAAGGTGAAACACCCACGCCTGCCTCCACCCTCATTGACCCCACTCTGGGCCCCTGAGCAAGGCCCTTAACCCCCACCATCTGCTCCTAAACAGGTCTTTCTAGAAAATTAGTTCTCGTGACACGGTGAGACTACCTGGATAAATAAAGGGTAAAGGAAAAATAAAAGTTTAAAATGGAAATACTCACATCATGAGGCCGAGGTTGTGGGTGTGACGTGCACGTTCCTGAGATGCCACAGACAGACCAGCTCCAGCTTTTGTTGAGTTCTTGTAGTCCTGCAGTTTTCATTATGAACTTTACAGTCTATAGTTACCTGTTCATATAAACACATGGAGGTATCTCACGTTGTGACTGACAATAAAATATGTAAATTTATGAACTCTAATGAACTTATAATGATGCTCCTACTCTTTGAAGGTGAACCGATGGTACCACACCATCTCTCAGTCGGACAGTCTGATCAGTTTGATCAAAATCCTCCTGTTTAGAATCCTCACTGCTCAGATGAATCCTCCTCAAAGATACTTCCTCCTCTTCCTCACATCTTTTTCTTTGGGAAACCTTCAAAATGAAAACAGGAGATTTGTGTCTACACAAAAACATTGTACAAAGGAGGTCAATCTTATTTTCTATTTCCTATATTCTCCCTATTTTTATTTTTTTAATTTCCTGGAAGTTGAACAAAATTCCAGTTTTGATGCATATCTGTTGACAATGAACCAAAGCTGCTGAAATTGTGAGTATGCTTGTTAGAAAAATATTCCTGTCATGAGATCTCAGTTAGCTTCATTGCAGCTGAACACCGTGTTACACTGAACATCACATCAGCTGGTGGACATAAATACAGTACAGTAATATTCTATTCACAAAATACTAACAATAATATGTTCAGCTTACTTGTGAAAAGTTTTTCCCCGAGACCTGACGTCAACAGTCCGTCGATTAGAACAGAAATAAGCTGCGAAGTGCTGAGACATCTTCTGCTTTAACCAAATAAGGATGACCGCTCCAAAATGGTGGCCGAAATTCCTGCGCCGCAGCAGTCAATGAGGGATCTAGTGTTTATATCTATGTCAATCCAGTGCAATAACACAAGCCGTTGTCATGATCAGCGGCCCCTGCTGGCCCCCCATCTGCTCACTTCCCTGCCCCTTCATGACATGCCATGTTTCTGCCCCTCTCCTTCATGTTTTGTTTATCCCTCAGCTCCTGTCATTGTTCACATCAGCTCCTGTCAATCTGCACTTCAAGTCTGCTCATGTCACTTCTCTGTCACCAAGCCCGCTCAGCTCATTCACTGCAATCAACCTTCATGCCTCTCACCTGTTCTCTCCACTACTTAAACTCCATGCCCACACTCATTCAGGGCGAGATTATTAAACCTCTCATGGCCCCTGATTCTCAAGCCATTCATAGTTTTATGCCTGAACTTCAAGCCTTGTGTTTTGGACTACGACCTCACGCCTGCCTCTTGGATTTATCTCTCTGCCTGTCGCTCGTTTGGTTTTGCTCTGCCCTTCTGACCCTGGTACGACAACTTTTTCTGGCCCTTTGACTCTGGATTTTGGATTACCCCTTGGATCTGTTTTAAGAACTCTGACTCCCCATGCTTGACCCCTGCCTTGCCTTCTGGATCACGACCCTACCTCTTCTAGATCCTTTCCCTGGCTGCAGCTGCAATTATAAATAAAACTGTTTTCATTTTTTTTTACTCTTGTGTCTTTGTCATTCTGAATCCAAAAGCCTGGTTGCGTGACAGCTGTAGGAGTTTCTAAAGCTCTAAAGCAACTGAGCGTCCGTGTTCAGTTGTTGATGTGCCGGCTTGAAAGTTATTGAGCCCCGCTACAACATCCCATCACGTCAACACTTCAGCCAAAAAGTTGTGGCAGCATTTTATGAAAAAAAAACTCAAATTAATATTGTCAACAAGTCCTGGACCAGATTAAAGCCTTGCCCTGATGATGATGATGATGACCGAGTGATTCAACCACCTCATAACAAATGATGACCGTTCAAGTAGAGGTATTGTTATTTTATTATTATTATCTAATTAACTTTTTTAATTTAAAATTATAATCTTATTAACTCTTTTTTTTTTTTTACCTATTTGTGTTTTATTTCCAGTCTGGGATAGAGATAGCGGCTGAGTCTTCCTGTTCAGGGAAATCTACCAGAGATCACTTCCAGCTAAGAGGTCTGTGATGACTAAACTCTGAACTTTTCCAGGGACAGGTGGGAGCAGGTCCAAGAGGTTGTGAGTAATGATGAGGCCAAATACAGCCACATTGCAAAATTAGCAAAGCTCTGCCTCTCTACTCCTGCCACCTGTTGTTAGTGAGCAGTTTTCTCCAGCGCTGGAGATATTCACTGCAACTAGATCTGAGCTTTTGGTAGAAAATATGGACAAGTTGGTCTTTTTTGGCCAAAAACTTAAAACTTGATTAGTTAGATTGTAAACTGTCTGTTGCTGCTTATTGTTCTGCTTCTGACTGTTATTGTATTTATTAATATATTTTTTTTTATTTAGTAGTTTATTTATTGTAAAGAGTGCTGTTTATTTAAAATGTCATCCAAATATGGGGGCCGAGATGGTATAGAGGCAGGGCAGCCAGCTTGGGACCCTAAAGTCCCAGGTTCGATCCCCGGTCTCTGCATACCGCGCGGTGTCTCTGGGCAGCACACCCCTTCCCCAAAATGCCCCCCGGGCGCAATCAATAGCTGCCCACTGCACCACCTGGTGGTGGATGGGTTAAATGCAGAGATAATTTCACCATTGTATGGAAACATACAGTGATGACATTATTATTATTAAATGGGTTGCTTTTTATTTATTTTTATACAAATATATTGTTTACTTGGCATAATTTCAAAACAAATATTTTGTAAGTCTTCATTTTGTCTTTTTTGGTACCGAAAATTAACCAAACAGAGCTCTCCTTGAAATTGAACTGAACCGAAATGTGATTTTAGCATATCGTGT
>NC_056500.1:47331398-47347941 GCF_014905685.2 Nematolebias whitei | reverse complement strand
TATATATATATATATATATATATATATATATATATATATATATATATAAAACACCAAGTCACAACAGATGTCTCAGGGCACTGCACAAAAACATTCACATACATTATAAAAGCCATTTAGTAAAAGTTCTCTATCTAAAGATGCCAGTAGATTGCACTGAATATTCACTTTGTCGCAGTCTTCCATCCTGAGCAAGCACATTGGCAAGAGTGGAAAGGAAAAACTATCTTTTAACAGTAAGAAACCTCCCACAGAACCCGGCTCAGGATGAGCGGCCATCTGCTTCAACTGGCAGATGACTGGTTGACTGAACAGCTTCATCTGGTTTGAGGAAACAGGAAGGAGAAAAAAACAAACACAGAATGACCGGTCCAGGTTCAAGGTTCTTTATTGTCATTTGTTTCACATTGTACATGAGGTGGAACACAACTGTGTACTCAAGGCCCCTGTTACACCTAAAAATAGCAAAAATTTAAAGTATAAAAGGAATAGTAGTGGAGTCAGGCTCGGCGCCGCTTTCAGAATAGAAAAAAACTGGGTTTCTACTGGGAGCCTGAAAAGCTGCAGCTTGGGTGTGCCTGGCCATCTTGGCAGTGGTGCACTTTCTATTGGAAGATAGACAAAAAACACATGTTAAGATATGAATACTTACAAATACAAACAAACTATGGAACAATAAGATCTCAAATATAAGATGGAGCTAGGTTGTTGAGAGTTGTTAAAAGTAAGATTTTGAATTATGTTCTGAATTTGACAGGGAGCCAAAGGGGAGAAACTAAAACTGGAGAAATATGATCTCTCCTTTCAACTTTCATTAAAACTCTGACAGCAGCATTTTGGATCACATGAAGACATTTTAAAGAAGTTTTGGGGCACTCAGAGAATAAACAATTGCAATAGTCCAATCTAGACCTGATAAATGTATGGACCAGTTTTTCTGCATCATTATTGGACAAGATTCTTCTCATTTTAGACAAAGTATGCAGGTGGAGGAAAGCGGTTCCAGTCCCCTTTTTTTTTACTGTGGGGGTTAAAAGACATGCCCTGATCAAAAATAACACCAAGGTGTTTAACATTATAACTGGAGGCCAAATGTATACCATCCAGAGGAAGTGAAAGACTGCAAAATTTATTTCCAAGATGCTCAGATCCAAAAACCACAACCTCAGTCTTGTTTGAGTTTAAAAGTGGAAAATTAAGGAACATCCAGGTTTTCATGTCTTTAAGACATGCTTGTAGTCCAAGTAGCTGATTGGATTAATCTGGTTTTATGGACAAATATAACTATTATCAGCATAACAATGCAAATTTATCCCATACAGATTATTAACATTATCTATGGAAGCGTATATTAAGTAAAGAGTACTGGTCCAAGCACTGAATCTTGAGGAACTCCATGACTAACTTTGTTTTATGACAAAGATTCATTATTTACATTTACAAAATGGACTTTATCAAATAAATATGATTTAAACCATTTTAGAGCCTTTCATGTAATCCCAATATCATACTCAAGTCCCTGTAGTAGAATATTGTGATCAACTGTATCAAATGCAGCACTGAGGTCTAACAGGACCAGTGTAGACACAAGTCCATTATCAGAGGCCATGAGAATATCATTAGTAACTTTCACTAGTGCTGTTTCTGTGCTGTGATGAGCTCTAAACCCTGACTGAAACTACTCAAGCAGATTATTTTGGTTCAGATGTTCACACAATTGGATCCACATCAAATTTTGCACGTCTCACTAGCTATACTTGTACAACCAATGATGTTTAGCTGAGAGTTTCAATAAGCCATCAGTTGGTAATAAAATGTTTCACAAACACAACAGACAAACACTTGCATACTCAGAAACATAGAAAAACATTAGTTTTGTTCGTGAGCAACAACCACTGGCTGCATAATTTGACTGTGCATAAATTTATGACTGTGTCATAATTTGGGTAAATGTGTATTGCTTTTATATAAAAATGTTTCTCACACATAAAAGATTGTTTATCTCAAAAAGCTTTGCAAAGAGTCTGTTCCTAATCTTTCATGAATTATTCCTTTCCTCTACCTCATTTCTTTATCATATAATGCCAAATATCTGCTCTCAGGGCTATCATTTGTCTGTGCTTGTTTGCAAAAGTGGAAAGCTAAGAGGATTTATCTTCTTGACCCATCACACAAAGACAATGAGCAGCAGAACAGCAGCTCCAACCGGGAGCACTGAGAGTAGGCACACCCAACTGTCGCAAGGCTTCCCACTAAATGCAGAATCATGTTACAGGTGGAGAAAACCATTACTCTTGTCTGTATCAATTCTCTGTGGCTTTGTGAAAAAAAAACAAAAAAAACATTGCATGCGACTTGGTTGCAGAGATTACTGTATGTAAGTGTATTCCCATTTGTTTTGACTGGACTGGGCATCGGGTTTCTGACAGTAAATGCCATTAGGAATAAGCAATGACAGTGACAGGAAATAGCAGCACATTTTCAGTTTGAGTATAGAGACTTAGTAAGGAAATGGTATTGCAGAACTTTCCAATTTTGGGGGAGTTATTTGGCCTGGAGCTATGGCTAATGGTTTACTCACTCCCCAACAGGCCCTTAGGCTGCAGGTAGTCTCACTTTGTCAAGCCGCTCTCATTAACTCCTATAACTCCTGGACAGACAGTCACACACTGGAGGCTTTGCAAGTGGAAGTACAATGTCTGACAAACGCATAAAAAGACAGTGAAATTCTATTTTTTTTTTTTTTTTTTTTAGATAGGGTTACATATGAAGCAACATAGCATCCATAAATTATACTCAAACAGACATTTTGTATCATGCAGAATAGCTATTGTTAATTTATTGTGTTTAAGTGGGAAGAAAATCCAAGCTTCTACAAACACATTTGGCAGTCCAGATTACTGAAGTACATTGATTAATCAAATATGGCTGTTTGCCAAAAACTAACAATTATATTTTCTAAAATGCATGTCTATTATTTTGTGGGCTTTGTTGGACGGCTGTATGTTGCCAAAGTCCCAGGCCTCCTCAGCACTATTGTGGAATGAAAAAATGAAAACTTGAGGTTTTCTGCTTTATTTGTAAATCCAATCTACATGCCAACTGAATCTTTAAGAAAAAGTAAACCTTTTAAAAACAAATACTAAAATGTTTTTGCTGTTTTCCGCACGTCTAGATTCACTAACAGTTTGCACGTCTTCGCTGGTGCTAATTTAGGTTTTGCACATACGTGTAATTCCTGAAGCCATCACAAATAAAATGTTGTGCATTGCACTAAACTGGGCAAACATGGTTTTTGCCCATATTTAAGTGAGGTAATATGCTGTTTTTAGAAATAAACTAGCTCATGTTTAATCAATTACAACCAAGCAAAAAATATAATAAAATAAAATAATGATTTTCAATGAGACAACACATATTTTGACATCAAATATTTATTACATTCAATTAAATTCAGTTTATTTATATAATGCTAAGTCACAACATAAGTTATCTCAGGGCACTGAACAGAAACATTCACATACATTGAAAAAAAAAAAAACAATTAGTAAAAGTTATCTGAGGAAGCCAGCAGATTGCACTGAATCTTCACTTTGTTGCAGTCTCCCATCTTATTGTCTCCAGTGAGCATGTTTTATTTGCTTTTTTAATTAAAAATAAATAAAAAGTGTATGTACTGCTGCACAAATAAAAATGCTGAAATATCAGAAAAAATACTATAAATCTACACAAATTGTCCAAAACTGCAAATGTGTAATACCAAACCTGATTATAGGGAGCAGATATAATAAGAAATGTTTTCTTCTTCTGCTTCCTTTCATTTTATGTTTTTTTGTTTAATTTTTTTCTTTCTAAAAATTGTCATTGTTTTTTATATGAAATGAATAAATTTACAATAAATAAATAAATAAATAAATTATAAAGCATTTCAAGAAACAGTGGTTCACATATGTCCTGCTTTACAAATAGAACTGAAATTATTTTTTTCTATAGGTTAATTATGACATGCATGCTCACTAATCCAGGTAAATAAATCTAAGATTGTTTTCACACCTGAAGGTCCGGTAAACTCGGTTCAATTGGGGACCAAAATTCAGAATATTTCTTTAAATTTTTAGCTGGTATGGTTCACATTCACACTGCACTCAGTCAATCGAGCCCCCCCTCACCTGTGGTGGCGCTGCACCAAGAACTACTGAAGGAAATGACATAAACACCTCTGAAGAAGACACTTCTTCTTCTTCTTCTTCTTCTTCTGGAAATAAAAAACAAAATGGAGTGGCGTCAAATTTTAGCGGTTTTGGGATTTCTGTTTTGTCATCTTTTAACAATGGACTCATCATGGTCCGTATCAGTGTTAGATTGCACATTCACACCTCCCCAAACGAACCAAACTTTCTAGACAAACAGACTAGAGTTTGATTAAAGCGGACTAAACAGGGCTGGTGTGAATGCACCCTTACAAGGTTGAGTCAGGTCCTCTGATGGATTCTTCTTTGTCAAAACGTTTCACCTTTAATCCAAAAGACTTCTTCAGTCTTTAACCCTGCAGTACACTCAATCTTATAAATAGCAGCTTCTCATAGTGGATCAACCAGTATGCTGCTGACAGCCAGAACTAGCTGTTCACATGATAAAGGAGGACCATCAGCCTAACAATTTTTTGTTAGAGCCCTGATGGCCACTTGCTATTCACAGAGGGCTAAGTGATACTAGCAATAACACCATAGTAAGAGGGAGGCAGTTGAACACGGAGGCCTCCACCTTGTTTAAGAATAGACAATTTCTCTTTACAAAATGGCTTACTTCACTCTATCAAGGATGTGAACATCTTCATCCCTGAAAGAGTGACCTCTGGCCTGCAGATGAGTGTAAACCACAAAGTTCTGGCCTGATGATGTTGCTTTTCTGTGTTTAAAAACTTTAAAGGTGGCAGTCCCCGTCAAAGGTTTTCTAGGAACTTTCTAGTAATTTACCATTATTCAGATAATGAGGCAGCCCGGTGACACAGTTGGTAGAGCTGCTGCCTCGCAGCAAGCAGGTTGCCCTGGTTCAAATCCCGGCCGGGGGCCTTTCTGGGTGGAGTTTGTATGTTCTCTCCGTGCATGTGTGAGTTTTCTCCGGGTACTCCGGTTTCCTCCCACAGACCAAAAACATGCACGTTAGACTGATTGGTAACTCTAAATTGTCTGTAAATGAGATTGAGAGAGTGAATTATTGTTTGTCTCATTTGTCTCTGTGTGTCCCTGTGATGGACTGGAGACCTGTCCAGGGTGTCCCCGCCTCTTACACAATGATGGCTGGACATGGGCATCAGTGATCCCCATGACTGGAAAAGGAGAAAGCGGATAAAGATTATGGATGGACAGATAATAAACTAGTCGGTAACTAATTATACAGTAACTGCTGTTTTACAATAATAACAATGCAGGAAAGACGTATTTGCTCTTGTTTTGGTAAACAGTACTGAAAACTAAAAAAAAGTTGATGGAAACTTTTCAAGTCAATGTCAGTATGCACTGCATATTATTTATATTTCTTTGAAACTATTGTGCAAGCTTTTTTTAATTTAGTCACTAAAATTTTTCTTCAAAATAAAATGTGTAAAATGTGTTTTTTAACCAACTTCCATTGAAAAACAAATACCAAAGAGGACTTGAATAGGCTCAACATAAAATCAAGATTTTAGTGTTCTGTTTTAATGCAGAAGTAAAGTGGAGGTCAATAATACAGCATTTCCACATTTTTATGGGCTTTTGCAAAAGCAGAAATGCATCTAGCTCTTTTTTGTTGTTTAAGACTTTCAGTGAAGTACTTTCTACACAGCTAACAAACTGTTCTGTCTAATTGCTCTCATTTTTTGAACACATAGACCTTGAGAAATCTTATTACCTCAACGACTACCAGGAATTTTCACAAAAACTCCTCTTTGTTTACAGATAGATCTTTTATTGAAGCATGTCTACTCTAAGGC
Source organism: Nematolebias whitei (assembly GCF_014905685.2). NCBI lineage: Eukaryota > Metazoa > Chordata > Actinopteri > Cyprinodontiformes > Rivulidae > Nematolebias > Nematolebias whitei. Next base: position 47,341,967 of record NC_056500.1, on the reverse strand, counting down.
AGGTATTTGCCATTGGTGTCACAAGGTCTGATTAAACAACAAGACTTATCCCGGGTGCTCATACAATCACCAATTCACTATTTCTCCTTTAATCTTGATAAAATATCTTTTTTTTTTACAATGTTTGAATGCAGAGGTATAAGCACCTTGAGTTGTAGGACTGTGGTGTAAATTGGAACCTAACATGATTGAGTATGTTGTAGATCCAGAGATTTGCAGACTGATGAAGAGGACTCAGAGATAAAAAGGTATGTGTCTTCATTTACAAGTGATTTGAGTTGATTTCTGAAAAGGAAAATAACTGAATCTTCAAGGAAGAAATCTTACTCTTTTTTGTTTTGCAGGTCTGGAGAGAGGGGAGTGGGAGGTTCCAAGTAAAAGTGGTTGTTTGGTTCTGAAGGTGATTAGAGTTGGACAGAGTGGCAGAGCAATGGTACTTCATTAATTAATCCAGGCTAACATTCAGTTCACAGGTTGACGAGGTGGTAGCTGGTGTTGACACAAGGACAGCTGGAGGCCACAGAGGAGCAGGACTTGAAAACAGGAAAAAACACAAAGTTTAGTCTTTCTCATTCAGAATCGAGCTCACAGGGCTGGCTCTAGTCATCATAAGGTAGCTCGATGTTCCAACATCATAGGGCTGGCTCCCAAGGCCTGAAATACCCACACAGTTCATTAGCCAGGATCAGGTGCAGGTGTGGAAGGGTGGCTCTGTCCAGTTGTTTACAGGCTGTAAGAAAATGTGATTACTGCAGAAAACATAAAAATCCTAAAGAACCTGCTAAGCCAACATCTCAAATAGAGGAAGTATTGTTATTTTAGTCATTTGTACCTCTGATTATCATTTGAATTAACTTCAGTTGGGTTAAAGTGAGTTGTTTCTAGGTCCTTAAGTAAGTAAAACAATCAAATTTAAAATCTGCTCCTATGAGGGTTATGGGGCTTGATCCATTTATAGGTTAGAGCAGAACAAGCAGATATGCTAATGTACAATACTGGTGCTTATTCATACTAAAGTTGAAAAGGTGGCAAACAATTTTGCACCTAATTCACAGACAAATTACGTTTTTTTCTGTAAAAGAAATCTGACTTGAACATTACCTGATCTTTTTTACACTCTTTTCTTTAAAGGGGAAAAAAATACAATTTGAAATAATTTTAAATAATTTTAAAAATGTAAAAATAATTTAACATGCCATCCATCCATCCATTATCTTTTACCCACTTCTTCTATTTTGGGTCACGGGGTCGCCGGTGCCCATGTCCAGCAATCACTGTGCGAGGGGCGGGGTACACCCTGGACAGGTTGGAAGTTCATCACAGGGCCTAATTTAATAATTATAGTCATTAAATTTAATTTAATAATTTAAAAAATCATGTTCTACCAAAGCTGTTAACAAAACTTTGAATTATATCAAACTTTCAGAACTTAATCGTTGGAAACAAGACTGAGGTTTTGTTTTTTGGACCTGAGGACATTAGAAATGAATTTTTCAGTCTTTCTCCCTCCTTAGATGGCATTAATCTGTCCTCCAGCTCTAATGTTAAAAATCTTGGTGTTAGTTTTGATCAGGACATGTCTTTTATTCCCCACATTCAAAACGTTACTAGAACTGCCTTCTTCCACCTGCGTAATATCACTAAAATTAGAAACATCTTATCTAAAAATGATGCAGAAAAACTGGTCCATGCATTTGTCACGTCTAGACTGGACTATTGCAATGGTTTATTATCTGGGTGTCCAAATACGTCTTTAAAACGTCTTCAGTTGATCCAAAATGCTGCTGCCAGAGTCTTAACTATAGGATTTAGGAAAAAAGGAAAGTCTTAAGCCTAGTTTTAAAACTGGATAATCTCACGGACAGAGAATGGAAGTTGGTTCCACAAGAGAGGAGCCTGATAACTGAAAGATCCGCCTCCCATTCTGTTTTTGTAAATTCTATGAACCACAAGTAAACCAGCAGTCTGAGAGCGAAGTGCTCTGTTAGGAAAATATGGAACAATAAGATCTGTAATATACAAAGTAAGATGGAGCTAAGTTGTTGAGAGCTTTGTAGGTTAGAAGTAAGATTTTGAATTATATTCTGGACTTGACAGGGAGCCAATGGAGAGAAACTAAAACTGGAGAAATATGATCTCTCCTACTAACTTTTAAAAGGGAGTTTTTCTTTTCCACTGTTGCCACTGTGCTTGCTCAGGATGGGAGACTGCAACAAAGCCAAGATTCAACTTGTCTGCTGGATTCCTTAGATAGAGAACTTTACTAATTGTCTTTTATGTATGTAATTGTTCCTGTAAAGTGCCCTGAGACAACTTTGTTGTGATTTGGCGCTATATAAATAAACTGAATTGAATTGAAACAACAAAGTCCATGCTATATAATCCAGGTATACAATCCAACATTTTACCGTCAGGTCATCTGGACAGTTTCTTTTTTTTTTGTGCTGAAAGGTTTCGCCTTCGATCGAAACGTTTCAGCACAAAAAAAGAAACTGTCCAGATGACCTGACTGAAAAATGTTGGATTGTATACCTGGATTATTGAGCATGGACTTTGTTGTTTTCAACCAGTTTGACATGACTGTCAACAAGGAAGAGGACCAGCAATGGAGGAGGGGGCGTGACAAAGAGACCATCTTAGCACCAACATAACTGGTTTGTTCCACTTTGGAGTAAGCTGTTTGGGGGAATAATCAGTTTTGTGTTGTGTGTTTCCTTGACTGATGAAGCCTTCCAGATCCAAGGTAAAACGTTTCAGAAAAAAAAAGAAACTGTCCAGATGAGCTGATTGATTAATCGTTGGAAGTACATTGACAACTCATACCTTTTTGTGTCAACCCAGTTCAAGATGGCTGCCACAGTTAATCAAGCTATGCAAAGATGGCTGGATCTGAGTGAAACATTGAGTTGGAATTTGAAGTGGTAGTAGCATCAATCTAGACAGATAATTTAAGGACATGCATAATGTAAATTTAAAGGTTTTACCAAAAAGACTGTCATTTCATGACATAATCTGTCATTAGTTTAACACTCTGGCAGTAAAGGTCACTGATGATTCTCTCAAGGAATGCTAGGCCTTTAGTTTAAATCTCACTCACAGCACATATAAGCATTTGGATCAAGCACAGGTGACAGGTGTGGATAGCTCCCGGCTGTGTCCCGATGATCCCTGTTGATAATTTGAAATTTAGCATGGACAAGCAGTACGCCAATGCCCACTGTTGCTGTGGGATTTGAATAGTGAATGTTTGTAGCTTTTCGAGAAGAGTGTTTTTCTGAACTTGAATGGAACAGGTAATGCAAATAAACCTTAATAATTTTGGTGCAAGGCATGCAAGTGGGTAGGAGTTACACTGTGGAGAAGAACAGATGGAGTTTTATTTTTTTTATTTTTGAGGGGGTACCCCAGAGTCATGGATCATGGCAAATGGAGGGAGCAATTTTATAGGAAACTATCCTTTTAAGCAATTTAAAATCAGAAAGCATGGGTTCCTCAAATAATAGGAGTCAGTTTACACATGGTGGGGGCCATCTTGGATTTTGGACTTGATAACTATGATAGTTACCTTTTTTATACCTAAATGTAGCCAAACCAAAATGGAAACAAGTATGTCACTTATTTTCAACTCACAACATGCATAGATGGACAGATGGATGCAGGGTATTTCCAATTCTTTGCTCCACATCAGGGGACTACAAAGTACTTGTCAAAGTACCTGACTTGCACAAAGCGTGGGAAAAATAGCTTCCTCATCTTTTGGAAAACATATGTATGACACAATGAGTGCACATGGAGTGTACAGAACATACAATTAATCCATCTCTTGGACCAGAAGTCCAGGCTGCATTTGTAATGCAACTTGTGATCACTCACACTTACTCACCACACATAGGGTTAAAAAGGCAACTGAATTGTGGGTCAAACAAATAGTAAAAATCTGAACTTGTATTGTACTTTGAAGTAGGGGTGGGAATCCTTAGGCACCTACCAATTCTGACTGAAGTAATGTATCTTGAGCAGAACTAATCCCTGAATAGCAGTTGGTCCCAACAACATCCCTGGTCAAGCATTGGAGGTCTGCTCCTCACGGCTGGCTGAGGTTCTCACAGAAACATTCAGTCTTTCTCTCTCAGTCATCTGTGCCTACATGCTTCATGTCCACTACCATAGTGCCCCTCCCTAATTAAACATAACCTGGTTGAATACATTGCCCCATCACACATACTTCAGTTATAATGAAGTGCTTTGGAGAGGATAATGAGGGCCCATATCAAAAAGGCCATCCCAAAAACAATTGATCCCCTGCAGTTTGCATATTGTCATGACCATTTCCATGGCGATGCTGTTAATGCTGCCTTGCACACAGCCCTCTCACACCCTGAAAACAAGGACACCTACAGGGTGCATTCACACCAGCCCTGTTTAGTCTGCTGAACTCTTGTCCGTTTGCCTAGAAAGTCCAGTTCGTTTGGGGAGGTGTGAATGCACAATCAAACTCTGATGTGGACCAAAAAAGTGACTGGTCCACCTAAATACGTAGGTCTTGGTTTGATTGACGTGAACTGTAGCATGGTTGGAATGCCTTGTGAATGCAAGCGGACTGGAGATCGCTCCAAAAGCAAGAAGTGGACTATAGTGCAGGGCATTCTGTGTAAATACAACAAAAACAAACACGCATTTCTCATAACTCACACGGAGCTGTCGGACATCTTGTGTGGAAAACAACATTATCCATGGTCTTCTGCCTCATCTTACGCTCATGCTGAGGCCATTGTTGAAAAATGTTTGTTTAGCACATGAGCCACAGACAAAACAGAAATCCTAAAACTGCTCAAATCTGACACCACTCCATTTTTGTTTTTGTTTCCAGAAGTAAGTTACACTCAGTGTCTTCTTCAGAGGTTTTTGTGTAACTTCCTGCAGTAGTTCTTGGTGCAACACCACCACAGGTGGGGGGGGTGGAGGGGGGCAGGTTGGCTCGATTGACTCAGTGCAGTGTGAATGCAAACTGCACCAGCTGAAAATGTAAACAAATGTTCTGAATTTTGGTCCCCAATTGAACCGAGTCTACCGGACTATCAGGCGTGAAAATGATCCTAAGTTCAAATGTTGTTTGTAGACTACAGCTCAGCATTTAGCACCTTCATCCTCACAGACTGACTGGAGAGCTCCTTACCCTTGGTCTGACACCACACCACCCCACCCCACCCACCCACCACCACACACCACACACACACACACACACACACACACACCCCCCACACACACACACACGCACACACACACCATCACACACACACACACCACCCCGGTTGCTATATCCTGGACATTCTCTCAGACAGACCCCGTGCAGTCAGAGTTGGTGATTAAACATCAGGCACCAAGCTGGTGAAGATTCTCAGTCATCCAGGACATGATGAATTCAAAAAGCGTTCAATACAAAAACAACTGGACTTTATTTGTAACAGAAGACGCTTCGCTCCAAAGCGAGCAAAATGAGGAGAAACGTCTTCTGTTACAAATAAAATCCAGTTGTTTTTGTATTGAACACTTTTTGAATCAGGCACCAAGTCAATAAGCACTGGGACCCCTCAAGGCTGTGTGCACAGCCCACTCCTGTACACCCTCTTTACCTATGATTGTATCCCCTCCCTAACACCTCCATCATCAAGTTTGTTGATGACACAGCTGTCATCAGGCTGATCCCTGTTGGAGAGGAGACAGCCTGCAGGAAAGAGGCGGCTCAGCTGGTGTCCTGGTGCCATAAAAATAACATCTTCTTAAACACAAAAAGATGAAGGAGATGAATACTGACCAAGGAAGAGGAGACACCAGCATGCCCCATTACTCATCAATGAGGTTCAAGTGGAGAGGGTGCAGAGCTTCAAACTTCTTGGCACTGACATCAGTGAGGATATCACTTGGACTCAAAATATGCAGCAGATTGTCAAGAAGGCTCAACAGAGACTTTTCATCCTGAGGAAACTGAGGACATTTAGATTGTCCCCCAAACTCCTCAGCAACGTCTACAGATGTGCAGTGGAGAGCATCCTGACAGACCATTTCAGTGTGCTACTGAGGGTACATTCACACCAGCCCTGTTTACTCTGCTTTAATCGAACTCTAGCTCATTTTCCTAGGAAGTCCGGTTCGTTTGGGGAGGTGTGAACGCGCCATCGGACTCTGTCACGGAACAAAAAGGCGAACTCTGGCCCGGGCTAAAACCTAGGTCTCGGTCCGGTAGAAGAGAACTCCAGCACAGTTCCAGTACAATGTGAATGTAAACAGACCGGGCCCTGCTCCACAAGCAAGAAGTGGAGGAGATCGCAGGGCAAACAAACACGCATTTCTCTTACCTCAGCTGCCTTGTGTGAAACACAATATTCTCCATGGTCTTCTGCCTCATATTCCGCTCATGCTGAGTGCATTTTTGAAAAATGACAAAATATAACTCCTAAAACTGCTAAAACTTGATGCCACTCCATTTTTGTTTTTATTTCCAGAAGAAGAAGAAGTGTCTTCAGAGGTTTTTGTGTCGTTTCTTTCAGTAGTTCTTGGTGCAGCGCCACCACAGGCTAGTGGGGGAACAGGTTGGTTCAAAAGGTTGGCTCGACTGCACAGTGCAGTGTGAATGCAAACACAACAGTTCAAATGTAAACAAAATGTTATGAATATTGGTCCCCAACCGAACCGATTCTACAGGACTATCAGGTGTGAAAACAACCTTAAACTGTACCACTCAGGACAGAAACCCTCTCTAGCAGGTCATCAAAACAGCATACATCTGTTGGAGCTGCTGCCCTGCCATTACAGGACATTTACAACTCCTGTGTCACAAAGAGAGCACAAAACGTCATCAAGGACCGCTCTCATACACAGCACCCACTGCTCACACTTCTGCAACCTGGACGATGCTACAGAAGTGTGAAAGCAAGAATCAGAAAAAAAAACAGCTTTTACCCACAATCCATCAGGTTGCTGAATCAGCATTGACTGAACATCCTCTCTGAGTATTTGCTCTTATCCTCTGCAAGTGTCCTTAACTTTTTATTTAATTGTTTGGCTTATTTTTTCAGTTGTATGAAGGGAATTCGCAAAGTAGGATTTTTATTGCCAGTTGTAACCATTGTATTTTTACTGTGCATATGACATTAAACTTCTTGAATTCTGTGTCTTGAGTTAAGGTTTACCTGCAATCCCTGTTCAATTCCAGTCTAGAAAAGCACTCATCTTGTAAACTACAAAGATATATTGTTCAACTCCAGATGATCTGTGTTTTGATCCTGTATGCTCCACACTGGTTTGTCGTCATTATCTGCATCGTTTTTATGTCTATATTCTGATTTACCTCATTTTGTATATTGCTTTGTGTGTTACCTGTTGTTCTGTCTGTACAGCACTTTGGTTGGCCTTGTTGCTGTTTTAAGTGCTCTATAAATAAAGTGGTATGTTATAGTATGGTAACTCATTTGGCAATGGGAGACATCGCCATACTGTTTGTTTCATCATTAGTATTTCCCTCATTTCTGTAGAAATTACTTTCTAACATAGAGCACAAATATATGCTAAGTTGACCATAAATGTACATTTCACCTCTGCTGTCTCCATCTTTGTGAATTAGTCTTGGCGTCACTGGAAGTAAAATTAGGAGAACAAAAAACATAAAATAGAATAAAATATGCAACCAGTTAAACATTTTTTCCTTCTCTTGTACTGGTGCTTGATGAAGCTGAAAAAAAAAAGGAATATAGTGCATTATAAACTGGCTGCAGGCCTCGGGGCAAGAGAGTCTGCTCTAAAGCTGGATAATCTCATATCAGTGTGGCGTGTTCATTTAGCTTAAAAGATACGATCGTTTTGGAAGCACCTCCTTAGGTTATTATGAAGCTTTTCATTCTCAAGATGATAAACTCATTCTGGCACCTGTGTAATTTACTAATGACACTTTTTTTCTTTGCCTGTGCTGTTTGTGATCTGTGGAGGAATTACAAAGCCTCAGCAGACATGCCAGATGCTGACATTGAGGCAGAACCTGCTTGGGCATTTTTAACTTCTTTAATTAGGTGTGTTTACTCTGTATTTTATTTGCTGAGATCACGGAAGCGCCTGGAGAAAGGTAGATTTAATTAAGGGACACTGATGAGATGACACACGCTCAATCTCCAAAGTGTTTCCTCAGATATTGCAGCAAAATATTCCAATGACAGGTGGTGCTGGGGGAGGAGTTGACACGGCTGCGAAACAGAACCATTTGGATTCATTCTCACCATGTGTAAGTGGGAAGTGTTGTAGGTCTTTTAGCATGTATTGCTGTACTGCCAAGAGAAATTCATTAAAATACACAATCAGAATTATGCAACTGAGTGAGACCTAAGAAATAAAAACTAAATACAGTAAGACTAGAGGCCTACATTCCATGAAGTGATGGATAATGTCCATTGCCTTTCACATTAAGAGTTTTAGATCATCTTATCCTGAGAAGAGACATCATTAAAGAAAGATGAGTTCCAGGTACAGTGCTACGATAACAAACCGTAGTTCAATAGCTGCAAAACTGACAATATTAAAGCAATTTTTGTCTCCTGTCATGAAAAGGGGAAATTAGAAATGCCCTCCATCCATCTGTCCTTGCATCCAAGCATGTTGTGTTGCCGATATATATATATATATATATATATATATATACAGTATATATGTGTGTGTGTGTGTGTGTGTGTCCTTGTTTATGCTACTTTGTGAGGCCCATTTTTCCAACTTATACTACATTGTGGGGACCAACTGCTCCTTATGGGGCCCAAAGCCCGGGCCCCATTAGAAGAAGTCCCGTTGGTGGGTTAGGGGCTAGGTTTAGGACTAAGGTGTGAATTGAGGATGTGTTAGGTTTAGGGTTAGGTATGTACTGCTAATGGTTAGGTTATGGATAAAGGTCATGGTTAGGCTATAGAAATGAATGAAAAATGAATGGATGTCAATGCAAAGGCCCCACAAAGATAGCAAAACAAACCTGTGTGTGTGTGTGTGTGTGTATGTTCTCCAGTTCTCCCTGGGCTGTTTGGATCTTTTGATCAGGGTTCCTGGTTGCGATGGCCAGCCCTTTGGCTGGGGTGGCTGGCGGGGGGTCGACTGTGGTTGTGTGTGTGTGGTCGTTGGTGGTGCATGGCGGCAGTCGGGGGCGTGGCTTCACTTTGACGGGGTGCTGGCTGGTCGACCTGATGTGACATTCGTGGTGGGGGGTGCTGTGTGTGTGTTGGGGTGCATGGGTGGCGTGCCGGGGCCTCTCTGGGCCTGTGGTGTGGGGCTGTAGGGATGCATTGGTGGGCTGGGCCGACCCTCCTCAGCTGCTGCTCCCTGCTGCTCTTGCCCCAGGCCTGGGGCCGGCTTGCGGTCGCTGTCGGGTGGGGTGCATGGACGGCCCGACAGAGGCTCTGTCGGTCTGTCTCTGTGTGCCTGTTTATGTCTCAGGTTGGGTTTTAGGTGGTCCCCTCTCTTGGATCAATTTTGGCCCCCCATTTGATGTGTTGTGCTCCCCTCCGGTGGTCGGCCCCCCTACCGCCGGTGCATTGGTGGCGGGTGCGGGCCCGCCCTGGTGGCTGCCTGCCGGGGCCTGGGTGCCCTGACTCTGTCGGGCCTCTGTTGGGGGGTGGTATGACCTCGGGACTCGGGGCTCGATGTCCATGGCTGGATCTACTCTGGAGGGGTGGGTTGCCGGCAGGACCTCTGGACTCATCGCTGCAGCCTCCTAGGGTTTCTGCATTGTGGTTGCTGGGGATCGCCTGGGGCTTCCCTTTGCTTCTCTCTCTGGTGTGTGCGGGTGTCCCTGTTGGGGGACTCCTGGAGTTCCGGGCTTGGGCTTGTGTCTGTGGTTCCGGTCTTCTCTGTGTTACCATCTTGTCCTGTGGGGACGGGTCTGTGGGTCCCCACATCCACTATTGAACATTTTTATGGATAAACCTTATAGTGATAAGCATGCTCACACAGGTGTTTAGATTCAGGTGTTTATCAGACATACACTCAGTTGGGTTGGGGTGGCCACTAAATATATCTTGTATTACCATGTACTGTATACAATACTTTCTAATGATGTTATAAGTATCATTAGATATGTTGTTTTTTGTTGTGGTTTCTCGGTTTTGTCTTGTTTTCTTTTTCTTTCTGCAGTTCCTAGAGGCAGACTTCAATGATGTTGATTTGTGTTCTCTTTATCCCTCTCTCTCCTCTATTCCTATCTCCTGCTTTACCTTTTAAGCCTTCTCTCACTTTTCTGCTTTGTTATCTTCTTTGTTTTTCATCCCCATGTCCATTACATCTGAAACAAGACCAAAGCAAATTATAATACATTTAATTTTTATATCAAGTGGAGCATTAAGGCCAGCCATAATGCTCTGCTTGTGAAAGTAAATCTGTTGGGCATCACTTTGACACTCATACAGTAATTCTAAGTGTCACAATGCCGGACAGGACAAAAGGAAAAAAAAAAAGAAAGATGAGTTCCAGGTACAGTGCTACGATAACAAACCTTAGCTCAATAGCTGCAAAACTGACAATATTAAAGCAATTTTTGTCTCCTGT
>NC_056500.1:47318623-47330998 GCF_014905685.2 Nematolebias whitei | reverse complement strand
TATATATATATATATATATATATATATATATATATATGTATGTATGTGTGTGTTTTATGAGATTCTTTGCTAACAATCAAAATGTGTGGGCAGCAAAATTTAATGCCATAAATTAAGTTATTATAATGCAGTATGTCGTGCTCAAAGTTTATGTTATGGATAATACTCAACTAATGTTACACCAAATTTTAGCTCATAGCTTTTTAAATTAGCTGAGTTAGGACCATTATCAGATGTTTGTGGCAGTACATCTTTAAGTGGGTTGACACTAAAAGGTAACCAGTTTTAAATGCTCACTTATTGATTAATCTGAGCATTTCATTGAAATCTATCCAGTGTTTCATTAGATATTTTGCCAACTCACAGACACATATTCACACAGACAGACAAAGGCAAAAACATTGTTGCCGCTTTAATTTCGGCACATTTGAAATTCTGATAGTTGACAAAATAGTGGAAATGTACGAGCAGCTTTGCAATTAGCACATGCAGACCTGCCACATTGTCAGAGGCCCTCACACTCTGTGTTGGCGTTAATTGTCACAGCCATTCTCTTTTATTACAGTCTGCCATGAGTCAGCTGTTCTCATTATGAATCCTTATCTGTTTGTGCTTTAATGTTTGCCAGATGGGACACTAATATCAAATGTTAAGAATGATGTGGTAAGGAAATAAAGACTTTATCAAAAACTGCTTCATTTTAGAAGAAAACAATCTAAATACACCAATGCATCAGATGATCCTCCATGATCCATCTGCGAACATGTGAAAGATAATTCATCCTATTTTATAGCCAAATAATATGCAAATAGCTGCAGAGAGCAAAGCTGAAATTAGATTTTTGGTTCAGCTAAACTAATCCTCTTTTAGGTTTGATGTAGAAGGAAATCTCATTTTCTGCTCACAGATGGAATCTGGATCTCTAGACTACTAAAAGAAATCAGTGACAGGAAATTTAAATTAGTCAAATAAGATGTCAGAGTATGTAAAACAGCACTCAGATGAATTATACTCCTGTTATTTAACACAGCAGCAGATAAAACACAACTAAATACATCATTCTTCAAGTTTTTTTTTTTTTTTTTTTACCCAGTGCTTCATGAAATATTTTGCAAAGAAAACAACAAAGTTGATTCAAATAGTTATTGAATAAAGATTTTAAAATGATATGCCAATGTTCCCATTGCTGAAAAAGTCAATAGTGCATGTTTGTAGTTGAGAGATTCTTTTCTGGACTGGAATTGAACGAGGAATGTAGTAAATAACTTCAATGAGTTGGTTGCAAGAAGGTTGCAAGATGTGGTTGCATATATGGTTGCAAGAAGTTACACTATGGGGAGAACAAATTATTATTATTTTATTTTTCCAAGGCAGTGCAGAGTAACAGATACTGGAGAGTGAAGGGAGCAATTTTATCCACCATCAGGCACAATGGTAGAGCCCGGGGTGACTAACGGTGTCCTTGGCCACCATATATTAATCTTTAGCCACCCCAATCATTAAAGGAAACTTTACTTTTAAGCAATATAAAACCTAGAAAGCATAGATTCCTCAGATGATGGGGTGGTTGGTTCACATGCAGTATATAAGGTGACAGCCATCTTGAATTTTGATGTAGCCACCCAATTTTTGAGAGTGACAGTTCTTACACTTAGATGCAGCCACACACAAATATGGAAGTTAGCACATTGCTTATATTTGAATTTATTCAGCTAATACATCTTACAAGTAGATTAGCATTACATATAGATGGCAGCAGGCATGTTGAATTTTTACCTGGCAATCCAGATGTTGATGGTGAACTTTATTATGCCTAGATGCAGCCAAACACCAAAATGGAAGTCAAAAGATTGCTTCCTTACAAACAGATATCCATGGCATATTGTCCAGCAGTTTGTCCAATGTCATGGTCACCATAGAGTCCAGTTTCATGCCGACCACAGAGCTGGCCTGCCTGACCAGTTTGTTCAGTCTGGATGTATCATTCTTCGATATGCTGCTCCCCAACATAACAAGGTGTAGAAAATGACACTGGCAACTAAAAACTGATAGAACATCCACAGGGGTTTCCTGTTGCCTCCTCAGGAAGGAGCCTGCTCTGACCTTTCCTGTACAGATACCGTTCAAAGTACTGATAAGATTTTACAGCCTCCACCTCCGTTTCATCAATTAGAAATGGTCTTGGCCTTAATCTCTGGACTTACCAAAGTCAGTAACCAGCTCTGTTGTTTTTGAGGTGTTGAACTGTGTGGCACCTAACAGTAAAGCCCCTCACCAGGCTCCTATTCTCCTCTTCTCTCTCATCCTGGATTACTGTTTCATCTGGGAAATTCTGGATGTGACACAGTTCTGAATTGTAGCAGAGGTCCAAGGCGTACAGGATGAGGATAATGGGGGGCCAACAACGTGCCCTGCGACACTCCGGTGCTGCTCATCAGTGTCAGACATGTCCTTCAGTCTGATGTACTGTGGTTTTAGAAAATGCACAGAAAGGACTCACAGAAGTAAGTCTTAATATTTCTATATTCTAGATGTAGCCAATGCCAAAATGGAAGTCTGTACCTTTATTTTTCAAGTTATCATGCTCACAACATGGATGTATGTTTATGGCAGCAGCCATCTTGGATTTTTACCTAGCAAGCCAATTTTCGAACAGAACTTTTCTTACGCCCATGTGAGGATTCAGTTTATTTTGTGTTTTGCCCTTTAATTTTGTCCCCTTGTTTTTCAATTCAGTTTATTTATATAGCACAAAATCACAACAAAGTTGTCTCAGGGCACTTTACAAGAACAATTACATACATAAAAAAGACAATTAGTAAAGTTCTCTATCTAAGGAATCTAGCAGACAAGTTGAATCTTGGCTTTGTTGCAGTCTCCCATCCTGAGCAAGCACAATGGCAACAGTGGAAAGGAAAAACTCCCTTTTAAAAGGAAGAAACCTCCAGCAGAACCAGGCTCAGGACAAGCGGCCATCTGCTTTGACTGGCTGGTTTGAGAGGACAGGAAGGAGAGACAAATGAACACAGAATGGTAGGTCCAGATATAGGTCCAGGTGTACCTGAAAGACAAAAAAAAGAACACATGTGCAGGGTCGGCTTGGGTTTCCTGAGCTGTCCCTTAGTTATGCTGCTATAGGCTTAGACAGCTTGAGGACAAACTGACCACAATTTTCACTCTGCTACTGTCTTTACTTACTCTGCTCAACCTGTTTTGTATTTGTAATTTTTTTTTCTATCTTTAACATGTGTTTTTTTGTCGTTCAGATACACCTGGACCTATACCTGGACCTACCATTCTGTGTTCGTCTGTCTCTCCTTCGTGTCCTCTCAACCAGCTGGTCAAAGCAAATGGCCGCTTGTCCTGAGCCTGGTTCTGCTGGAGGTTTCTTCCTTTTAAAAGGGAGTTTTTCCTTTCCACTGTTGCCACTGTGCTTGCTCAGGATGGGAGACTGAAAGGAAGCCAAGATTCAACTTGTCTGCTGGATTCCTGGGATAGAGAACTTTACTAATTGGCTTTTATGTATGTGAATGTTTCTAAAAAGTGCCCTGAGACAACTTTGTTGTGATTTGGCGCTATATAAATAAACTGAATTGAATTGAATTGAATAGATAATAAACCATTGCAATAGTCCAGTCTAGATGTGACAAATGCATAAACCAGTTTTCTGCATCATTTTTAGATAAGATGTTTCTAATTTTAGCGATATTACGCAGGTGGAAGAAGGCAGTTCTAGTAATGTTTTTAATGTGGGGGATAAAAGACCTGTCCTGATCAAAAATAACACCAAGAGTTTTAACATTAGAGATGGAAGCCAGATTAATGCCATCTAAGGAGGGCAAAAGGCTGAAAAATTAATTCCTAAGGTACTCAGTTCCAAAAACCAAAACCTCTGTGTTGTCTGTGTTCAACAGGAGAAAATTAAGGGTCATTCAGGTTTTTATGTCTTTAAGACATGCTTGTAGTCTAAGTAACTGACTGGATTCATTGGGTTTAATCGACAAATATAACTGTGTGTCATCAGCATAAAAATGAAAATGTATCACATGCTGTTTAATAACTTTATCTAATGGAAGCATATATAAAGTAAAGAGTATTGGCCCAAGAACTGAGCCCTGAGGAACTCCATGACTAACTTTGGTGTATGAAGAAGACCTTGTTTGCACATTGTGGAGACGTCCAGAATTGGTCTTGACCGACGGACCCAATATAAACGTGATCTGCACATCCATTCAACGTCTAATGTTTAGTGGGTTAAAGCTGCTTCTGTAATCCAATATCATACTCAAGCCTCTGCAGTAAAATATTGTGATTAACTGTATCAAATGCACCACTGAGGTCTATCAGGACCAGTATAGTATAGTATATATTTTTGCAGCCAAGGGGACAAAATTAAAGGGCAGAGAGAGAAGAGGAGTGTAGGAGCCGGGTGAGGGGCTTTGCTGTTTGGTGCCACACTAGCCATCTACATCTCAACACCTTAAAATAATGGCACTAATTCTGTCCCATTGTTTTTGCATGCAAGAAACCAGCCACTAGGGAGCACAAGCCAGTGTAGCTCTTCTGCCGGTCCCAAGCCTGGATAAATGGTGAGGGTTGTGTCAGGAAGGGTATCCGATGTAAAACACTTGCCAAAACTATAAAGCGAGTTCATCAAAGCAAAACCATACCAGATTGGTTGAGTCCCAGTTTAACAACAATCACCACTGGTGATGTTAACAAACAGGGTGCCAGCGGAAATTTTGCTACTGTTAGTCGAAGACCATGAAGAGGGAAACATGTCAGGAGACAGAGGGAGAAGAGGAAGGTCAAGAATGTAGGACTGAGGGTTGCAACTCTAAATGTGGGGACAATGACAGGCAAAGGTAGAGAGCTTGCTGACATGATGCAGAGAAAGAAGGTAGATGGTTCATGTATCCAAGAGACCCAGTGGAAGGGCAGCAAGTTTGCACCATTGGAGCAGGGTTCAAACTGTTTAACCATGGTGTGGATAGAAAGAGAAATGGAGTTGGGATGGGCTGAAGGAGGAGTTGGCAAATAATGTAGTAGAGATGAAAAGAGTGTCATATAGGGTGATGTTCCTGAAGGTTTAAATACAAAGTCTGATGTGTCTATAATGACTGTTGTGAAGAAGAGAAAAAGAGTAACATCAGAGAAGAAGACCAAATAGTGGAGGCTGAGAAAAGAAAAATGTAAGAAATTCAGAGAGGAGCTGTTGGAAGGATAAATCTTGGAGAATTTGTAAGCTCAACTTGGCATAAGAAATCAAATTTGGCTGTTTGGAGTTGCCATGAGAGAATGTACTTGCGGAATTGTTAAGGCAGACACAGAAATTTACGAGTTCAGCCTGACCCAAAAATAAAGTTGATATCTGAATCTGGACCTGGCCTTGGAAGGTGGGCTATCTCAAATTTCTCCTGGGATGTTATGGAAACAAAGACTCTCCGTCCCCCCATCCCTTCCCCAAGGTCATGGACCTGTGACAGAGTGCAAATGAGCTGGCTGATAAACAAACACACCTTATCAGAACTATAGCTAGGGGGTTCTCTGGACTGTGCTGTGCTACAACCTTCCCTAAAACTCAGTGCCTTCACTGGCCTCCCTCACCTCCCCTGGCACAGAAACCTAGGAGGTGCGAAGGTGCCAAGGGTTGCGTCACTCACCTGGCAGCCGTGCTGGGACCCCCACTCCCTACCCACTCCACACACATTTATGTCTATTTATGTTGCTCTGCTGTGGTAGATTTTTTTTTATGCTTCAAAACGTGCCCTGTCTAGGACACGTTGTGAGAGATCTTTTTTTTAATACCTCTCTCCTTATGTTTTTTCTTCCCTTTTTCAATTCAGTTCAATTCAAAAATACTTTATTAATCTCAAAGGGAAATCATACCATACCATACCAAACCACTTTATTTATAAAGCACTTAAAACAGCTACAAAGCCAACCAAAGTGCTGTACAGACAAAACAACAGGTAACACACAAAGCAAAGTACAAAATGAGGTAAATCAGAATATAGACAAAAAACGATGCAGATAATGACGACAAACCAGTGTGGACCATACAGGATCAAAACACAGATCATCTTGTGTTGAAAGCTATTGAATAGTAGTGAGTTTTTAAACAGGACTTGAAAACCAAGAGAGAGGGGGCTTGTCTGACAAGCAGAGGTAACTCGTTCCAGAGTCTTGGTTCTGCTACAGAGAAGGCCCTGTCACCTCTGCGCTTAAGACGAGTTCCTGGAACTGTGAGGAGCAACTGGTCCGCTGACCTCAGGGAGCGTGGTGGGACATACAGTTGTAGCAAATCAGAGAGATGGGGGGGCGACACTGTTCAGTGATTTGTAGACATACATGAGTATTTTGAACTGGATTCAAAAGTGAACCGGTAACCAGTGCAGTGAGGCCAAAACGGGTGTAACGTGCTCTCTTTTGCCTGTACTGGTTAAAAATTGGGCTGCTGCATTCTGGACCAGTTGTAGTCGTGCAATGGAGGTCTGACTGATACCAAACAGGAGTGAATAGCAGTAATCAAGCCTAGATGTAATGAATGCATGTATTATTGTCTCCAGGTTATTTTTGGACAATATGGGCTTCAGTTTAGACAGCCGCCTCAGTTGGAAGAAGCATGATTTTACAATCATGTTTACATGATTGTTAAGCTTCAGGGAAGGGTCCATTATCATGCCCAGATTAGTGACTCTTTGTTTTTCGGACAGGGTTAGAGCAGAAAGGTCGATGCAGAGGTTTGTGATTGTGTCGTTGGGAGGGAACAACATGACTTCAGACTTATTTTCATTGAAACTTAAGAAGTTTAAAGCCATCCAGTCCCTGATGTCAGCCAGGCAGTTGAGCAGCAGTTGAATAGCGCATGTACCATTGTGTCTTAGGGGGAAGTAAATTTGACAGTCATCGGCATAGAAGTGGAAGGGTATGTTGTGTTTCCGGAAAATAGCACCAAGAGGCAGCAGGTATAAAGAGAATAGGAGGGGACCCAGGATGGACCCCTGCGGAACCCCCCATTTAAGCTCTGCCTCTGCGGAACTAAAATCCTTGATGTAGACACAAAAGGATCTATCAGTGAGGTAAGATCTGAACCAATTGAGGGCTGATCCTGTGACACCCACCCACTGCTCCAACCTAGCAATGAGGATCTCATGGTCGATGGTGTCAAAGGCGGCTGTGAGGTCCAACAGGACAAGCAGCACAGAATCGCTGGTATCTGTGAATCTGAACATGTCATTAAAGACCTTCAGCAGGGCAGTTTCAGTGCTGTGGAGAGGTTTAAAGCCAGATTGGAAAAGCTCTAAGATGGCGTGATCCTCCAGGAAGCACTTCAACTGGGACTTGACTATTTTCTACAGTACTTTAGAAACAAATGGGAGTTTGGAGACAGGCTGGTAGTTGGAAACGACTGAGGGGTCCTGGTTTGTTTTTTTCAGGAGAGGCTGGACAGCAGCATGTTTAAAGTATTTTGGCACCACGCCAGTGGATAAACTACTGTTTACTATGGCAAGAATGGACTGACCTAGAGTTAGAAACACCTCTAGTATTCGAGGGGGGACCACATCAAATGGGGAGCCAGAAAGTTTCAAGCTGCACATGACCTGCTCTAGAGAAGATAGTGATGGGCTCAAAATGGTCAAAAGGAGTTACAGATTGAGGTGGGATGGATGGGTCATGAGTTGGAGGTTAAATGAGAGCCCTGGTGGTCGCATTTTTTTCCAAAAAGAAATGTAAAAAGTTGTTGCACAGCTCAGTCGAGGCTTCCAGAGGTGATGGTTCAGTGAGGTGGAGAACAGAGTATAGGATGGAGAAGAGGACACGTGGGTTGTGAGAGTTACAAGTAATTATATCAGAGAAGAATTCAGCTTCACCAGCTTACCAGCACGTTTTCCTCGGCGTCTGAAGCGATATCTCCAGGCAGGGAGGTGAGGAGCGCAGCAAAGGTAAGCTGGCACGTCCGCCAGCGGGGGGGAGGAGGGGGTGGTCCAGAGGTATGCTTATATTTTTCCAAATAAGCGACTTCAGTGACAGAAAAACGAAGATCCAAAAGTTGTTGTCTGTCATACACCAGCAGAGAGTTGAAGTCACAGATGTGAAATGCAAAAAACAAAAATAATCCGAACACCATCAGCAGAGGTGGATTGCAAGCCATGTACACAGGCGTCATCTTACCGGAAGTTTTGTTGTTATTTGTTGTTGTAACTCGTTATCTTGATTTCATTAAGAGATGTTATAGATACTTATGGCTGTAGGCAGGAAGGATCTCTTGTAAAGGTCCATCCCACAGTGGATCCTAAGAAACTGGCAGTAGATGCCGTTTGATCCGTCCACCGAGACTCAGCTGGCCTCTTGGTTCCCCCGGACTGTAGGACCACCTGAATACCAGGCAGAACTCCTCCCATAGCTATGGCCACTTCTCCCAGCAGTCTGTCGAGCTCCTCGTCACTGTGGACAGCCAACTTTAGGTGCCGAGGGTTTTTCTTGTCTAAGCAACAGGGGTAGCACGTCTTTGAAGCTGCGGCCAGCTGTACACTTCTGTCCATATTTAGGACGACTGTATGGAAAGTAATTTTGTTATATCCTGATGCATGCTCATTAATACAGGTAGAAAAATCAAAAAAAGTTCAATATGGTCCTCTGGACATTCAAAAAACAAGAAAACAAAAAAACAAACAAAAAAAAAATATAGAAACATTTTGTCTCTCATCCAAGAGACTTCCTCAGTCTGAGGTGCTGTATTCAGCTCAGTCTCTTAAATAGCACCGTCTCAGAGTGGATCAACCAGTTTGCTGCTGACAACCAAAACCAGCTGCTCACATGGTCAAGAAGGACCATCAGCCTAACAATGGATCATTAGCACACTGATGGCTGTTTACTACTCACAGGGGGTTGAGTGATACTAGCAATAACAGCAGTGTAAGAGGGGGACAGTTGAAACTGGAGGCCTCCACCCCTGTTTAATGATGGACGATTTCTTTTCACAAATATGGCCTCCTTTACTCCTCTCTCAAACCATCGTTCCTCACTGTCTAGGATGTGAACATCTTCATCCCTGAAAGAGTGTCCGCTGGCCTGGAGATGAGTGTAGACCGCAGAATCCTGGCCTGATGATGTTGATCTTCTGTGCTGGGCCATCCTTTTGGCCAGTGGCTGTTTAGTTTCCCCGATGTAAGACTGATCACAGCCCTCCTGACACTGAACAGCATACACAACATTACTCTGTTTGTGCCGGGGGACTGGATCTTTGGGATGAACCAGTCTTTGCCGAAATGTATTTTGGGGTTTAAAAGCCACTGGGAAGTTATGTTTAGAAAATAAACGTCTCAGTTTCTCTGATACTCCATCAACATATGGAATGACCACTGGTCTGGGTCTGGGTTCCTCCTTTTCACCTGATGGCTGACTGGAGTCCTGTTTGGGTTTCTTCTCTGCTTTCAGGAAGGGCCAGTTAGAATATCCGCATTGCTCTACAGCCTGTCTTGTGTAGGATTTCTCCTTCTGCCTGGCTCTTGAGTTAGTGGGGATGCTGTCTGCTCTGTGATCCAGAGTCCTGATGACTCCTAACTTGTGTTCCAAAGGGTGATGGGAGTCAAACTACAAAAACTGGTCTGTGTGGGTGGGTTTGTGGTACACCTCGGTTTGCAAATGTCCTCTATCAGAGACTGAGACCTCACAGTCCAAGAAAGCCAACCTGCCATTTTTTACATCTTCTCGAGTGAACTTGATGTATTTATCCACAGAGTTGATGTGGTCAGTAAAATGTTGGACTTCCTGAGATTTAATTTTAACCCAGGTGTCAACATACCTGAACCAATGACTTGGTGGTGTCCCTGAAAAGGACGTCAAGGCTCTCTTTTCTACCTCCTCCATGTACAGGTTGGCAACAATAGGAGAAACTGGAGACTCCATAGCACACCCATGTTTCTGCCTATAATATTGCTCCCCATATGTGAAGTAGGTTGACTGCAGGCACAGTTTCAAGAATTGACACAGTTGTTCTGTGGAAAGCGTGGTCCTGCTTCTCAGAGTGGTGTCTGATTTTAATTTTAAACTGACCACCTCTACTGCATCATCCACAGGAATGCACATAAAGAGTGATGTGACATCAAAAGAGACCATTGTTTCATCAGTCTCCATGATGACATCCCTCACCTTATCCACAAAGTCCATGGTGTTCTGTATGTGGTGTTCTGAGCTGCCAACTAAAGGGATGAGTACAGACGCCAGATATTTGGAAACATTGTAAGTGACAGAATTAATCATGCTAACAATAGGTCTTAAAGGTACACCTTGTTTGTGGATTTTAGGTAAACCATACAGACTAGGTGTGGCCTCCCCTGGGTAGAGTCTGTGGTACAGAATACGGTCAATAGCATTTTCCTGCTCCAAATTTTTCAGGCAATCTATTAACTTCTTCTTGTAACCACTTCCTGGATCTCTTTTCAGAGGTTCAAGGGTTCAGAGGTTGATCTGTACAGTCCAACACTTGCTGAAGTGTGGTCTGATCTAGACACATTGTTAGTTTCTGTTTAATGTGCTCTTCTCTTGCCTTCAAGGCCTCAATAGTAAAATTGGTCTGTCTCACCCGTTCATTCAGCAGCTGGGTCTGTGCCTTCTGAAGGATCTTGCTTGCTTTAATTTTGTTATGTTTCACTGTGCAAGAACGATAAAAGCATTCTGATTCTGACTGTGATTTTGATTTAAAGGCTCTGGGTGGTAAAAAAGAACTTCCAAATGACTGGGATACTGCAGCAACAGTAATTAGAGAGATGGGTAGGATCTGGACAAAGAATGGACGATAAGGAAACCTGGTGGTGGCATCGTGAATTGCAGGAAGATATTCAAAGAAAGAGGTTAGCCAAGAAGAAATATGACAGTGTGAGTGCTGACAAGAGGTGACAGGAATATAAGGAGATGGGATGTAGAGCAACGAGGGAGGTAGCTAAGGCAAAGCAAAAGGCGTATGAGTTTTATTGGAGGCTGGACACTAAAGAAGGTGAGAAGGAGGGATCAGGCTGGAAAGGGTGTACAGTAGGTTAGGCTTGTTAAAAATGAGAATGGTTATGTCTAACAAATGAGGAGAGTGTGATGGGAAGATGGAAGGAGTGCTATGAGGAGCTAATGAATGAAGAGAATGAAAGAGAAAGAATAATAGAGTTCACATAAACTGGACCAAGAAGTGGGAAAGATTAGTGAGGGTGAAGTCCAGAAAGCTCTGAAAAGTATGAAGAGGGGGAAGGCAGTAGGACCTGATGACATACCAGTGAAGGTTTGGAAATGTCTTGGAGAGATGACAGTGAGGTTTTTGACTCAAATATCCAATGGCATATTTGAGGGTAAGAAAATGCCTGAAGAATGGAGAAGAAGTGTGCTGGAGCCCATTTTAGGAACAAGGGTGATGTACAGAGATGTTAGTTGGTACAGGGTTTCTAGATGGAGCTGACCCAACACTTAGCAGTGATGTATTTGCTCACAACTGAAAAATACTTCTGTTTGTGTTGGATAATCCTTCTGAGAATTAGAAAAACAGTTTGATGAAAATAGTCAAGCTTACCTGTACTGGCTCCTTTGGTAAATCCATGGTTCAGTTGGTCCTCCTGTCTATGACAAATCTTTTTGTGACCTGTTGGTTCTGTGTTCTGGTCTTTGTTTTTGGGATAATGAGCTCTTTGCTGATTTTTTTCCAATTAAGTCTTTGGAATCACCATTTGTCTTGCCTATCACCTAAGACCAATCTACCTTGGAAGACCCTAGCAGGTGCAATTACAATGGCCTCTGACAGCATAGGTCCTGGATCATTCAAGCACACATACTCCTCCACCACATTAAGGTGGAAGGAGCAATGTCAGCTATAAAGATGAAATGAGGCTCAAGGGAACAAGAGACACAGTTTTACATTTTCCTTCCAGGTGACATCTTCAGTTCTTCAGGAATTATGTGCAAAAGTTGTGGTAGATAATGTGTGGTGACAGACTTGTTGTCATATATTTTATCCACTACTATCCAGTCCCATTACATTCAGATCACACCTCTTCAGGCAGATAACTATTTCCTCAGGATTAATGTCCCAATTTCTGTATCCTCCAACACATCACACTTAATGACCTTGATTTATATCACAAGATGTTTGTAGAAACATATTACTTCCAAACAGGAGAATAGATCAGGCTTTGTTTTAGACTGGCCTTGTGCAGCACAGCTCTGGCCAAGCAGCTATCAGGGAGATAGGCCGTCGCCTCCACTTCTGCTTTGATTGATTCTGTGCTGCTTACTAAGCTGAGACATGAGACATGCCTCTCATGCATATGTGCTGTGCTTCATCCTTTCTATACATACATACATATATACACTTGACAGATCGGAAGAGCGTCG
>NC_056500.1:47304729-47318523 GCF_014905685.2 Nematolebias whitei | reverse complement strand
GATGAGACAGGATAGAGAATCTGGCCCAGACTGAGAGGACTGAGTGAGCTTAAGTACTGACTGGACCAGGTGGTGGAGCTGTGGGATAATGAGCGGTGACAGGTGACATGAGTTGAGTGATTACTGAGTGTGCAGCATGACAGAGGAGCTGACAGAGAGCAGAGCTATGACACTTACCTCCACATCAATCTGGTTTCAGGAAACAACACAGCACAACCACTGCTTCACTGAAGGTTCTTAATGATGTTGTTGAAGCACTGGATGCTAAGGATTATTGTGCTGCACTTTTCTTAGACCTGTCTAAAGCTTTTGACACTGTGGATCATAACATCTTTTGTCTTAAACTCTCAGAAATTGGTTTCTCAGAACACACCATTGGTTGGTTCTCTAACTATCTTTCAGACCGGAGGCAATGTGTTCAACATAATGGCACATCCTCCAGTTATTTAACAGTCAATAATGATGTACCACAAGGCTCAGTCTTAGGACCGACCCTCTTTACAATCTACATACATAATTTAGGTAAAAACATCCCTAATGCATCCATACATTTCTATGCTGATGACACAGTTGTTTATTGTCGAGCTAAAACTGTTGCTAAGGCTTTCCAGCTTTTGAATTCTGCATTCACCTACATCCAGACTGATTTGTTCCGCCTCAAACTTGTCCTAAATGCCGACAAAACCAAAGGGATGCTTTTTTCAAATAGGAAGTTGGTCCCAGCAGTTCTTCCTCCGATTTTATCCTCAAATGGTGTCCCCTTTGAGTTTGTTGATTCCTATAAATATTTGGGTATCTTGGTCGACTCACATCTTTCTTTTAAGCTCCATGTGGAAAACTTGGTAAAGAAACTGAAAGTTAAACTGGGTTTCTTTTTCAGAAACAAATCCTGTCTAACCCTGAATGCTAGAAAACGCCTTGTATCTGTGACTTTCCTTCCCTCAATTGATTATGTTGACATTATTTACATGAACGCTCCTACAAGAACCCTGCAGATGTTGGATGCTGTCTATCATGGTGCACCAAGATTCAAAACTGGCTGTGATTATCGTACCCACCACTGCACCCTGTATTCACTGGTTAACTGGACATCATTAACTTCACGCAGACTCTCTCACTGGTACATTTTCATCTTTAAATCACTTCTTGGTCTGCTGCCTTCATACATCTCCTCCTACTTGTCTCTGCGTGAGTGCAGCTACAGTGTGCGCTCTCAGGACATCATTACCTGCAGTGTTCCCTCAATGAGGACTGAACTAGGCAAAAGGGCCTTCTCCTACTCTGCTCCTGTTTCCTGGAATATCTTGCAAAAAGATTTGAAGCTCTCGACCTTGACCTCTCTAAGTGGCTTTAAGAATCTGTTGGACTCCTGGCAGGGACCAATGCAGACATGTTCCTGTTTTTAGTTTTCTACATTCGCCTTAGAATCTAGCTGTTTTTTTTTTTTGTTTGTTTTTTTGTTTTTTGTTACCTTTTCCTTTTAGCCATCCTATTTGTAAAAAAAAAAAAAAAAAAAAAAAAAAAAACCTGTAGTATGACTTTTTATAATTGCTTATTGTTGTTGCTGTTGTCCATTGTTGTCATCTCTCTTTGTTGAAATCAGGTCTCTCTTGTAAATGAGTCCTCGAGGCTCAATGGGATTTACCTGCCTAAATAAAGGTTGATTGATTGATTGATTATTACATACAACTTGTTAAATTATCTCAATTTAGAGAAATAAATGTTAGCTCTGACAATAATGTAAAATTAAAGGCTGTTTGTTTGTGTGTCCATATGGCAAATCAGTTTGGAATGGAGTTATGACATTCACGAATGAACCAAAGCTTTTGAAAAATTCTTTACAAGGAATTCTGGGAACCAAGTCACAGAAAGTGGAAAGTCGTTCCTGGTTTTTAATTTTCCTCCTCGTGATTTATTTGCGTTTTCCTTCTCAAATGCAGAGACAAACACTCCTTCATCGCTTTCCCACTTAGATGAAGAAAAACAGGCAACAAAAAAAGTGCAGCAGCTCAGGAGGCGAAAGGGTGGTTTCTGTCCCATCCATAACACGTGGTGTGGCTTGGGCATTGTACTCCACAATAAACGTTGTGAAATATGAAAATTGAACAGCTCTTTTAAACTAACAGATCTTAAAGATCCAGTTCCTTTCAAAGAGCCATTTATCCAATCTAAACTGAACCCAAATGAAGTCCTATTCTGGCCCAAATCAATTAGAAAAAAAGGTTTAGTCACGTTGTTTTCTTTTTTTGTTTTACTTTGGTAATTCTGTTTTAGCAGCACAATTTTAACAGACATTACTGTATTTAGCCTCTTGTGGGCATATGGTTCAGTCAAACATCACAGTATTTCATATATATATATAAACGACTGGAAATTTCAAACTAAATGGTTATTGACATAGAGTTCTACAGTGAATTGAAAGCCCAAACATGAGATAAAAGTTGTCTTAGCACTTTTAGGGGCATCTTAGAAGCACTACTCGCAGAAATGTCTTTCTTTTTTGCTAAAATAACCACATAATGCAGCACTGCCTGTGATGTAAATACATGTATGTAGATTGTAGATTTTTCATGAACTGTTTTAAAATTGTAAAGATTGGAATTGTTTGAAACAACAAAATTCACAGTAGGAGTGGTGCACTTGGTAAGTACCGAGGAGCTAATAAAGACTATCCATGTTGGTCTTGGCTGCATTTGTGTTAACTAGCTCATCAGTCCTGTGAGAATGTTGCGTCTTCAAACAGAAGTCACTCAAAAGATATCAACAACACATAAAATATTATTTTTCCACAATTTTCACACAGAACACCATTTATTCTTCTCTCAGCTCTTCCCTCTCTAGGGGTTGTCACAGTGAGTCATTGTCTTCCATGTCCTCTCTAACTACATCCATATATCTCCTCTGTCTTTTTCCAGGCAGCTGCATTTCTCACATCCTTCTACCAATATACCCACTGTCCCTCCTCTGGACATGTCCAAACCATCTCAGTCTGGTCTCTCTAACTTTATCTCCCAGTTGTTCAACCTGTGCCGTACCGCTGATGATCTCATTCCTAATCTTATCCATCCTTGTCACTCCTAAGAAGAACCTCAACATCTTCATTTCTGCCACTTCCAGTTCTGTCTCCTGTCTTTTTGTTCATGTCTCTGTCTCCAGACCATACAAGATAGCTGGTCTCACCACTGTCTTGCCTTTGACCTATTCTGACACCTTTTGTCACAAATCACTCCTAAAACTTTTCTCCACCCTCTCCATGCTGTCTGGGCTGTCTTTTTCACGTCTTTACTTCCCTATAGTCAACCCCAAGTGCTTGAATTCCTTCACCTTCATGATCTCCTAGTTTTTCCTGTTTCATGTTTTAGTGAGTTTTTACATCAATAAAAATAAAAGACTAAAGACCAGTACGTGTAAGTAGAATTTTCAAACACAATTTTGCTGTGTGACTGATTTAAGGGGCGGCACGGTGCACAGTTGGTAGAGCTGCTGCCTATCAGCATGCAGGTTGCCCTGGTTCAAATCCCGGTCCAGGGGCCTTTCTGGTTGGAGTTTGCATGTTCTCTCCGTGCATGCATGGGTTTTCTCTGGGTACTCCAGTTTCCTCTCACAGACCAAAAACATGCATGTTAGGCTGATTGGTAACTCTAAATTGTCCGTAGGTGTGAGTGAGAGAGTGAATGGTTGTTTGTCTTGTTTGTCTCTATGTGTCTCTGTGATGGACTGGAGACATGTCCAGGGCGTACCCCGCCTCTCACACAGTGATGGCTGGATATGGACACAGCGATTTCCGCAATACAAAATGGAAGAAGCAAGTAAAGATTATGGATGGTTTGGACTGACTTAAGGGCTGAACATGAATTATGAGAATTGTTGCACTCACAAACTTCTGGTAAAAAAAGATAAGGGTTGTGACTTTTGGAAAACATTCACTGGGCTTTTTTAAATTATTATTATTATTGAAACAAAAGTATTTTTTTATGAGCCATAAAATTAATTATAACAGTTATATTTTCAGGTTTTATCAAATGTGTCTCAAAAATATGCATAACTATAGAAACTAATGGATTTATTAGCTCAAACAGATCCAAACAACAATTCTGTGGTTTTGTATCAGTTAAAGGCAAAATCAGAGTAAAATGTAAAAACTAAAATAGAATTAAAAAGAAAAACACTCTAGTGCACTTATAAGAGTTAAAACAAATCAAAACCACAAAAGATCAATAAAAAAAAATCAGGATTTTGGTTTTGACAAATTGTAAGAAATCAAATAAAGAAAACAATTTTTAAACCAGCTTGTAAAACATGTTGGTTACCAGTTAGTACCAGTTAGGGAGGACAGACTGAGATGTTTTGGACATGTCAAGAGGAGGGACCGTGGGTACATGTATATTGGTAGAAGGATGTTAGAAATGCAGCTGCCAGGAAAAAGACAAAGAGGAGATCTATGGATGTTAGAGAGGATACTCAAAACACTACACTACAATCTGTGTCCTCATTTACCCATTCATACAGCACTCTACTAGATCACTACAAAGATTATTCAGAGCTTTAGGTCACATTCATACACCAATGGGACACACATCGGAGGTAATGAGGGGTTCACTGTCTTGCCCAGGGACACTTCAGCATGTGACTGCTGGTGGAATCAAACCCCCAACTTCTGCATTGAAGATGACTGATCTAACCACTCAGCCACAGCTGCCCATGATAATAATGAAGGAACTTTTAAAACATATTGCAAAGCAATAAAACTAGATAAAATAATTGACGTGGCCAGTAAACTTTATTAATGCCAATCTGACCAAAAAATTACTCAAAACATTGATGGAAAAAAGTCTCTCCTACTCCACATGAAAGTTGGTGCATGACTGACAACAAATATTTTTATTTCATATTTCAATATTGTCCATGTTTACAAGAATTTTAGCTCTCTGCGAAGTAAGTTACAATTTTTTTTAATTATTATTTTTTTAATTATTATTATTTGTATATTGTTTTTGCTTGTTTCACAATTTCAGGTTATTTATTTTTTTTGGTCTCCTAATCATGGGCAGCATGGTGGCGCAGTTGGTAGAGCTGCCGCCTCTCAGTGAGCAGGTTGTCCTGATTAAAATATCGGCTGTTGGACTTTCTGGGTGAAGTTTGCATGTTTTTTCTGTGCTGTGTGGGTTTTCTCCCAGTAATCCAGTTTCCTCCCACAGACCAAAAACATGCATGTTAGACTGACTGGTAACTCTAAATTGTCTCTCTAGGTGAGAATGAGAGAGTGAATGGTTGTTTGTCTCATTTGACTCTATGTGTCCATGTGATGAACTCTAGACCTGTCCAGGGTGTACCCCTCCTCTTGCACAGTGATGGCTGGAAATGGGCACCAGTCACTCCCATTACCCGAAAAGGAAGAAGCGGGTAAAATATAATGGATGGATGGAAGGAAGGATGGATGGATGGACTCTAAATCATCTTAAAAAGGAAAAACAACAATTACTTGTACTTTTTGTAAGTTTTTTATGGAGGGGAGCGGGGGCGCAGAGGTTAGAAAAGGCGAGCTTGCGATCAAAAGGTCACCAGTTCAATTCCCTGGACTGACAACATCAAAATGTTGGTGGGAAAGGTGAAACACCCACACCTGCCTCCGCCCTCATTTATCCCACTCTGTGCCCTTGAGCAAGGGCCTTAACCCCCATCATCTGCTCCCCTGGGTGCCCTAGATGGCAGCCCTCTGCTCCACACAAAGGGCTGTGGTAGCTCAGTGGTCTGTGGCTGTGTAAGGAAGGGCACCCGGCGTAAAAACAATTGTCAAGTCTTCATGAGAGTTAGTTCACTGTGGCGACCCCTGAAGAAGGGAGCAGCTGAAAGAAAATAAATCTACTTTTCATGTGTTGCTTTACAAAACCAGAAAGTTCAGCTTTCATATTAAACACCTGTAATATTTGTGATTATTGTTATAACAATATTAAACGGCTGAATTAACCTTCACTAATACTGGTGGCATTGATTTTTGTCCCTCTCTTTTTCAAAATTAGAGGTTGTCGATTCTCTTAGTGGGTTGAAAAGGGCTGGATATGTTTGAAGGTGGTGTTGGTGTCATTTAGAGCAAAGTTGTTCTATGTCACCCCCCATTATGTCTCATTGACAGAGACATTTTGACATTCTTGACCTTTAAAGGAATGGAACACTAGAGATTTAAAGAGACAGGAGACGATCAGAGTTGATCATCTTCATTTTAAAATCCTCCTCCCTCTTACATTCTGTGCTGCCTGACTTTTGAGAACTTGCAGAATTTAGGATAAAAGAACAAAGTTGTGGCATACATTTGTCTCTGCAATAAACTGTATTCCGACAAAAGTGATTTAGTTTGAAAGCTCAGACCCCAGAGCCTTACCTTGCCTAACAAAAGCTTATTTCCAGATTAAAAATCTATGTGACATAGTTTCATGACACCATACTCTAGTTTTGTAAATATCCTCAAAATTTGGACAAGTATAAAGACGAGCACAGGTTTTTCATCTTGTGCTCTTGACATTACTGCAGCCACAAGTCTTAATCTGAGGTTATATTTTTGCCCAACTCATGGCTCAAGAGGATTGTGATGTCAAGAGAGCTGAGCCCATGAGCCCAAAAATGTATAAACCAGGTGTTAGTCATTTAGGTCACTCTTCTTTGACCATTTTGAAAGTGGATTGATTTTAACAAATTTGGAAAACAACCTTCAGTGTGAATGACACTACTACATTCTCAGTACTCAGTGTTTCTGCCATTATTTGTGTATGCACATCCTGGCATGAATGTTGTATCTCACATGATTCACATGCAGGCAGACAAGAGGGACTCCCAGGTAAAAAGAAAGAGTATATTTATTGAAACACAAACAAAAGCAAAAGCTGTCAGAGCAGCAAAACTTACATGAAGGGGGAGACGACAGAGGAATAAAACAGAACACAACATGTTTGGAAGCACAATCCACAGACAAAAGAAAAACGCAGAGACATTGAAAATATAGAAAGAATAATGACAGGATAGATATTTTTCATGTACTGAACAAGTAGACATCAGTTTTAACTGGACTAAAAAAATGGTGACATTTATGTCACAGTCAAATGACAAAAGTCATGAATCACACATTCTATCCACTGGCTTTAACTTAGGAAAATGTTGTTACTAACACAGGGCATGTTATGAAAGCCTATAAGACCTTATATAAAATATGTTTTCTACTAGCCATGAACAGTGTCATCTGGACTTAAGGCCTTGGGCTAAGTAAACTTTTGCAGATGTGAGACATGTACCTGCATCTGCACGTTTACAAAACAACTCAATTTAGATGCTCAGAAGTTTTAATATAAGGGCTGATGGGCTGTTGGTATGTTATTGGCCTGAAGTTTTTAAGTGCAACACAAGCAGCCACAGTCTACACAGTGACTTGTTGTTAAATAACAAGATTCTTTGTTTTAACACAAGAATAATGCTCTAACTTCATTTAAAATCAAAGGTCTTGCATTCCTTGAGGAATACATAACACCTACTGCATTTTTATGCTGAGGTTTTGTATTAAGGTTATCTTATGTTGAGAAATCAAAGTGTTTTAGCCTTTTAGGTCAAACTTTAAAAATACTGTCATGCAAAATCTCGTTCAATTTAATTCAAAAATATTTTATTAATCACAACAGGAAATTAATTGTTGTTGTAGCTCATCATCCTGGTTTCATTAAGATATGTTATAGATGCTGATGGTTGTGGGCAGGAAGGATCTCTTGTAACGGTCTCTCCCACAGCGGATCCAAAGAAGCTGACTGCAGATGCCAATCCGTCTACCCCAACCCAGCAGACCTCTGGGTCCTCTTGGGCAGCAGGACTGCCTGAATGCCAGGCAGAACTCCTGAACAATGGCCATTTCTCCCAGCAGCCTGCCGAGCCCCTCGCCGCCTCAGATTTAACTGCAGGTGCCGGGGGACGATCTCAGTCCTCCCGCTGTCACGAGACATGTTTTCTGCTACCCCCAAGATATCTGCGAGCACCACCTCCAGGTAGATGGGAATGCACCCACGGCACCTCCTTTTCAACTCATTTGGAATTTGGGGCTGTAGTTGAGGTATTTTTTGAGCTTTTGAGATGTTAATCAGTTGTTCCTAGATATAGAAAACCACCTTGTTATGGTTATACATCATAACAAATGTTCAAAAGCAAAAAAGCTTTCTGTAAAAATCCTTCCAGCGGCAAAGCATCTGATTCCAGAAAAAGTAATTGTCCAAAAAAGTGATTTACATCCAGACTAAAAAGAGGAATTAAACTTTTCAAAAGCAAAATCTTAGAATGAATGTAAGAGAACTACTACAACGTGCAGCCACCTCGAACGGCGCAATTCTAGAACATTCAAGTGTCATGGGCCATGCAATATTGCAAGATGTATCAAAGTTTATGCTTCAAATAACTATCATTTACAGCCACGCAAATGTTTACTTTCAACATGTACAAAATTGACTGAATGCTTATTTTTGATTGGCTGCTAGGCATCTTCAATTGGATTTACTCTAAAAGTTGATCTCTTGTAGATTACCTGTAGATGTGCATTCATTTCTGAAAGTTTCATAACAACCTGTCCAGTGGCTCATGAGACATTTTGCTACCAAACAGGATTGTTTATAATTATTACTTCTAAAGTTTTAAGCAAATACATTGTACATCGAGGAAAACTTGAGTATGGGTTGTAAAAAAGTCTCATCTACAACTAGATCAAAATTTAGCTCAATAAATGTAAAATTGACTAGATTATATCCATTTTGAGTTTGTTAGGGAAAGTTGGCTGTGGTGGCCATCTTGAAATGGATTTGCTTGTCTTTTATTTTTATACAGCTATAGAAATACATACAGTCATTATTTCAGTAAAGATTTGATTAAATGTGTCCAGTGATTCAGAAGATATTTTGCTAACAGTCAGACAGAGATTACTCAAACTAGTTAATGACAAAAATTTTGAACAAAAATATTGGGCAAAATGTTAGCTCAAAATGTATGTTGGAATCAGTTTTAACCACCACAACACCATATTTTAGATCAGTATCTGATTTATTGCCATTTTTGGGTTTCTTTTGATATCCTGTTAGCAGTGGGAACATTTGAAATAGTGTTGAGTCTCAATTTAAAATTTAGTATAAAATAACCATCATATGCACAAAGTTTGTTTTCTCAGTCATCCAGGTATATAACAACAAAAAAGGTTGAATCATGTCATCTGGACTTCGTTTTTTTGTTAAAAAGAAACGTTTCGCCCCTCATCCAAGAGGCTTCGTCGTGGCTTCTGGGTAATACCAGATGGCTAGGCCTCAGACTGACGAAGCCTCTTGGATGAGGGGCGAAACGTTTCTTTTTAACAAAAAAAAACGAAGTCCAGATGACATGATTCAACCTTTTTTGTTGTTATATACCTGGATGACTGAGAAAACAAACTTTGTGTTTTTGAAACCATTAGTGAAAAGGCCAGACTTCAGGGGTATCTGAGGCAGGCTTGAAACACAAGAGTCAGGGTGGCTTCTGGGTAATACCAGATGGCTAGGCCTCAGACTGACGAAGCCTCTTGGATGAGGGGCGAAACATTTCTTTTTAACAAAAAAACAAAGTCCAGATGACATGATTCAACCTTTTTTGTTGTAACCATCATATGATTACTTTCTTAAATAAAAAAAAAAACATCTTCAAGAGTTATGAGATATTTTGTCATCGGACAGACATGCACAAACAGGCAAAAACAGCATTGCTTTTTTTTTTTTTTTTTTACTTTTTGCCACTGCAATAAATCTACAGTGGGTCCTTCTTGTTCACAGAAAATACATACTGACACACAGTAGATCTTGTCAGACTCATACATTCTGACAAAACAATTAGGGTTTAAAGTGCAAGCTGCAAATTGCACAAAATTAATTACGTAAAATGGGTTTCTCTCCATAAAAAGTGACAGCAATGGTGTAACAGTGAGCTTCATGGGGAGCAGGCATGTTGGCTTTAGAGTAAGGTTAAGGCAATGTAAAGGCAATAAGTTGGGCTTTTTTTTTAGATCCAGTTCAAATTGCAAAAAATAAGGCATTGCTGATTTTTATGGTATTTTTGTCACACTGCATAAAAACAGACAGCAGTGAAGATATTAAGCAAGCTTTGAGTTTCATTTTAGGTAAGCAGAACTGATCTAGCTTATAAGAAACTGGAGGTATTGCTGATGGTTTTTCAGCCATAACATTTAGAACTTTAAGAATACAATTCAAATTTTTACAAGTCTAGTGGATTGAATCGTGGCCAGGGACCCTTCTGGGCAGAATTTGCATGTTCTCTCTTTGCATGCTCGGGTTTTCTCCGGGTTTGCCAATGTTTTCCCACAGACTAAAAACATGCATGTTAGGCCAATTGATAACTTTAAAATTTACATAGATGTGAGTGACACAGTGAATCGTTGTTTTTACAATTTGTCTCTATTAGAGTATTTTCTGTCAAGAGTTATGAATGTTTATATTGTGTTTTTGTGGCTGAGATGGCTAAGAAACATATTTCCCTCCTGCCTTGAGGACTTGCGGTGCCTGCTTGGTATTATCACCATGAGAACATGCCCAAAACATACTCTTATCTCAACCTGGAGGCTGCAGAAACTTTGATGGCCATGGATGATGTCTGAGTTTTTTTGTTGTTGTGAGCAGCAGCTGGCTTCAAGGAATGCCCACTGAACTCCACTGAGCTGGTAATGTTATAAAAGTCAGCAGAGGACATTGTTCGTTGCTATTCTGTGACAATGTTTCTATGCATATGCATTTATGTATGTTTATGTATGTAACCTGTCCTAAATGACTCCTTGCAAGTAAAGTCAGATAAAATCTTCACATGCCATGTGTGTCATTAAAATGAGTAAACAATGTTAGTGAGAGAGAATTTTTTACAACAGTCTCTATTTGTCTTTGTGATGGACTTGTGACCTGTTCACTGTGTGCCCCACTACTCTTACATTGACTGCTGAACATGGGCACCAGCAACCATTGCAACCCAGAGAGGAAGGAGGAAAGATAAAGATAATGGATAGATGGATGGATTGATGGATGGAATCTGAAGCCACTTGAGGTCTGGAATAAAGGTTAAAGACTTTCTCTTTCAAAATAGCATCCATACATTATCTTCCTCAGGAAGATGCATGCATAACAGGAGTCAGGTCTCAGGTACAGCAGCTTGAGCATGTGGGAGTTCTAGAACCACCAGCCATTCTCTCACTCATTAGCTGCAGCCAATCCTAATCAGCCACCATTCCACACCTGTTCCTGGTTTGGCGGACTACTCTGCCTGGGTATAAGAACCTCTGCCAGACATGCTTCCAGCGCCAGGACATTATCATGCTTATGGTAAAGTGTGTGACCAGCTACTAAATCTGTTTGAAGCATTTTGTATCCGAAGACCTTGTTTTTGATCTCCTGCAGAGATAATTTTGTTCACCGCAGATGACATGCTCCTCTCTCTCAACAAACACTCACCTTGCTTCACTGCTCGGATCACCTGGAACCCTGGGACTCCTTGGACCTCTTCTCTCTGGACTGGGCTACAAGAAATATTGCATTAAAAACAAGAACCTCACCATAAATTAATCAGTCGCTTTCTGAAGATCATTCTGGATACTCACATTGTCCGTGCCTTCTTTTTCAGCCTGGAGGATTTTGACCTGCAAAATAAAAACATTTATTCTTTTGGAACTTCTGACTCTGTTCTTTTTCTCAGTCTGCCACTTGGGGTCAAATCATATCTAAAAATATGACATAATGTCCCAGCCAAACTGACCCCCAAGGCAAGACTGGGGAGGGACATATTCACCAGTCCATCCAAGCACAGA
Source organism: Nematolebias whitei (assembly GCF_014905685.2). Taxonomy (NCBI): domain Eukaryota; kingdom Metazoa; phylum Chordata; class Actinopteri; order Cyprinodontiformes; family Rivulidae; genus Nematolebias; species Nematolebias whitei. The sequence continues at coordinate 47,306,675 of NC_056500.1, read as the reverse complement.
ATAGATGCATAGACCATCAGGACAAAACTTTACAAGATTTTTTCACAGCAACAAACAATGCAAGACAACCTCCGGGAGCTTGGAGGCATGATTCTCTCCCTACAACAGTAAGTATCTGCTCTTATGCCCACGGCCCAGGTCCCTCAACCTCCTCACCAGCTGGCAAGCTGGCATCAGCCCTCCTGAATGTCACGACTCTCCGGATGTCAGATGTCCGTCCCTCTGAGTTTTTTGAAGGTAACACCAGCAAATGTGGCAAATGTGTTAATAGAAACGTTTCGTCTCTCATCCAAGAGACTTCCTCAGTCTGAGGTGCTGTTTTCAGCTCAGTCTCTTAAATAGCACCTTCTCAGAGTGGATCAACCAGTTTGCAGCTGACAACCAAAACCAGCTGATCACATGCTCAAGAAAGACCATCAGCCTAACAATGGATCATTAGCACACTGATGGTTGTTTACTATTCACAGAGGGCTGAGTGATACTAGCAATCACAGCATTGTAAGAGGGGGACAGTTGAACCCGGAGGCCTCCACCCCTGTTTAATGATGGACGATTTCTTTTCACAAAGATGGCCTCCTTTACTCCTCTCTCAAACCATTGTTCCTCTCTGTCCAGGATGTGAACATCTTCATCCTTGAAAGAGTGACCGCTGGCTTGGAGATGAGTGTAGACCGCAGAGTCCTGGCCTGATGATGTTGATCTTCTGTGCTGGGCCATCCTTTTGGCCAGTGGCTGTTTTGTTTCCCCGATGTAAGACTGATCACAGCCCTCCTGACACTGGACAGCATACACAACATTACTCTGTTTGTGCCGGGGGACTGGATCTTTGGGATGAACCAGTCTTTGCCGAAATGTATTTTGGGGTTTAAAAGCCACTGGGACGTTATGTTTAGAAAATAAACGTCTCAGTTTCTCTGATACTCCCTCAACATATGGAATGACCACTGATCTGGGTCTGGGTTCCTCCTTTTCACCTGTTGGCTGACTGGAGTCCTGTTTGGGTTTCTTCTCTGCTTTCAGGAAGGTCCAGTTAGGATATCCACATTGCTCTAGAGCCTGTTTTGTGTAGGATTTCTCCTTCGGTCTGGCTCCTGAGTTAGTGGGGATGCTGTCTGCTCTGTGATACAGAGTCCTGATGACTCCTAACTTGTGCTCCAAAGGGTGATGGGAGTCAAACTGCAAATACTGGTCTGTGTGGGTGGGTTTGCGGTACACCTCAGTTTGCAAATGTCCTCTATCAGAGACTGAGACCTCAAAGTCCAAGAAAGCCAACTTGCCATTTTTTACATCTTCTCATGTGAACTTGATGTATTTATCCACAGAGTTGATGTGGTCAGTAAAATGTTGGACTTCCTGAGATTTAATTTTAACCCAGGTGTCGTCAACATACCTGAACCAATGACTTGGTGGTGTCCCTGAAAAGGACGTCAAGACTCTCTTTTCTACCTCCTCCATGTACAGGTTGGCAACAATAGGAGAAACTGGAGACCCCATAGCACACCCATGTTTCTGCCTATAATATTGCTCCCCATATGTGAAGTAGGTTGACTGCAGGCACAGTTTCAAGAGTTGACACAGTTGTTCTGTGGAAAGCGTGGTCCTGCTGCTCAGAGTGGTGTCTGATTTTAATTTTAAACTGACCACCTCTACTGCATCATCAACAGGAATGCACGTAAAGAGTGATGTGACATCAAAAGAGACCATTGTTTCATCAGTCTCCATGATGACATCCCTCACCTTATCCACAAAGTCCATGGTGTTCTGTATGTGGTGTTCTGAGCTGCCAACTAAAGGGATGAGTACAGACGCCAGATATTTGGAAACATTGTAAGTGACAGAGTTAATCATACTAACAATTGGTCTTAAAGGTACACCTTGTTTGTGGATTTTAGGTAAACCATACAGACTAGGTGTGGCCTCCCCTGGGTACAGTCTATGGTACAGAA
>NC_056500.1:47300174-47304629 GCF_014905685.2 Nematolebias whitei | reverse complement strand
TATAACCCACAGATGTACAAATCACAAAACAAGCATTTAAACTAAAGCTATATATATATATGATCAAGAGAAAAAACACCTACCTAAATAATTGAATAATAAAAGTAGCTGCAATGAGTGCAAATAAATCAAATGATGAAGAAAAACTATAATATTTTAAATATAGATGTTATTTGCAGAATCTGGTTAATCAGATATGTAATGGTGAACTAAAATTCATTAAAAAATATTAGCAGGATTTATTCTGTATATATATATATTGTCTTGCTTTCCGATAAGCGAAGGTAACCACTGGATTAGTGATAGACACCTTGCTTGCAGCCTCTCCTCCAAGGGGTCCGGAAGATAACCTCAGCGCCGTGGTATTACCTACAGCTTTCTAAAGTAGCCTCATTAAGGCTGCGACGAGGTGATTCATCCAGAAAATTGACAACCTTCTATCCGTGAGTCACACCCTAATCTCACTCTTTTACCTCGATCCTACCAAGCAGCAGGGTTGGGTCGTCTGGTCCAGAGAAACACACGTTATGGCCGCTCACCTCTTAATTTAGCGTTGCAATTGTTATCTGTTCTGGCAATCTTTAGGGTCCTGGAAACGGGCACAAGGGTGTTGTCACTCACTGGCTAGGGAACCTTTTAAAACCTCCTATTTATGTGATGTTAAAGTTGAACCAAGCTTTACCATGTATTTGTTCAATAAGGATGAAATAATAGTCCAGATTTATACGTTTTGCTTTGCTTTAATCAATAATTTTCGCAGGGGTACAGCATCAAGCACAATTTTATAATGATTAAATTTCATGATTACATAGGATACACTTTCTTCACTAAGTAAGGCGATGAATTCTTCCTGATGACTTCTGATCCCCAAGAGCCCTTGAGGATTTGTGAACACTACCTTCACTCAGACCTTTCACACATCAAGCCAAAAGATGTTCTCTCTCAACTCTCTCATTATCCAGAAACACCTCCGAGCAAAACTCACTAGTACCCAGTTTAATACTCTTAAATTTATCTTGTATGCTATATTTCTAATCTGATGAATTAATTTATTTAGAGCAGATGAACGGGGAAGTCCGCTTACCATGATTCTGAGGTGACCCTCAGAGAATCTGTGTGATGATAAGAGGCATATTTCCAGTCTCCCAGGTGGGGAGTACAGGCCAACCCCAAAGCAAATGCAGCTATCCCAAATTGAAATGATCAGAGCTTTGGACAGCCCAGGTCAGCTATTGTTAGAAGTATGACACCAGGTTTATCGACAATATATCGACAATATTTATATATATATATATATATATATATATATATATATATATATATATATATATATATATATATATATACATGTGTATATATAGTTTAATATGATCATTTAAATAATCTATATTCTTTTTAATTTACCACAAAATTCAAAATAAATTCTCACCCTATACTGAAACCTGTTTCAAGGTCTGATTGCCACCAGCTGGTAAGACGCGTGACGTCAATTTGAACCCTACCCATTGGATCCGGTACTGAAAGCATATACAGGTCCTTCTCAAAAAATTAGCATATTGTGATAAAGGTCATTATTTTCCATAATGTAATGATAAAAATGAAACTTTCATATATTTCAGATTCATTGCACACCAACTGAAATATTTCAGGTCTTTAATTGTTTTAATACTGATGATTATGGCATACAGCTCATGAAAAACCAAAATGCCTGTCCCAAAAAATTAGCATATCATGAAAAGGTTCTCTAAACAAGCTATTAACCTAACCATCTGAATCAACGACGTAACTCTAAACACCTGCAAAAGATTCCTGAGGCTTTTAAAAACTCCCAGCCTTGTTCATTACTCAAAACCGCAATCATGGGTAAGACTGCCGACCTGACTGCTGTCCAGAAGGCCATCATTGACACCCTCAAGCAAGAGGGTAAGACACAGAAAGAAATTGCTGAACGAATAGGCTGTTCCCAGAGAGCTGTATCAAGGCACCTCAGTGGGAAGTCTGTGGGAAGGGAAAAGTGTGGCAGAAAATGCTGCACAACGAGAAGAGGTGACCGGACCCTGAGGAGGATTGTGGAGAAGGGCCGATTCCAGACCTTGGGGGACCTGCAGAAGCAGTGGACTGAGTCTGGAGTAGAAACATCCAGAGCCACCATGCACAGGCGTGTGCAGGAAATGGGCTACAGGTGCCGCATTCCCCAGGTCAAGCCACTTTTGAACAAGAGACTGTGTCAGAAGCATCTCGCCTGGGACTGCTGCTGAGTGGTCCAAAGTTATGTTCTCTGATTACAGTAAATTTTGCATTTCCTTTGGAAATCAAGGTCCCAGAGTCTGGAGGAAGAGAGGCGACACAGAATTCACATTGCTTGAGGTCCAGTGTCAAGTTTCCACAGTCACTGGGATGTCATGTCATCTGCTGGTGTTGGTCCACTATGTTTTATCAAGGGCAGGGTCAATGCAGCTAGCTATCAGGAGATTTTGGAGCACTTCATGCTTCCATCTGCTGAAAAGCTTTATGGAGATGAAGATTTCATTTTTCAGCACGACCTGGCACCTGCTCACAGTGCCAAAACCACTGGTAAATGGTTTACTGACCATGGTATTACTGCGCTCAATTGGCCTGCCAACTCTCCTGACCTGAACCCCATAGAGAACCTGTGGGATATTGTGAAGAGAAAGTTGAGAGACGCAAGACCCAACACTCTGGATGAGCTTAAGGCCGCTATCGAAGCATCCTGGGCCTCCATAACACCTCAGCAGTGCCACAGGCTGATTGCCTCCATGCCACGCCGCATTGAAGCAGTCATTCATGCAAAAGGATTCCCAACCAAGTATTGAGTGCATAACTGAACATGATTATTTTAAGGTTGGCGTTTTTTGTATTAAAAACACTTGTCTTTCATTGGTGGGATGAAATATGTTTATTTTTTGGGACAGGCATTTTGGGTTTTCATGAGCTGTATGCCATAATCATCAGTATTAAAACAATTAAAGACCTGAAATATTTCAGTTGGTGTGCAATGAATCTGAAATATATGAAAGTTTCATTTTTATCAATACATTATGGAAAATAATGACCTTTATCACAATATGCTAATTTTTTGAGAAGGACCTGTAATAGACGGGGCTTTGGAAAGACAATGTGTACCGTACTGAGTCGAGTCGAACCGTGCTGTACCGGTACTAAAAGGTATTTTGGAAAAGGGGCATACGTCTCTCAGATAGCTTGGGAACAACTTGGAATCCACCCAGAAGTGCTGGAAGAAGTAGTTGTACACACAGAGATGTCTGGGCCTCCCTGCTCTGTCATATTTTCAGATAATATTTGACCCCAGGTGGCAGACTGAGAAGAAGAAAAGAGTCAGTAGTTCCAAAATAATAAATGTTTTTATTTTGCAGGTCAAAATCTTCCAGACTGAAAAAGAAGGCAGGGACAAGGTGAGTGTCCAGAATAATCTTCAGAAAGTGATCGATTTATGGTGATGTTCTTGTTCTTAATGCTATGTTTCTTGTAGCCCATTCCAGAGAGAAGAGGTCCGAGGAGTCCCAGGGTTCCAGGTGATCCGAGCAGTGAAGCAAGGTGAGTGTTGGTTGAGAGAGAGGAGCATGTCGTCTGAGGTAAACACAATTATAATTGAAGGAGATCAAAAACAAGGTCTACGGATACAAAATGCTTCAAACAGATTTAGTGGCTGGTCACACACTTTACCATAAGCATGATAATGTCCCAGCGCTGGAAGCATGTCTGGCAGAGGGTCTTATACCCTGGCAGAGTTGTCCTCCAAACCAGGAACAGGCGTGGATTGGTAGCTGATTAGGACTGGCTGCAGATGATGAGTGAGAGACTGGCTAGTGGACCTAGAACTCCCACAGCCCCCCCCCCCCCCCCCCAAGGCAGAAACATGGGTGTGCTATGGGGTCTCCAGTTTCTCCTATTGTTGCCAACCTGTACATGGAGGAGGTAGAAAAGAGAGTCTTGACGTCCTTTTCAGGGACACCACCAAGTCATTGGTTCAGGTATGTTGACGACACCTGGGTTAAAATTAAATCTCAGGAAGTCCAACATTTTACTGACCACATCAACTCTGTGGATAAATACATCAAGTTCACATGAGAAGATGTAAAAAATGGCAAGTTGGCTTTCTTGGACTTTGAGGTCTCAGTCTCTGATAGAGGACATTTGCAAACTGAGGTGTACCGCAAACCCACCCACACAGACCAGTATTTGCAGTTTGACTCCCATCACCCTTTGGAGCACAAGTTAGGAGTCATCAGGACTCTGTATCACAGAGCAGACAGCATCCCCACTAACTCAGGAGCCAGACCGAAGGAGAAATCCTACACAAAACAGGCTCTAGAGCAATGTGGATATCCTAACTGGACCTTCCTGAAAGCAGAGAAGAAACCCAAACAGGACTCCAGTCAGCCAACAGGTGAAAAGGAGGAACCCAGACCCAGA
>NC_056500.1:47293362-47300074 GCF_014905685.2 Nematolebias whitei | reverse complement strand
ATATATATATATATATATATATATAAATATATAGCTTTACTTTAAAGTACTTGTTTTGTGATTTGTACATCTGTGGGTTAGAATAAAGTTGAATTATTGCCGTAGCTGTTCTTTAAACATCCATCCATCTTTTATCTTTACCCTCTTCTTCCATTTTGGGTCATGGGGGTCACCGGTGCCCATGTCCGTCAATCACTGTGCGAGGGGTGGGGGACACCCTGGACAGATTGCAAGTCCATCACAGGGCCACATAGAGACAAATGAGACAAACAACCATTCACTCTCTCACTCACACCTAGGGACAATTTAGAGTTACCAATCAGCCTAACATGCACGTTTTTGGTTTGTAGGAGGAAACTGGAGTACCTGGAGAAAATCCACACATGCACGGAGAGAACATGCAAACTCCACCAAGAAAGGCCCTCAGTCTTTCTCATCCAAAATGGAAATCAGATAGAACACTTTTATTAGTTGTTATATATTGTCCACCAGGTGCTTACTCTCAATTTTTGTCTGAATTCTCTGATGTTTTTATCTGACGTATTATTGAATACTGATAAAGTCATAATAAGTTTTTCATTTCTGCTGTTGCCATTGTGCTTGTTCAGGATGGGAGACTGTGATGAAGTGAACGTTCAACGAGTCTGCTGGCTTCCTTAGATAGAAAACTTCACTAATTGTCTTTTCTATGCATGGGAATGTTTCTGTAAAGTGTCCTGAGACAACATTGCTGTGAAATATCACTATATAACTAAACTGAATTGAATTAATTTCATGCTATTTTACTGGGCAGCTAATATAAGCGCTCTTCTATTCTGGATGGGTAAGTACACCTCTTCTTCTAGTTTGGTGGCCTTGGAAAAAGCCACAATTAGATCCAGTTTTCCTTCTGCATTACTCTGCTCTCGGCTGCCCTTTAGAGTCAGAGTTTTTTTATTGTCATTCGCACCTCATGTGGTACATGTGGTGGAGCAAAATTATGTGCACAGGGTCCCAGTTACATCCAACAATAAAATGTAAACGAAAAACAATGATACCATCTAACATGTGAACTAAGAAAAACATCAACTAAATATACACTAAGCACTAATAGCATAAAAAAAATTACGTCGAACATCAGCACAAACATGAACATGAGTCTGTAAGCAGATGAGCATGCATGAATACATCAACACTGAAACAGATCAGCAGCAACATGAAACAGATCAGCAGCAACATGATGTGATTTTTTCACAGTGATTATTCTGTTTAGAGATTCATGAGTCAGCCTCAGCGTAGAAGCTGTTTCTCAGTCTAGTGGTTCTACACTTAAACATTTAAACAATTAATGTCAACATACACTTCTGACCTGGGCAGGTAAAATTTGGAATCAGTTCAGGAGGGCATTTAACTCAACAGATTTATTGTTTTTGGCAACGGTTTCAAATAATCATATGCTTACTCCCTCAGTCAGTGGTCTGTGGCTGTGTCACCTGGGTCTTGAGGGGTGTGCATGCATTGTGTCATCTCTATGTTGATGATAGATTTTACTCTTTTGAACAGCTGGTACAGAAGTTTAATATTCACAAGTCACATTTTTTTAGATATCTGCAGCTGAGACATTTTGGGAGATCTAACTCTAAATGTTTTCCTTTGTACCCCTCTAAACATTATGTGGCTAAGATTTTGGAATTCGAGGGCCCTTAACAAGTTTTATACACTGCTCAGTTCATACTATGAGTCCAGTTTGGACTCACTTAAGCTGAACTGAGAAGCAGACCTGGAGGAATCCAAATCAGACTCAATCAATTTGGAGAAGGATCATTATGAACATTTATTCATCTTCGATCTGTCAGAGACAAGCTCTAATTCAATTCAAGGTAGTGCACAGGTTGCACTGGCCCAAGGACAAGTTGTCCAAGATCAAAGCTGACCTGGACCCTGCATGCAATTGTTACAAACAAACTCCAGCTACACCCTTGTGTACATTCTGGACCTGTCCCAAACTGCAGACTTTTTGGCAGTCTATTTTTGACACCTTCTCTGGAATATGTGGCAAAAGTGTACACCCATCACCACTCATCTCACTGTTAGGGGTGGTCCCTGTGGATATGTCCTTCAGTAAATGTGAGAAGGATGTAATTGCCTTTGGCTCTCTTCTGGCCAGGAGGCTAATTTTGTTCAGTTGAAAGGACCCACATGTATCATATCCATTTGTAAAAAAATAATATATACGCTGAAAAGTTCTGTAAAAAGATTTTGGGACACCTGGCAGTCTTTTGTATTGTATGTGGAAAGCATGTCAGTGCCTGTGTAATTTGTTTGTGTATGTTTGTCTGATCTGGTGTGGGAGGGGAGGGAGGCGTTTTTTTTGTGTGTGTGTGTGTGTGCGTGAGTGCGTGCGTGCGTGCGTGCGTGCGTGCATGTGTGTGGGGGGTGGTGTATGTTAAAAAGTTAAAATCCAAAATCAATAAAAAAAAAAAACTGATAAAAAAAGAAACAAAATGGCTGACATGACAATAAAACTTACAAGGAGGATATGAACAAAGAGCCAATGAGGAAAACAGTATGGATTCTTTGGAAGGACAATCCACAGACATGGAAGAAACAAACTGACATAACTTATAGGGACACAAATAAGAGAATAGTCACGGACACCTGGGGAAGGGGAAAAAGGAACAGGTGATAGTAGCAGGAGCTCATTACATGGGGAAATAAACATTTAGGAAGGCAGGAAACAAAAGTACATAAACACAAAAACCTAAAGAATTGACACAAGACAGAACACAGACTCTCATAATTACCATACAGTCGTTCATTTTTCTTTACTTGATTTTCTGTGCAGAGCCACAGGGAAGCTAGTGCCTTCCTCCAGTAGTTGTGCAAGAGGTGGGGTACACACTGGACATGTTGCAAATCATCACAGAGCAATATAGAGACAAATAAACTTTTATGCACACCTAGTGATAAATTAGACACAACTTCAAAGTCTACCATTGATCAGAGACCTAGGGTGTCCTAATGCCATGTGCACTCATGGACACCCATATGTTTGAACATGGTGTTTGTGATAGACAAATTGTGACTAGCATATGAGTTCAACAACAGAACACTGCTTGGGTTCATATCAGAGAGGCCATCCCTCCCAATCAACCCATCCAGGTAACACTGTTGTTACCTACATGGGCAGTGGAGTCATCCAGGAGAATAAAGAAGTCTCCAGCTGGAGCATCCCTTGCAGTATCTCCTCTAAGCGCTCCAAGAACCCTGAGTACTCTGAACTGCTGTTCAGCATGTATGCACACACTATAGTCAGAGCACATTCCCCCACCCAAAGGCACAGGGATCTTACCCTTTCATCTACCATGAAAATCTCCCAAAGCACAGGCACCAAGCATTGGGGTCATAAGTGGACATACACCAGCCCAGGGTTTTTTACCATGGGATACTCCAGTGTGGAATAAGGTCCAGCCCTCTCAAGTAACTTAGATCCAGAGCATTTGCTCATATATCAAACAAGGTAGTAAAGTCATTGGTTATCAACAAATGACACTTACAGACCTGTATAGTCAGGTTCTGGAAAAAAGGCAATCCAGGTTTACAATGACCCAACTCATCTACTGCAACCATTATTCAGGTTGGTACCATCTGGCAGAAGACTCCTGGTTCCTTTAGCAAAGAAAAATGGGTACAAAAAGTCATTTGTTCCCTCTGCGGGGAATGTACTTAACAAGGTCCTATTTAAACGCAGCCTCACATAACAAATCACTGTCTGCTGGGATGTTCCCATATTTTAATGTATCATGTATTTTAGAATGGTTTTAACTGAATGTTTTTAATTGATTTATCAAAGTTTGGTTTTAAGTTTTTTAGAGTTTTTTAAATACATTTTTTACTTTGTTTTATAAGCCAGATGTCAAAGACAAATCTCCATTTCATTGAATGTTATGGACAATAAAGTTGAATTGATTGATTGATTGATTGATGCTGTACATCAAGATGAGACCACCTATCTAACCAGTATCTCTCAACTTCACTCACAATCTCAGACTCCTTCCCCACTAGACAGGTGACATTCCATGTCACAAGAGCTAGCTATGGTAAACCAGGGTCAAAGTGTCAAGGCCCATAGCCTCAGCTAGTGCCCATGGCATCATGCACCCAACTCGAATACCCCCTCCTGCAGGGTGGTGGGCCCACAGGAAGGAAAACCTATGTAACTCATTCAAGCTGAGCCCAACAAAGCCTCATAGTTAGAGGCCTGGTCACCAGGCACTTGCCAAATAGCCCCTCCCCCAGACCTGGCTCCAGGGTGGGGCTCCAGTACCCCACATCCAGCTGAGGAACAGTGAGCTCCTTGTTATTCTCTGTCCATGCAAGTCTTCTTTAGCTTCAGTTTGTCTAATTTACACATTAAGCTACTGTTTAACTATTTGCTTTGAGCTACTATGCTGCTCATTTTAACCTTTAGCTATTTTGATTTTAGCTTTATTCAGCTCGTACCATTGAGCTACTGTTCTGCTGTTTTTATATTTTACCTATTTTTTGTTTATTTTTGTGAGAGTACAGCCTTCTATAGCTCCCGAATCCAAGATGGCTGCTAATCAACCACAACTGCCTGTCATCCCACTAATGAGGATCCATCACTACTTAAGGGTGCAACTGAGCTCTACTCTTTGCTGGAGCATTGCCCATGCTACATGGCAGTTATGCTTCTGGCCTAGTTGTTACGTTGTGTACATCCGACTATTATTTATCTTTGTGCTACAGCTTACCTGTGTTCCCTCGAGTGCCTTAGTGTCTTGTCCTTCCTGGATCCTAGCATCTCCTCATGCTCCTTGCTCTCCAGCCACTTGCCTGCATCAACTGTGCCCACATTCTTGAACCTCCTTGGACAAACATCCTGTGATGAACCAAGCCTCCAAAACTGTAAGATACAAAGAGTAAACCCAAAAAAGTTCAATCTGGTCCTCTGGACATTCAAAAAAACAAAAGCAAAACAAAACAAAAGAAATCTAAAAACGTTTCGTCTCTCATCCAAGAGACTTCCTCAGTCTGAGGTGCTGTTTTCAGCTCAGTCTCTTAAATAGCACCTTCTTAGAGTGGATCAACCAGTTTGCTGCTGACAACCAAAACCAGCTGATCACATGCTCAAGAAGGACCATCAGCCTAACAATGGGTCATTAGCACACTGATGGCTGTTTACTACTCACAGAGGGCTGAGTGATACTAGCAATCACAGCATTGTAAGAGGGGGACAGTTGAATCCGGAGGCCTCCACCCCTGTTTAATGATGGACGATTTCTTTTCACAAAGATGGCCTCCTTTACTCCTCTCTCAAACCATCGTTCCTCTCTGTCCAGGATGTGAACATCTTCATCCTTGAAAGAGTGACTGCTGGCCTGGAGATGAGTGTAGACCACAGAATCCTGGCCTGATGATGTTGATCTTCTGTGCATGTGAGCATGTGATCAGCTGGTTTTGGTTGTCAGCAGCAAACTGGTTGATCCACTCTAAGAAGGTGCTATTTAAGAGACTGAGCTGAAAACAGCACCTCAGACTGAGGGAGTCTCTTGGATGAGAGACGAAACGTTTCTAGATTTCTTTTGCTTTGTTTTGCTTTTGTTTTTTTGAATGTCCAGAGGACCAGATTGAACTTTTTTGGATTTTTCTACCTGGATTATTGAGCATGCATCAGGATACAAAGAGTAAACATTTCTATGATTATTCTTCAACCTAAAGGCTCCCTCATACTTGGGCGGACCTCAGTTCACGGAGATCTGCATGTACCAGATTAGACTCGAAGCGGATTCCTGCAAGGCATGTCGGTGCAAAGATCAATTTTTATGACAGCGTACATGTACTCTGTGTCACACAATAAACTGCAAGGCAACAGACTGTTTTGTATGCGATACCAATGTATTACATTCTCCTTCTTCATCCGTGGTCTGGTTTAATGTCCTTTTCTTTTGTTTTTTTTTGTTTTTTTCCAAGAGGCAAGCGATCCCCTCCTCGTCTGTTGACACCATGAATGAAATTGTGAGAAATTAAGGAATTTGGCACGAGCTAATTAAAATCAGGCCGGGCATGGCTGCGGGATGGTCTGGAGATTTCCCGGGGCTGGTATGATGTGTGGGCTGCAGGGCCAGTGCTCCCTGTAGTTTTATTTTAATTTTTATAACTTTCTATTAACAACATATAAACACAGAACACCACTGCCACTTGCTGCCAGCTCTTGTTTTATTTTTTGGTTTTTTTTTTTTACAACCTGTCAATCAATTCAGTAGGTGTGTCAGCAACTGACCATTCGGCGAACTCAGTTTGTTCCAAAGGTAAAGACCACTGGCCTGTGGAGCTGGCTGCAGCCGGTCAGGGTGTACGCTCGAGTATAAAGTCTCAACCGTCTGCAGACAGTGCACATTGTTTCTGAGTGGAGTCCGCCCGAGTCTGTGGCAGCCTTAAAACACCTACCTGACCCATCTCCTTGCTCCTCAGGCTTCCAGAGGATCTTCAGCAAATTGTCTATTCACTGAAAATAATGAACACTGTTAAACTTTTACTTACTGACGGACTCAGACAGACAGACAGACAGACAGACAGACAGACAGACAGACAGACAGACAGACAGACAGACAGACAGACAGACAGACAGACAGACAGACAGACAGACAGACAGACAGACAGACAGACAGACAGACAGACAGACAGACAGACAGACAGACAGACAGACAGA
>NC_056500.1:47289094-47293262 GCF_014905685.2 Nematolebias whitei | reverse complement strand
AGATAGATAGATAGATAGATAGATAGATAGATAGATAGATAGATAGATAGATAGATAGATAGATAGATAGATAGATAGATATTTTATTAATCCTAGAGGGGAAATTTGAGTTTAAAATATCCAGCTCTCATTTTCTTTATTGTTTGCGTAAAAATAAATTATGGCTTATTCTACACAGCATATTTCTATTAAACTATTTTTTGAAAACTAAATAAATTTCATGCAGTGGTTAAAGAAAATACATTGTTATAATATACATTTTATTTTTATTATGAATTCATTTTTTTTTTATCCTCTACTAATAAAATACTTGAATAAATCTACAAAAACATTAGAAAATATTGGTCTTTTGAAACAGCTGCCACTTTTATCATCTAGAATCAAACATTATTTGTCATGCCCCCTCCCCCTCCCTGCGTTCATTCCTTTATTTTGGCTGTTTGGGGACCTCCACATTGTGCAGCGTTGACATGGAGAGCAGTCGGATGTCCTCATTCTTGCTGCTAGCAGAGCATGTCCCAACTGTTGTCAATTTATCAATGTATCGTGCACTAGTGGGCACAGTTTGAGCCACCATTAGGACAGGTGCCTCCATCCATCATAGCCAAGTCACTTATTCCACCTTGTCAGGGGAAACTAAATGGGGCTTTTGAAGAAATGTAAACAACTCTCAATGGACAATCAGAGGGCCCACATCAACACATGCAACCAGAGAGCTGGGTACAGAGAGAGTTCAGTCTCCCATTAACATCCAGGGGCCTCCTGCGCTCACGCTAATGTTTTCCCATATGTCCTCTAGTTGTACAGACATGCTGATAACACACATGAGCCCTGCTTGGAGCTGCAGCTTAAATGCTTTGAGTGTTCTTCCAGCTGTAGAAATCCTTTTGTCTCGATTACAAAAGAAACTGTTCTGCTGCACACTGCGAAAGTGAAGTAGCTTCAACATCATAATGTTTTTAAAAAGCAACACATGTCAGTGGTTTTCATTGTTACCTTTATTTTGTGTGTGTGGTACTTGTTTTATCTTTATTGCCCGTTTTGCCAATGACTGTGGCAACGACTCTTTCTGTTAGCAAAAAAAACATCATAAACAATTGAACTGACTGAAATTAAACTTTTTAACAAATAATCATTGAGCATATCTCTGCAACTTATTCATTTTTGGAATCAAGCTCATTCAAGTTGGCAGACCCAGCTAATTGACTTTAGAAGACACAAAAAGGCTTGCAACTAAACCAGTTTTACAAACATTGAGATACTGAGCAAACGCATGCTAGTAACTGAGAGTCTTTCTTAAAACATTGTTCATAGGCTAACACATCCCACAATTTACATGCAGTAACACATCATTTAAAAGTGTAACCAAAATGTATGGTAAATTGACTGTACTTATATAGCGCCTTTCTATCTTATCTAGATACTCAAAGCGCTTTACACTACACTCTGTGTCATTATTTACCCATTCATACAGCACTCTACTAGATCTATACAAAGACACATTTATCACATTCATAAACCGATGGGACACACATCAGAGGCAATGAGGGGTTCAGTGTCTTGCTCAGAGAAACTTCAGCATGTGACTGCTGCTGGAATCTAACCCCCAACTCTCCCACTGGAGGACGACTGCTCTAACCACTTAGTCACAGATGCCCCCCCCCCCCCCCCCCAAAAATGTCTTGTTCAAATCGTGTAAATGACATTTTTAGCATCAGAATTATTTTTATTCAACCTTTATTTATACAGGGTAGTCCCAATGAGCCTCGGGGACTCATTTACAAGAGAGACCTGATTTTAACAAAGAATAATGACAACAGTAGGCAATTATAAAAGAAAGCACACAAATTGAGAAGAACAAATGAAAAAAAATGGTATTCAAAGAACAAAACAAAAACAGCTAGATTGTAAAGCAATTTAGAATACTAAAATCAGGAACATGTCTGCATTGGTTCTTGCCAGGAACTTAGCAGATGTTTGAAGCCGGTTAGAGAGGTCAAGATTGAGATATTCAGATCATTTTACAAGAAACGCGCAGCAAACGGCGAAACGCGCAGCAAACACATGTATGATGCAAATTCAAAAACACGCAAACACAAAAACAAAAAAAGCAAATGCAAACACAAACAAAAAACACACACAAAGACAAAAAAACATGCAAACAAAAAACAAACAAACACAAACATTGAAATATCAAACGCAAACACAAAAAAAAAACACGCAAACACAAAAAAGTTGCAAACACAAAAAAAACCAAATGCAAACAATCCATTTTTTTTTTCAATTCAGTTTATTTATATAGCGCCAAATCACAACAAAGTTGTCTCAGGGCACTTTACAGAAACATTCACATACATAAAAGCCAATTAGGAAAGTTCTCTATCTAAGGAATCCAGCAGACAAGTTGAATCTTGGCTTTGTTGCAGACTCCCACAAAAAAATAAAACACAAACTTAAAAAAACACGCATGCAAATACAATAACACATGCAAACACAAATGCACCACATGCAACCACAAATGACAACACAAACAGAAAAATGCAGCAAACAGTGGAAAACACCCGTAACCTTGCTCCACAAAAACGGAAGTGCTCCAGACCACTAGGGGCAGTCGAACACAGAACAAATCATAAAAGAAACTTGGAGGAAGAAAGACGTTTTCTAACCGCAAATAATTCTCACAAGAAGAAGAGGAAGAAAGAAAATGTTTGTTTATACTTTATTCATTCAAACAAGCAGTCTTTTACAATAGACCCTTTTCACATGACGTAGGACAACTTACGTTCTGACTCGAGGTTGATCTGTACTTCTGGGTCTATTCTCCCTCGGGAGACCTGTCTGTAAACGTCATTGAATTTCATTCATTCAACCTTTATTTATAGAGATTAAATTACAAGATATAGCGCAAGGTAAGGTTAATGAAAACAGTATTTAAGTGATAATTAGCTGTGGTAACATTATCCATCATTATCAATTTACCTTTCTGTAACTGTGTAAGGAAACAGCCTCCTATTGTAAAGTAAGCTAGCTAGAAGCTAAACTCTACACTGCTGCTGCCTGTCAGTGCTGTAACATTAAAATGTTTACTTTATCTATTAATGTAAAATCTCTGACATCTTCCAACTCTGTTGTTTAGAATAGCATTTTAAATCCATCCATTATCTTTACCCGCTTATTCCATTTTGGGTCACGGGGGTCGCAGGAGCCCATGTCCAGCAATCACTGTGCGAGGGGCGGGGTACACCCTGGACGGGTCGCAAGTCCATCACAAGGCCACATAGAGACAAACAACCATTCACTCTCTCTTTCACACCTAGGGACAATTTAGAGTTACCAATCAGCCTAACATGCATGTTTTTGGTCTGTGGGAGGAAACCGGAGCACCCGGAGAAAACCCATGCATGCACGGAGAGAACATGCAAACTCCACCCAGAAAGATCCCTGGACCGGGGTTTGAACCAAGGACCTGCTCGCTGAGAGGCAGCAGCTCTACCAGTTGCGCCACCGTGCTGCATCATTTTAAATATTAAATTAAAAACTATATGTCAAACCATTTCCATGTTCTGATGAATAATATTTTTTCTTTTTACTTTTTTCTTGTGTCCATCTTTCTCAGCAGCAACTCAGCCAGGAGGACACCCTGAAGACCCAGGCTCGTCTTAGGATTTTAGCAGAGAGGTCCATGTGAAGGGTGAAGAACTACCAGTTAATCAGGAGGTTCAGTCAGTCAGCTGTTGGTCATCTGCTGCTGCCTAATATCAAATTATAAGGAGCCTCTTGATGTAAAAGGAGACAAACCAGTCTAGAGCCTCCCTGCTCCTTCAAGTCACACTTCTTGGATGAACATTCATTACTGCAAGCAGCTGTGTTGGAAATCTCTCCGTATATCTTATCTTTTTTTTAAAATCTATTAATGAATGAATTGATGTTGTAAAGAATTCTGTCAAAACTTGTTCAAATAGCTTGTCTTCAGTAATCTGCATATGTACATCTTTTATATTTAAATTGCATCTGTTTGTATATTTTACACATCTGGTAATGTATGTGGATGTGAGGAAATGCTCAAATTAAAGCTTCTGTTGTGTAACAATTAAACAAGGTACGTGGCTTCTTCTTCCAAACATTCATTTAATAATTTTAATGAACTGTACATGGAGCAATGTCGTAA
>NC_056500.1:47276309-47288994 GCF_014905685.2 Nematolebias whitei | reverse complement strand
TAAGATAAATCTCCATTTTCCATCTTAAACTCTCCTTTCTCCTAAAAATCATTACAGATATTTTAGAAATGTCTGAAGCAAGGTTTCTCAATCACCGCCGTGTGATTGATGTCTGCTGTTCTGCTGAAAAGTGACAACAATCTCCGTATTGTTCCCAATTCCTGTGAAACTAGCCATGTTATTGTTTTCATATTTTGCCAAATTAATGTAAATGTTTGATGTTAAACTTTGATTCTGTAAATAAATGACCGCATTCATTTTGATGGGTCAAAGATAAATAACGTCTCTCGTTTACGTTTCTGTTAAACTCAATGTACGCATGCTACACAGTCAGAAAAATGAAGAACCCGTAAATGTATGAATATATCCTGCATATGTCATACTACATCTGGTGGCCTGTCTACGTGTTCATAAATGACTGTGTATTCGTGTAAAGATTGATTTTACATGTTGGCATGAAAAATAACAGTTTGTCAGCTGTGCTGAAACGCCTCTGAAGCTGCGCCGCTTGGAGCTTGGCTCTGCATGTTTACGCTGTGTTACGCTGGCGATGTTATGAAAGCTGAAATAGTGTCATTGAGTCTTTATGAAAGCTGAAATTGTACACCTGTTATGGTAACTAAAAGCTGGGTTTGGGTGGAAACGCTTCATTCTGTTTAAAGACGGTCCAGACGCGGTTCTGAAAAGGTTCGGACGAGTTGTTTAAATAGCTAGAAAGACGTTTTTGAGACCGGAGTAGCAGACTCCGTGCAACTCAGAATTGATTCGTTACAGTTTTTAACAGAAAAAGTGCATTTTGACAGTTTAAAAGACGAAAAGTTGACGAACTTATTTCAGGCTAATCTAACATGCTAGTTGGAAAAAACGCTTCGTGATTGGTTGGATTTGCTGTTGTGGAGCGCTCTGATTTGCTGAGAAAGTGAATGACGTGCCTACGTCATTTCCTCTCACCCCCGTGCTGCTCTGTCATTGGTGATTTCAGTCACGTGACCCGGAAATGAAGACTCGTTTTCATAGGGAAATAAAATCTGCTTTTTAAAGCTGAAAAGCGCTTTAAAGTGTATTTTGATACGCTGGTTAAGTTCTTCGAAGCATACTCGCTGAAATTTTGCCACGTTTGAGTTTAAAATCCGTCATTAAATGATGTTTTTGAACAACGCTAGCGATGCTAATTTTAAGCTAACAGCTAACGACCGGATGAGTGACGTGTCACGTCACTTCCTCCATGTCGGAAATGAACTTTGCCGTGCTTAAAATCACTAAATAAAGCTGCCATATGTCCCAAAAAACTCATGTTTCATGCTAAAAAGTCGTGCTTGTTGAAAGAACGCCACGTTTACGCTTAAATTCATTCAGAAATGTTGATTTTAACCGAGTTTAGCCGAAGCTAACTTTAAGCTAAGCGGCTAAAAACAGGATGTCAACCGAACGTCACAGGAAGTCGTCATAGACTCCTGCTGGTAAAAAGCTAAACACTGCCACCTCCTGGAGAAACTTGAATTCACGGTTTCACTTCAGTTTTAGGTATTTTAGTGAAATTAAACGTTTTTTTTTTCTCTCTGTAAGACGAACTTTGAGTTAACAAACTTCCTCTAGCTGAATAATCACTGTTATCTTGCACTTAAAAAGTAAGAGGTATTTATGCAAAAGAGGCATTTACCAGGACATTTTCATTCACTGAATTCCTCAAACAAGGAGGTACAAAATGAAAAATTAGAAACTTTTTAAAAGATACGGTTCAAATATTCACAGAGTTGAAAAGTTTACTCATTTTGCTTGAAAGATAATACACGTTTAATTGCAAAATCACTAAATAAGAGTAAACTTATCAGGAAAAAGAAACTTTTCTGTTTAAGTTGCCACCTAAAAATACATCTTCCTATTTAATTTTAAATAGAAGTCACTGACAGGAGGACAGGAGTAATAACAGTTTTTCTGAGGAAAGACTGATTAATCCTGACACATCATCAATTTTTCTTTTCTTTTCACCACTTGGTTCTATGAGTAACTGTTAAAATAGCAAATTTCTGGAACAGAACGGTTTAAAAAGTGTCTTTAAACTGATTTGCTGTGAGACTTTTTAGAAAAATTGCAGGTTTATTAAAAATTCAGTGCTTTAGAGTAAAATACACTAAAAAGAGCTTGGTAATCTAGTATCTGTTAAGAAATAAGCACATAAAAAGTAACACTGCCAGAGAGCATTTACTTAAATATTCATGAATTGGGGTAAAACCTGAGAAAGGTACCCACGTTTGACTAAGTGACTTATAACAGTACTTTTGTGTAAACCCAAGGCTAAAATAGCGTGACACTCATTGACATTTGAATACAATTATTTACCTGTAAAAATATCTGAAGCTTGCAACTGTTTTAAACAGATAAAGTGCTACACAGTGAATGAACATGACAGGTGTGTTAGAAAAAGACTTTGATCCTTATGGGTTAAGGGACTGCTTAGAGAATGCGTTAGCGCTTCTGTCAGATTCTTTACATCCATATGATAAACAGGCAGAGCGCACGAACCCAAAAGAGTTATTGGACAATCTGAAGGAGGTTGCAGAAAGTGTGATCTCTACAGAAATTACAAAGTCAAGTTATGAAAAGCTGGCTAAAATTGCAATATTGCTGAAAGAATCATTCTATACAGTTGTTGAGAAAGCTGATTACCTTGCAATAAGGTTAGACAGTGAAAAAGAGGTGGTTCAGAAAATTGAAGAACACTTCCTTCAATTTAAAAGTGAACACGAAGTCCTCACAAAAAAACATTCTGAACAGATGTTTCAATCACAGCAAAATGCAAATGCAGAAATTGATTCGCTGAATAGCAAAATAGATGTGCTTAACAAAAAGCTGGAAGAACGCAGAATAGATAAACACAATTTACAACAGCTACATATGCGTTTAGAAAGTGATTATCATACATCACAGGAACGTTTAAAAACATGTGAAGAAAAACTAAGAGCGGAAACAAATAAAAGTTCTGACGTGGGGCGAGTTTGTCTGGAACTCAGAGAAGACCGTGGACAGAGTCCAGGTCACCCACATACACCTCAGAAAGACGTTGTTGCACCTCCTGCTCGTAATCCACCCTCACCTAAAGTGGCAGGAACAGACCTGAACAGGTCTCCTCCACAAAACATGCAACAGAGTGCATGGAAACTGTCTCCTTCAATGGATGATTTGCAAAAAATCTCAAAATATGTACAACGCTTTGTACCTGGACCGATGGGCTCATCTGGAACAAAAGCGTACCTCAGAGAACTGGAGTTCAGATTGAGATCTTATCCTAATGCTACGGTAGAGGATAAGATCAGTCTGATAAGACTCACTTCGGACAGAGAGGTGTATGCCTTCATCGAGCGTCTACCTGATGCAACGAGAAAGGATTACAACCTTCTGTGTGAGGCTTTGATCAGAGAGTACGACCCCTGCACGGGACCTGCTGGTTTTCCAGCCGCTGACAAGGTCACGCAGGGCAAGAATGAACATCCAAAGATTTATTACAAAAGAATCTTCCAAGCTTATTTTGGTTACAGAAATGAAACCGGAATGGAGGAAGAAGAAAATTTTAAATTTGTTTTCAGCAAAAATCTCCACACTGACATACGCATGTCAGTACAAATTATGGCAAATTTCAGAGAAAAATCCATAAATGAGATTAAACAGTGTGCTATGAATGTATTCGAGGTACGTTCTCATGCTAAGATGCCCATAGAGGTGTTTCCTGGTGTAAAGGTTAAACCCCACTCCCTAGAAATGGAAGGAAGGCGCGCCGCGCCACCTCCTCCTAAAACAGGCGAGAAAAGGCAGTATTTTCAAACTAACGAACCACGTAATGAAGGTGCACGCTGGGACAAAAAGGCTCCTCTTTCAGAGGATGAACGTGATTGTCGTACATGGGACATGCGCAGGACGCAAGGATATGGGATCCAAGAGGACCCATATTATCAGGGGAAATCCGAAGAGGAACCCCCAAAAGACGTACCTAGCCGCCTCCCACCTCGGACGAAACGTCCCGAGGCGAAAAAATCACAAATATTCCAGAAACAAGGCCCTAAACCTCTGAGCTCGGAAGAGACAGAGGAAATACAAAGGTTTTTAGACACTTTGATACACGCTGAAATGGGAACCCAACCAGGAGCACAATGTAGTGATCTGATCGCTACTAACTCTGAAGGCGCGAATGACAACATTACAGATGTCGGTGAAACACACCAAGACATTGCTGTTATTGCCTCCAACAACCCCTCATCGGACGAAGGGGGGATAAACTCACACACAAACGATGACGAGTCATCGCAAACTGAAAACTCAGAACCTGATTTTCATGATTTTGAACTAGGCATTCCAGTTCTGGGAGGACTCCCAGATAACCTGGTACCGAGTCAAGAAGCTGGGCCAGTATGTTTCACGAAACCATCACAGGCCATCGCTCTTTTCTCAACCAATGATGTCGACCAAGGACCGCAAACCTATGGTGTCTTACCCATAGACAGGTCCGACGACTCAAAAGAGGATTCGTTGGAGCTCCCCATGGAGCAAGAACCCTCATCAGTCTCATCACAGATTGAACAGGTGGTCGCCCAAGCCGACACTCTGACATCTGATGAAGAAAGAGACGACACTCGCCAAGTTCTTTTAAAATATGAAAAGTCAATTTCAACTGACCCAGACATCATCCAACTTCAGAAGTTGGATGATCCTGCAATTAACTCGATGATACTGTATCTGACTGACCCAGACAAATACACTCCATCGAAAGTCAAACTGGATTCCGATCCAGACCTAAAAGTCCTCTTTCAGCGGCGCAAACAGTTAAAACTACTCAAGGACAGCCTAACTTTAGCTCATGGAGCGACGTCCTCACCCGTGTTCGCGGTCTCCCATGACCGAAGGGGGGTGACGCCAGTTAGGATAATGCTACCAGACGCGATAACATGATGAAATCTGACATTCAGAGTGAGTGGCGCACCGAAACGTCGTTTTCTAGTTGCTTAATCACTGCTTTTGTCGATGTTGAGACATCGTTTAATTGGTTTTTGGTATTGTTTTTGAACACCCCAGGCAAGAATGAATTTTGTTGTGTAGTTAAGTTAGAGACTAAGAGGCCTTTGACCATGCCAACATGCAGTTCATTCGTTAAATTGCAATCTTTGCGGAGTCAATGTATATTATTGCTACCTTAAGTACCATAATCTACATTGATCTCACAACGCTTAAGCCGAACCTACTCGAACAATTCTATTCGGGGGGATAGCTAATTCTTTTTGATAAGTCTCGCCATAGACTTCCAAAACATTTATGGGGAAACCAAACACCCAATCTCAAGTCGTTCGTCTAAAAGACAACAGACAATTACACCAAACTATATTTTACCATGTAAAGCTAACTTAAACCAAGTTAGAAATGGAAAAATAGTTTGGAACCCTTTTCTATAGGCATAAACCCCTGTAGTTACCCTTTTCAGCATGTTCCACCCCTTAACTGGTAGTTGTAGCTGTTCCCAACCATCATAGCTTACACACCAGGTGCATATAGTTTAAGGCCTTATGTAAAATCCCCTTCATAAGCCCACCTTAAACCACATAATTGCATGACACATTGAACCAGAACGGCACAGGCTGGACGTCGCTGGAGACAACCTTCGCTGGAGGCGACCTGCAATCCTGACGTTGGTCTCCAATCTTCATCCAGTGGCTGCATCTTCAGTTCAATCCAAGGGTACCCCTCTGTATGCTGATTAATCAACACTTCAAATCGTTGTGGATTTACCGTTGTGGATTATATGACTTTTTCCAATGGATTACAGACTCTGTTTCCAAGGGGTTAAAGCATTGCTACAATGGAATTACCAACAACATTATGGAATTATCATCAACACAATGGAATTACCAAGAACATTGTGGAATTACCTTGACTTTGTTTTCCCTGCTGAATTACTTCTGACTTTGGTCTTCCTTGCTAGATTACTTTTGACTTTGGTCTTCCTTGCTGGATTACATCAAGCTCAAGGACATTTGAAGGCGTAAGTTCACGGTTGGAATTCATCCCCATGGACAGGCGATGATTTCCAAAGGGGGGACTGTAGTGAACTTGACCTGATGTCAAATCTGACCAGATGGACAGAAACTGTTATTTCATTGATCTGCATCCAGAAATACAGTTTGACCCATCCTGAGACTTTCTTTCTTGAATTAATCAAGTAGAAAAGACAATTCTCTATGATCATTACTATTTTACAAATGTTTGATAATCAAATTGTGTTAGTTCAAACAATGTTTACAGGTTGAAGAGAACTACTCATTTTTATTTACATAAACAGTAAGTAATGATTTTTATTCCTCATTCAAAGAAGAAATCAGGGTAATATGCATTTCTTGATTTTTCTGTCTTCAATGAGCAAGTTTGTAAGTGTGTGTCAAAGTTCAGGCTTCGGTCAACTAAAAAGTTTACTGAAAAGAAATGTCATGTTTAACTTTTACAGCAGATACTAGGAGAAGAGACGCCACTGAGACTGGTTTTCTCCAATAATCTTTCTGTCTGTTTTAAACAATCCTTGACTTTCCATAACACCTTACATCACAAACCACACCTCTGTTCTGGTCCATCGACCAATCAAAAAGCTCTCAAATGACCCGGAAGTCGAACCCATTTAAATGTGGCGACTTCCCAGTTCAACAGGAGAGTTTTTCAGAGCTTGAAAGTTTTTTTCCTGGAGAAGAGTTCCAGACTTTAACTCTCTGAAGAGAGTTAAAGAGTTCAGAGTTCTTGGATGCTAACGCAGGCGTCCAGGATGCTTCTATTGGAATCCAGAATCCAGAGACGATTTTGGGAATTATAACTTCTGTTTGGATAACCTCACACGACTCCTAAAGGTATTTTAGCTGTTCTCAACGGAGACGCTGAAAGAGTCAAAAGAAGGACTTCACGCCGACCTGATCTATCATCAACCAGGTAAAAGTTCTATTTCGACCAAGCGTACCGTGGCCAAGCTGAGATCTGAAGGAGCGTGCACGTTCTGGTCAAACAGATAAATTCCCTCACACATCTCTCTGTAAGATAAATCTCCATTTTCCATCTTAAACTCTCCTTTCTCCTAAAAATCATTACAGATATTTTAGAAATGTCTGAAGCAAGGTTTCTCAATCACCGCCGTGTGATTGATGTCTGCTGTTCTGCTGAAAAGTGACAACAATCTCCGTATTGTTCCCACTTCCTGTGAAACTAGCCATGTTATTGTTTTCATATTTTGCCAAATTAATGTAAATGTTTGATGTTAAACTTTGATTCTGTAAATAAATGACCGCATTCATTTTGATGGGTCAAAGATAAATAACGTCTCTCGTTACATTTCTGTTAAACTCAATGCACGCATGTTATACAGTCAGAAAAATGAAGAACCCGTAAATGTATGAATATATCTCAGCATATATGTAATACTACAAATCATTTGTGAATGTCTTTAGTTGTTGTTGTTATCACTGTCTTATTATCTTGTGCTCTGGTCCAGTGTCTTCATGGACGATGTGTGTGAGGGTGGACATGTTTGGAGGTTGCTGTGTTGAAGCTCCATGGATCAGCCTCTCTGCAGCTCTCAGCACCTATGAGCCTTGAGGGAATCACTGAGCTGCTGCTGTTCTTCACAGTTAGAAGGTGGTAGCTCTCGTCAAATGATGATCTCCAGCATCATCTTGTTCATGCCAGGCTTTTCATCCACTGACCACAGACACCTGGAAACATCAGGGGGACCAGTAGCTGTTTAACACATCTGGAAGGAAACCAGTGAGATTTTAATATGGCCATGATCATTATGATATGATGTTATGTGGGGGAGTGGTGGCGCAGAGGTTACAAGATGGACCCGTGATTGGAAAGTCACAGGTTAAACTCCCGGTACCGTCAACGTCAAAATGTGGGTGGAAAAGGTGGAACACCCACACCTGCCTCCACCCTCATTGGCTACACTCTGGGCAACCCGAGCAAGGCCCTTAACCCCCACCATCTGCTCCTAAACAGGTCTCTCTTGAAAATGAGTTCTCGTGACTCAATGAGACTACCTGTATAAATAAAGGGTAAATGAAAAATAAAAGTTTAAAATAGAAATACATCATGAGGCCGAGGTTGTGGGTGTGACGTGCACATTCCTGAAAGGCCACAGACAGAGCAGCTCCAGCTTTTGTTGAGTTCCTGTAGTCCTGCAGTTTTCAAGCTGAAATGAAAAAGCATCATGAATATGAACTTTACAGTCTATAGTTACCTGTTCATATAAACACATGGAGGTGTCTCACCTTGTGACTGACAATAAAATATGTAAATTTATGAACTCTAATGAACTTATAATGATGCTCCTACTCTTTGAAGGTGAACCGATGGTACCACACCATCTCTCAGTCGGACAGTCTGATCAGTTTGATCAAAATCCTCCAGTTTAAAATCCTCACTGCTCAGATGAATCCTCCTCAAAGATACTTCCTCCTCTTCCTCACATCTTGTTCTTTGGGAAACCTTCAAAATGAAAACAGGAGATTTGTGTCAACACAAAAACATTGTATAAAGGAGGTCAAGCTTATTTTCTATTTCCTATATTCTCCATATTTTTATTTTTTTATTTCCTAGAACTTAAACAAAACTGCAGTTTTGATGCATATCTGTTGATAATGAACCAAAGCTACTGAAATTGTGAGTATGCTTGTTAGAAAAATATTCCTGTCATCAGATCTCAGTTAGCTTCATTGCAGCTGAACACCGTGTTACACTGAACATCACATCAGCTGGTGGACATAAATACAGTACATCCGTCCATCCATCCATTATCTTTACCCGCTTATTCCATTTTGGGTCACGGGGGTCGCTGGTGCCCATGTCCAGCAATCACTGTGCGAGCGGTGGGGGACACCCTGGACAGGTCGCAAGTCCATCACAGGGCCACATAGAGACAAACGAGACAAACAACCATTCACTTTCTCACTCACGCCTAAGGACAATTTAGAGTTACCAATTAGCCTAACATGCACGTTTTTGGTCTGTGGGAGGAAACCGGAGCACCCGGAGAAAACCCACGCATGCACGGAGAGAACATGCAAACTCCACCCAGAAAGGCCCCTGGACTGGGGTTTGAACCTAGGACCTGCTCGCTGAGAGGCAGCAGCTCTACCAGTTGTGCCACCGTGCTGCCTTAAATACAGTACAGTAATATTCTATTCTCAAAATACTAACAATAATATGTTCATCTTACTGTGAAAAGTTATCCCCCGAGACCTGACGTCAACAGTCCGTCGATTAGAACAGAAATAAGCTGCAAAGTGCTGAGACATCTTCTGCTTTAACCAAATAAGGACGACCGTTCCAAGATGGCAGCCGGAATTCCTGCGCTGTAGCAGCCATTGCGGGATCTAGTGATTATATGATATCTATGGTTTCTTCTAGGTCATTTGACGAGGCAGGGGAGGAGGGGGTGACACCTCTGTGTTGTGAGCTAGCTTAGTGCTACATTAGTGCCTGCAGTTACTGACCGGAGTGGTGGTTAGGATGCTCAAGAAAAGTGGAGCATGCTCTATTCAAACAAGGAGAGCTGTTGGTCAGGCTACTTCTTGTTGCTCTATAAAATAGTTATTGAATCAAGTGTTTACCTATGTAGGTAAATGTAGATGTTTAACAACTCATTAAAATACACAAGAATGCAGGAAATGGCATCTACTTTATACAAAATTTTGAAGTCCCCCCCCACCACCACCACCACCACCACCAGTGTGTCCTCCCCCATTCACACATTATAAATGCTTCTTACGTCAATGGGGAAAATTTCTTTATGGTTATAACTGTTCCATATTTTGGCTAAAAATCTAAAAACACTGAAACAGAAAAAACATTAAAAAAAAAATTGTATTTTTGCAAGTAAACCTTTAACATTGTTTTTTTACAGGTTGAGTAGTGAGTTACTGTGTCAAGATGAAGCTACATGCTAGAACATCACATCACATCACGCTAGCAGTACCACTGACACAAGGATCACGTTTATAGAGGTCATTTCCATGACCTCATCACAATCACAATTGTAGCCTAAGGATGAGGCCAGTGAGGCCAATTCTGCTTCAGATATTCCACAAGCATGCCACACTAGTGCTCACTCCTCATCACTCCATCCAAGACTCTAACACAGCCACAATAATATTAAACAACCACATCACTGCTTTGGAGCTTTTGTTCATGTTCAAAATTCATTGTGGATCAGTTGCACTAAATATAACAAAAACCCTCTGCATTCTTAGAACACACCTAAATTTTATCCAGATCCTGGTATATATTTTTAAAGTTGTGGTGGGATTGGAATTCAGTGAGTAAAGGGCCTAAACTATGAGAGATACTGAAGCAATTCTTCAACATATCTCTTCATGCTTGATTGTAGCTTGACACAGCTGTGTCTTATTATTTTGAGTACCATACTGGGGATTTCCATCTCCAATAAGAACATATTCTGCACTTGCAGCAATGGAGATCAGGATTGTTTCTCTATGCTAGTCTGGCACTTAATAACCTTTAACTGGCTCTTATAGGTGTATCGACAAACTCTTGTTAGATCTCCCAGTTTCAGGTGCAACACAAATTAACTGTGTAATTTGAAAATGCCAAGCAGCTCCTGAGACTCTTCTGTCTCCAGTGAACAGGCTGCTTGTTTGCTAACATCAGGGATGAAGTTCCACTTAGTAGGACCAAACTCAAAAGTCTATTAACTTATTGAGATTAAAAGGCTGATGCCTTTCCTTCCCATTTGCCCCCCCACTATTTCTTCCAACCGATATTACACCTCTAAAGGAGAAGCGTGATTGATGAGATCCATCAGGCTGCTTGGAATCTCCTCTCATTAGGTTCCTTATGCATCTGCACTGTTTCAATGCACACAAGGAGAGCAGCGAAGGGGGGGTGGGGAGCATAGGGTTCATCCATCCTTTGACTTTTCAAAAGTTAAATACTCTTACTAAAATATTTTCCAAAAATATAAATGTTGGAGAAAATTAATTTGCATACAGGCTTCATACTTAAAAAAACCCAAAAAAGTTTTGTTTTTTGTAGAAGTTAGATTTTTACTCTGTAATTTTCATGCTTAGTGAGTGTCCTTTGTTTTGATTCATTTATGGGATGGCTGGAAATGAATGCTCCTGAGGGAGGGGTGTTTGGACAGTCTGGGTGGATCCTATCAGTGACCACTGATGCTTTCTAGAGGAGGACATGCTGGAGAGGCAAAAAGGGGAGTAAAGAACTGTATTTATGCACACCCCTAACAGATCGGCTCAATCACATTAATGCAAGTGCAGCATATTATAACATACTAATTACTGATGCATAGCAACATTACAATATTGTGCTGGTGATTGCATTGCTGCAAAACAAGTTGGGTTCATTCAGATAAATAACCTCATTGTGCCTGACAATAACAAAGACAAATAGTCTGAACTAGAGCCCTCTATTGAATTTCTGCTGCATCTGCTTCATGTTAACTTTTAGCCTACACGTCCTTTGGGTTTTTGAAGCAGCACCGCTTCATGAATTAGCCAGAAACTATGCATATGATATGGGTATACTTGTATATGATGGGTACCCGCTGTATTGCCATACTGAATGGCTATAGCTTATGCTTAAATAAGACCAAGGTTCACATATGAACCTGATGTTTTGTTCTTGGCATTGAGCTAAAACTCATTATGTGTTTATTTAACAAAAAATTTTTATTGTGAAAATTCAAAAATTTTAACATGTACAACATTTTCAGTTAAAATAAATGAAGCACAGTCAAGTTAGTGACATCCATAAATGGTAGGTTTGTGTAACTGGTAGTTTACTCATATCATACAACATATCCTGATGCATGCTCAATAATCCAGGTAGAAAAATCTAAAAAAGTTAAATCTGGTCCTCTGGGCATTCAAAAAAACAAAACAAAGCAAATCAACAAAAAATGTAGAAACGTTTCGTCTCTCATCTGAGAGACTTCCTCAGTCTGAGTTGCTGTATTCAGCTCAGTCTCTTAAATAGCACCTTCTCAGAGTGGATCAACCAGTTTTGCTGCTGACAACCAAAACCAGCTGATCACATGCTCAAGAAGGACCATCAGCCTAACAATGGATCATTAGCACACTGATGGCTGTTTACTGTTCACAGAGGGCTGAGTGATACTAGCAATCACAGCATTGTAAGAGGGGGACAGTTGAACCCGGAGGTCTCCACCCCTGTTTAACGATGGACGATTTCTTTTTACAAAGATGGCCTCCTTTACTCCTCTCTCAAACCACCGTTCCTCTCTGTCCAGAATGTGAACATTTTCATCCCTGAAAGAGTGACCGCTGGCCTGGAGATGAGTGTAGACCGTAAAGTCCTGGCCTGATGATGTTGATCTTCTGTGCTGGGCCATCCTTTTGGCCAGTGGCTGTTTTGTTTCCCCGATGTAAGACTGATCACAGCCCTCCTGACACTGAACAGCATACACAACATTGCTCTGTTTGTGCCGGGGGACTGGATCTTTGGGATGAACCAGTCTTTGCCGTAATGTATTTTGGGGTTTAAAAGCCACTGGGACGTTATGTTTAGAAAATAAACGTCTCAGTTTCTCTGATACTCCCTTAACATATGGAATGACCACTGGTCTGGGTCTGGGTTCCTCCTTTTCACCTGTTGGCTGACTGGAGTCCTG
>NC_056500.1:47271087-47276209 GCF_014905685.2 Nematolebias whitei | reverse complement strand
ACAGGCCGAGGGATCCAGGTCAGGCCACGAGGAGAATCCAAAAACACAAGGAACCAGGAAACTGGAAAAAAGAACAAAGGTGAACAAATTCTTTTCACCTAGACATTTCTAGCTCAACAGTACTATACCATGAGAGGTGATATGCTCCAGCGTTGAATCACACCGGACTGCAGCCTTAAGTAGATGGAGAGGCTCATCAGGCTGATGGCCGCCAGGTGTTGGTAATCAGCGGCCATCAGCAAGGCAGGCTGCAGGCAGTTGGACCCTTACAGTATCCCCCCTCAAGAATCACCTCCAGGCGACCTGAGGCGCTTCTCGGGGTGGTCTCTGAAGAACCTGGAGATGAGGCTGGGGTCGAGGATGAAGGACCTGGGGATCCATGACCTCTCCTCAGGACCGTACCCCTCCCAAACGACCAGGTATTGGAAACCCCTACCCCTGCGTTGCACGTCCAAGATGGAATGGACGGTGAACGCAGGGTGGTTGTCGATCAGGCGGGGCGGCGGAGGGAGGTCAGACGGGGGACACAAGGGACTGAGGGAAACAGGCTTTACCTGCGAGACATGGAAGGTGGGGTGAATCCTCATGGCCCTGGGGAGTTGGAGGCGGACCGCAGAGGGATTGATTAAGCGGGTGATGGGGAAGGGAACAATGAAGCGGGGGGGCCAGTTAACGGGGGGTGTCCCGCAGCTTGATGTCCCTAGTGGACAACCAAACCTGCTGGCCGACCTGGTAGGCGGGCGTCTCTGAACGGTGGCGGTCAGCGAACCGTTTAGCCTGGGCTGCGGTCCTAAGGAGGGCCGCCTTGGCCTGGCGCCAGATACGACGGCACCGCCGAAAGGGATGCTGGACGGATGGGACCAAACAGTCGGACTCAGAATCAGGAAACGGGAGGAAGGTAGCCGAGGGAAGCCTCAAAAGGGGACATGCCGGTGGCAGAGGAGCGGAGGGAGTTGTGGGTGTACTCTACCCAAACCAAGTGCTGGCTCCAGGATGATGGGTTGGACTCGACCAGGCAAAGCAGGGTGGACTCCAGCTCCTGATTGCAGCGCTCAGCTTGTCCGTTAGCCTGAGGATGGTAACCAGAGGTGAGGCTAACGGACGCCCCGAGCGACTTGCAAAAGGAGTGCCAGACCTGTGAAATGAACTGCGGGCCTCGGTCAGAGAATATGTCTGAGGGAATCCCATGGAGCTTAAACACATGAAGGGTGAGGAGGTGAGCAGTTTCAAGGGCAGAGGGGAGCTTAGGGAGGGGGACAAAATGAGCGGCCTTAGAAAAACGGTCAACAACCGTGAGGATGGTGGTGTTGCCGTCAGATGGGGAAGACCGGTCACGAAGTCGAGGGCGATGTGGGACCAAGGGCGACTAGGGGCCGGGAGGGGGAGCAGGGGACCAGCCGGAGGTTGAGTTCCCTTGTTCCTGGCACAGACAGGGCAAGCGGAAACGAAGTCCTTGATATCTCTGGTCATGGAGGGCCACCAGAAATGGGTCTTTGTGAGGGAAAGCACGTGGTTGACTCCAGGATGGCAAAAAAGTTTGTTGGAATGGAGCCACTGGAGCACCTGGGACTGCATGCTGGAGGGAACAAAGAGGGTGCCGGGGGGACCACCACCTGGATCAGGGTCAGAGAGGAGGGCCTGTTGAACGGTGGCGGTGATGGGCCAAGAGAGGGAGCCAACAATATACGAGGAAGGAATAATAGGGTTAGAGACCTCGGGCGAGTCAGGAGGAGCAAACTGCCTGGACAGGGCATCAGGCTTAATGTTCTTGGAGCCCGGGCGAAAAGTCAGGACGAAATTGAATCGGTTAAAGAAAAGCGACCAACGGGCCTGAAGGGGGGTCAGACGCTTGGCGTTCCTGAGGTAAATTACATTTTTATGGTCCGTCCAAATCAAAAAAGGGGTCTCAGTGCCTTCTAAGCAGTGCCGCCATTCCTCTAATGCGAGCGTGACTGCCAACAGCTCGCGGTTGCCCACGTCGTAATTGCGTTCTGCTTGGGAGAGATGTCGAGAGAAGAAGGCGCAGGGATGGACCTTATTGTCCAGAGGAGATCGCTGGGAAAGGACAGCCCCTACCCCAGTGTCGGAGGCGTCCACCTCCAAGATGAACTGGTGCATAGGGTCTGGGTGGCAAAGGATGGGCGTGGAGGAAAAGAGAGACTTGAGTCTCGTAAAGGCGGCCTCAGCCTCTGGGGTCCAGTGAATGGCTCGGGCGGTTGAATTGAGCTGAGACAGGGGGGCGGCGACACGACTGTAATTCTTTATAAATCGCCGGTAGAAATTTGCGAAGCCCAGGAAGCATTGTAACTGCTTCCTGGACTCGGGGGTCGGCCAGTCGACTACCGCCCTGGTCTTCTCGGGGTCGGTTCGGCAACGACCTCCCTCAAAAATGAAACCTAAAAATGAGAAGTGGAGGTGTTAAACTCACACTTTTCTGCTTTAACAAATAACTGATTCTCCAGCAGCCGCTGAAGAACCGTGCGAACGTGGGCCGTGTGTTGAGAGGGGTCGCGGAAATAAATAAGGATGTCATCAAGATAAACGAAAACAAAATTACCAATGAAATCGCGCAGGACGTCATTGACGAGCGCCTGAAAAACAGCGGGGGGCATTGGTCAACCCAAAAGGCATAACTAAGTACTCGAAATGGCCCAAAGGAGTGCGAAAAGCTGTCTTCCACTCGTCGCCCTCTTTAATACGGACGAGGTGGTAAGCGTTTCGTAGATCGAGTTTGGAAAAACAAGAAGCCGACTGTAACTGCTCCTGTAGAGAATCAATGAGGGGAAGAGGATATTTATTTTTAATGGTTATATTGTTTAAGCCGCAATGGTCAATACATGGCCGGAGTGATTTATCTATTTTAGAAACGAAGAAAAAACCAGCTCCCACAGGGGAGGTCGAGGGTCTAATAATGCCTGAGGCAAGAGATTCATTAATATAGTTCATAGACTCCCTTTCGGGGCCAGAAAGGTTGTAAAGTCTACTTGACGACAAGGGGGCACCAGGTAATAAGTCAATCGAGCAGTCATAGGGACGGTGAGGAAGAAGAGACAAGGCGCGTTGCTTGCTAAAGACGGCCGCCAGGTCGCGGTATTCAGCAGGAACCGAGGTGAGGTCGATCTCCTCTAGAGGAGGCGCGTTCCGAGGGAACTCTTTAATGGCAGAGCGCAGACAGTTGCTTAGACACTTGTCGCTCCATTTGTCAACGCAGCCGCGCTCCCAGTTAATAACTGGGTTATGGTTTCGAAGCCAGGGGAAACCTAAAATTACTTTGGGGGTACGAGAATTAAATAAAAAGAAATCAGTCATCTCATGATGATTTCCCGAGATAATGACATGTAACTCAGTGGTTTTTAAGGTAATACGGGTCAAAGTGTCTCCGGTTAAGCCGGCAACAGAAATCGAAGGAATCTCACGAGTGGGTAGCGAATATTCTTTAACTAAATTGGCACTGATCAGGTTTTGTTCAGCACCTGAATCGATGAGAGCAGAAAACGAAAAGCGACGGTTATGTGTCTGAATGACCATGGGAAGTAATAGTTTGAATGGGGAGGTTAATGCAGACGTTCCCACCAGTAACTCCCGCTTTACTGGTGGAAGTTCTCCTTTCCCCGAAACGGACAGTCGGGCAGAAAATGACCGGGATTACCACAATAAATGCAGAGACGGGCAGATACACGCCGCTGTCTCTCTGCAGGAGTCAGCCGTGCGCGCCCCACCTGCATAGGCTTGAGGGAGCGATCCCGTGGGGAGAAAGAAGATGATTGGTTGTAACCAGGAAGCATGGAAGACTGGGAGTTGTAGTTCACAGGGGATTGTTTGGGCGAAGCGGACTCATGGCGAGGGGTCGTGAACCCGGAAGTGGGAGGACTATGAGAAACGTAGTGCGAAGGTGCAAACTTGGGCTCACCTGGAGAAGCCCGGAAACCCAGAAGTCGAGGGTCGATGGGAATTGTAGTTTGCCTCTCTCCTTCTCTCCCGGAAACGGTCATCAACTGAGATGGCAAGGTCTATTAGCATGTCAAAAGTCTCGGGTTCATCTCGCGTGGCCATCTAATCTTTGAGAAAATCAGACAGAGCGTTTAGGAAAATACCTTGGAGGGCTGGTTCGTCCCATCCTGTTTGGGCAGCAAGGATCCAAAACTCCAGAGCGAACTCCGAGGCATTACGACAGCCCTGTCGTAAATTCAACAAACGCTTAGCGGCATTTGATGTCTGCAGGGGACGGTCAAAAATCCTACGAAACTCACAAAGGAAAAGTTCATAGGAAGCAAGGGGGTTATCATGGCTCAAGAGGAACGAGTGAGCCCACCGGAGAGCGTTACCTTTGTAAAAAAAGGCTTATGAAGAAGGTGATTTTGGCCGTGTCCGAAGAGAACTGGGAGGGAGCCCCCTCGAAGGCGAGTCGGCACTGCAGCAAGAAGCCGCCACATTGGTCAGGGTCTCCGGTGAAGAACTCAGATGGTTTAACGAATATTTGTTGAATAGGAGGAGTGGGACCAGGAGCCACGGGGGCGGGCGCAACGACTGGAGCTGAGGAGGCAGAAGCTTGCAGCTGACGTTTAATGGAATAAATCATACCTCCGAGCTCCTGAAGGTTGGACTGGACCGTTGTCTGGTGAGTCAGCACCTGATGAAGAACCTTGTCCAACCCGTCGATCCGCTCCTCCGCGGAACCGGGGGTTGTCTGCTCGCTCTTG
Source organism: Nematolebias whitei (assembly GCF_014905685.2). Lineage (NCBI taxonomy): Eukaryota > Metazoa > Chordata > Actinopteri > Cyprinodontiformes > Rivulidae > Nematolebias > Nematolebias whitei. Next base: position 47,271,509 of record NC_056500.1, on the reverse strand, counting down.
GTCTCATTCTGGGTCTTTTGTGGCTGGAGCATTTCTGTTAGGAGTGCGCGGGGAACCCAGATGATATGAGACCCAGAACGAGGCAGACACAGGGGAAGTACAAAAAGAACAGTGTTTATTATGTACAGTGAAATTTAAAGTCCAAACGCTGCTTCTCAGCGGCTCCTGGAAAGAGGGACGACAGGTTAATGTTTGTCCAACGGGGAAGACCAGAGTGGTTTGTTTGAAGAGCGTTTTTGTCCTTACAGTCCAAACCCGAAGGAGGAGAGCTGGTCCTTCAGTCCAGGGAGAGAGCAGCAGAGGGAAATCCAACAAGGGTCCAAGGGAAACGAGGAAGGCTGGCAACTGGAGGCAAAGAGGCACGAGGGATACTTGACAGGCCGAGGGATCCAGGTCAGGCCACGAGGAGAATCCAAAAACAC
>NC_056500.1:47267971-47270987 GCF_014905685.2 Nematolebias whitei | reverse complement strand
GATGGATGGATGGATGGATGGATGGATGGATGGATGGATGGATGGATCATTGTGTATGAGGTACACACATCACCAGTTCACAGAATCTGGGTCCAAAAATACAGCAAGACTATTTTAAAAACCCGGTCCATCTGACTTAAAATCCCAACAATGAAAGAAGTCAGGGACACTTGTTCCATCAGCGCATATGTCTATTGACCTGAGAGACCCATACACATACATTCCCTTAAACAGGAAGTCATGGCTTCAATTTAGAAAAATGGGAATGCCTCTTTTTTTTTTTTTCATATTTTGTTATATTTTGAATAAGTTTTAAACCTAATATTGTCACAGCCAAACTTCCTTTTGCTTGGCTTGAAATTGTTTTTGCTTGACAACAAAGTCTATGCTCAATAATCCAGGTATAAAATCCAACATTTTTCAGTCAGGTCATCTGGACATTTTTTTTTTTTTTTTTGTGTTGAAACGTTTCACCTTCGATCCGGAAGGCTTCATCAGTCAAGGAAACAAACAACAAAACTGATTCTTCCTCCAACAGCTTACTCCAAAGTGGAACAAACCAGTTCTGCTTGTGATTAGATGTTTTGCTTGACTTTTCTCAACAATTCAATGGTTTTCGGCTGCAAAATACATACATTTTCTTTTTATTTTTGTTCCTTTATTATTTTTAGTGGCAGCAACTTCTTGATTTGATGTCAGAAGATTTAGTCTTTAAACTTTTATCCAATTAAAAAATTGGAGGACGAACAAAACCTCCGGGTCATAAAGTGTAAAATAAAAGCAGTCATCATGCTGATTTTTTTTCCAGTGCAGGTCATGCATGTGTGTATTGTTCTTGCGCTCAGTCCGCTGACAAACTGCAGGAATAATGCCTCTCTTAGTAGTTGTGTGTCTTTCTTTCAACATTTTGACCCTCCAGAACAATCTTTGGTTTGTTCTCTGCTTCCTGCTGCAGTCCTGTTAGTGGACACATTCACAAAGTCACATAACATTTGTCAGGCTCAACCCGCCTTTCAGGGGGCTGTCACACAATATGTGCCCCTCTCTTTCCTTTACTGTCATGAAGAGCGTTTGCAGCACTGAGACAGTGCCCTGACCGTGCAGCTCTGCACTGTGAATTTTTATATGCCACTGCCTGGAGGTCCGAAAGTCTCATTTTGTCGTGTTAGATTTATTAAAATAGATTATGGAAATGTTAATTAAGTCATTAATTACATTATTTAAGCGGCATTGACAGATAAGGATTATGTGTGTGTGGATGCGTGCGTGTGTGTGTGTATGTCATGTGGGGGTTGGAGTGGTGTCGAGCTCTCTGGGTGGTTTAAAAGGATGTGATTGGTGACAAGGGACACTGTGGCGATGCGGTCTAACCACTAGTGCTGACATGATACAAAGTGGCCTACACTGCTCTCTCACCTCACGCTACTGTCTGCAGCAGTTTGCAGAGCTGCCTGAGGATGAGAAATGCACAAATAGGCCTTTTTTAAATGCCAACATACAGTAAGGGTGGATAATTTGGAGAACAATTTGGGTATGCAGTATGCACCAATAATTTTTATTTTTTCAAAACAATTACAGGAACTTAACAGTACAAGTAATAAATGCTATTGTACTTCTTACTTTTTTCTTTTTTTTGGTGGTGGGGGTGGGGGCTTGTTTCTAATTGCACCCTTTGGTGAGCGGGGAGATGTTGGGAAGCTCCTGTTCAGATCCATATATTCTCAGGACTCTCTTTTTAGTAGTTAGCTAGATGCTACAACAGCTAAAGGCAAGCTAAAATCTAAAAGTAGCAAAAGGCTAACTAAAAGCATTTTTTTTAATAGCAAAATGTGAGCCAAAAGCCAAAAATAGCAAAATGTGAGCACAAACTTAAAATATAATGGCCAACTTAAAGCTAAATATCGCAAAGGCTAGCTTGAAGCTAAATGTAATTATAAGCTAAATATTTTTTGGCTGCACCCTTCTTTAAGGGTTACTTGCCACAGCAAGTGAACTTGCCTGAAAAATTTGACACACATTTCACGCTGGACGTCCTTCCTGATACAACCTGGGTTTGAAATTACAACATCAGGATTGTAAGACTAGTATTAATCACTAAGCGAACTGTAGGTCCTGCAGCAAAATAAGCTAAGTGGGAGCTAAAAGTAGAAAAATAGCTAAAAGTTAAAACTAGCAAAATGCTAGCCAAAAACAAAAAAGGATTAGCTATAAGTAAAAACAATGGCTAGCTGAAAATAGAAAAAGGTTAGTTCAAGGGTAATGTTGCAGAAGCCTGTTAAAATCAAAATGTAACAAAATGCTAGTGAAAATATCAAAAGAAGGTAACAAAAAAAAAAGGTAAGAGAAAAATACTAGCTAAAAGCAACAAAAGCATAAAGTAGAGTAGAAGTAGAACGGGGTGGACTAGGACAGTAATCCAGATTGGGAATTTGATACCATCCCAGGCCACCACCACCCGATTCACGCAAACCACAAAGACTGAGTTAAGTTGAGCGCAGTTTCAATTCATGGCAGGGGTGATCCTAGGATCTGAACTTTAGGGGCACTTAGCCCTCAGTGTTGACAATGGCTCTTGGTTTGAACAACACAGTGGCCATTAGTGTCAGAAGCATTTGCAAAGGGTTGGGGAGGGGAGACCCTGATGGGGGGTCTGGGGGTCCTCCCCAGAAAATTTTGAATAAAAGATATGCCATTTCCTTAATTCTGGTGTATTTTAACGAGTTTTTAAACATCTACGTTTACCTACACAAGTAAACACTTGATTCAATAATTATTTTAGAGAGTAATGCCCCTTTTCCATTAGTACCGGTACGGGCCGGTACGGGCCGGTACAGCCCGGCTCTACTCTACTCGGTACGGTACAGGTTGTGTTTCCATTATGCTTTCAGTACCGGTTCCAGTGGGCGGGGTTCAAACTGACGTCACCACCTCTCACCAGCTGGTGGCGCTGAGACGCAGAAACTGTTTTCTGTACAGGTTGAGAATTTATGTTATTTTGAAGTTGTGTGTATGTATG
>NC_056500.1:47266259-47267871 GCF_014905685.2 Nematolebias whitei | reverse complement strand
GAGTTACCAATCAGCCTAACATGCATGTTAGGCTGATTGGTAACTCTAAATTGTCCCTAGGTGTGAGTGAGAGACTGAATGTTTGTTTGTCTCGTTTGTCTCTATGTGTCCCTGTGATGGACTTGCGACCCGTCCAGGGTGTACCCCGCCCCTCGCACAGTGATTGCTGGACATGGGCACCAGCGACCCCGGTGACCCAAAATGGAATAAGCGGGTAAAGAAAATGGATGGATGGATGGATGGATGTTTTTTATGATTGTCTACTGTTGTACTGATAAATATCTCTGGAGGGTAAACTATATCTTGACTGCAAGTATCAAGCTGTGAAATCCTTCGTTTTCTACAACTGATAGTGGTTGGTCATTAATTATGAAGTTTAGCAACTTCTCTGTAAACATTTGAGCTCTGTGGTTTCAGCGATGTCTTCTTCTTGTTCAAACCGAAGCAGGCAGCCTGATTTAGGGCAGCCGCGCTCAGTCTGTCCCTCCTCAGAGACGGGCAGACTGAGCGGGGCAGATTGGACACCCAGGGTCGAGTCGCCTGTTGTGGGTTGAGCAAAGAGCAGTGCCCCGCTGAAGCCTCGGAGCTCGAATATCCATCGTACAACTAACTTTAATGTGGTTTAATGTGGCGCTATGGCTCTGCAGACATTGCACGATGCTGTCTTGTTTTGCGGTGTTTCTAGTGTAAAATACTTCCACACAGAGGACATGTTTAGATGAAAAGTTTGTTAGCTGTTAGCCACAGTGCTGCTAACTCAGCCCTCACGTTGTAGCTGGCTGCAAACTATGAACTGGATTTCCTGAATGTGAGGCGGGTCTTATTACTCTGGGTTCATGAGACATGCCGCCTTTCAGGAAATCCATTCCATAGTTTGAAGCCAACTTGCATCATGGATCGGAAATATCGGCTGGTGGATCAGAAAATCCGATACGTAAATTATGCTGGTATCGGAAGCCGATACCGATACTGGATCGGATTGGCCCCATCCCTACTGTTAGCTGCTAGCTAGCTTACTTTACAATTGGAGGCTGTTTCCTTACACAGTTACAGAAAGGTAAATTGATAATGATGGATAACGTTACCACAGCTAACTAACACGTTAATACTGTTTTTTATTAACCTTACCTTGTGTTATATTTTGTAATTTAATCTCTATAAATAAAGGTTGAATGAATGAAATTCCATGAAGTTTACAGACAGGTCTCCCGAGGGAGAATAGACCCGGAAGTACTGATCAACATCGAGTCACGTCTTTCTTCCTCCAAGTCTCTTTTATGATTTGTTCTTTGTTGGACTGCCCCTAGTGGTCTGGAGCACTTCCGTTTTTGTGGAGCAAGTTTGTGGGTGTCTTCCACTGTTTGCTGCATTTTTCTGTTTTGTTGCATGTGGTGCATTTGTGTTTGCATGTGTTATTGTGTTTGCATACGTTTTTGTGTTTGCATGCGTGTTTGTTTAAGTTTGCGTTTTATTTTTTGTGTTTGCATCTTTTTTGTGTTTGCGTGTTTTATTGTGTTTGCATTTGATATTTTAGTGTTTGTATTTGTTTTTTGTTTACATGTTTTTTGTCTTTGCGTGTGTTTTTTGTTTGTGTTTGCATTTGATTTTTTTT
>NC_056500.1:47214659-47266159 GCF_014905685.2 Nematolebias whitei | reverse complement strand
TTGTCTTTGCGTGTGTTTTTTGTTTGTGTTTGCATTTGATTTTTTTTGTGTTTGTGTTTGTTTTTGTGTTTGTATTTTGTTTGTGTTTGCGTGTTTTTGAGTTTGCATCATACATGTGTTTGCTGCGCGTTTCGCCGTTTGCTGCACATTTGCACCCGTCGGCCACCGTAATTTAAAGATGAAAATGTACCAGTGAGAGAGTCTGCGTGAAGTTAATGATGTCCAATTAAGCAGTGAATACAGGGTGCAGTGGTGGGTACAGTAGTTACAGTCAGTTATGAATCTTAGTGCACCATGATAGACATTGTCCAACACCTGCAAGGTGGTTGTAGGGGCATTCATGTAAATAATGTCACTGTAGTCAATGGAGGGAAGGAAAGTCGCAGTTACAAGGTGTTTCCTAGCATTCAGAGTTAGACAGGATCTGTTTCTGAAAAAGAAACCCAGTTTAACTTTCAGTTTCTTTACTAGGTTTTCTTCATGGAGCTTAAAAGAGAGATGTGAATCGACCAAGATGCCCAAATATTTGTAGGAATACACAAACTCAATAGGAGCACCATTCAAGGATAAAATCAAAGAAAGAACTGCTGGGACCATCTTCTTGTTTGAAAAAAAAAAACCATCCCTTTGGTTTTGTTGGCATTTAGGGCAAGTTTGAGACGGCGCAAGTCCGACTGAATGATGTCAAAGGTGGATGGCAAAAGCTGGAAAGCCTTAGAAACTGTTTTAGCTCAACAATAAACAACTGTGTCATCAGCATAGAAATGTAAGGATGCATTAGGGATGCTCGGACCTATGTTACTTATGTAAATTGTAAAGAGGATGGGTCCTAAGATTGAGCCTTGTGCTACACCATTTTTAACCGTTAAATAACTGGAAAAAGTGCTGTTATGTTGAACACATTGCCTAACTTCTGAGAGATAGTTAGTGAACCAACCAATGGTGTGAACTAAGAAACCAATTTCTGAGAGCTTATGACATAAAATATCATGCTCCATAGTGTCAAAAGCTTTAGACAGGTCTAAGTAAAGTGCAGCACAATAATTGTTAGCATCCAGTGCTTCAACAACATAATTAAGAGCCTTCAGCAAAGCAGTCATTGTGCTGTTTTGTTTCGCTGAAACCGATGGGGAGGTAAGATGTTAAATAAGTCAAAATACTTTTTTGATTTGAGAGTTTATCAGTTTTTTTAGAACCTTAGCTAAAATGCATAGTTTAGAGGTTGGTCAATCAATAGTTATTCAGTGGGCAGCACGGTGGCGCAACTGGTAGAGCTGCTGCCTCTCAGCGAGCAGGTCCTTGGTTCAAACCCCGGTCCAGGGGCCTTTCTGGGTGGAGTTTGCATGTTCTCTCTGTGCATGCGCGGGTTTTCTCCGGGTACTCCGGTTTCCTCCCACAGACCAAAAACATGCATGTTAGGCTGATTGGTAACTCTTAAATTGTCCCTAGGTGTGAGTGAAAGAGTGAATGGTTGTTTGTCTCGTTTGTCTCTGTGTGGCCCTGTGATGGACTTGCAACCTGTCCAGGGTGTACCCCGCCCCTCGCACAGTGATTGCTGGACATGGGCACCAGCGACCCCCGTGACCCAAAATGGAATAAGCGGGTAAAATAATGGATGGATGGATAGTTATTCAGTGAGGAGGGGTCACCTTCTTTCAGCAAAGGTACTTTGTAGAAAAAAGGCTGTTTTCCAAGCATCTGGAACCGAGTTTTGGCTTATGGACAGGTTAAGGATGTGAAACACTGTTTCTGTGATGATATGAGGGGCTAGCCTTAAGAAATAAGGTGGAAGTTCATCTGGTCCTGCATATTTTTTAGAGTCTAGACCAGGGGTCTGCAATCTTTATGATCAAAAGAGTCATTTCTGCCCCTTTGTTTACTAAATTAAATGTGTCCAGAACCACAAAACCTGCTACAACTGAGAGTCTCAGCAGTGGACCACGGACCACTTTAAGTTTGTTGGAGGGCGTTTTTCTGGAACAATAGGGGTGATTTTGTAAAACTAAAAATATCTAATGATTTTTAACATTTATTGATATTTTTACATCCATCCATTATCTTTACCCATTTGTTCCATTTTGGGTCACGGGGGTCGCTGGTGCCCATGTCCAGCAATCACTGTGCGAGGGGCGGGGTACACCCTGGACGGGTCGCAAGTCCATCACAGGGCCACATAGAGACAAACGAGACAAACAACCATTCGCTCACTCACTCACACCTAGGGACAATTTAGAGTTACCAATCAGCCTAACATGCATGTTTTTGGTCTGTGGGAGGAAACCGGAGTACCCGTAGAAAACCCACGCATGCACGGAGAGAACTTGCAAACTCCACCCAGAAAGGCCCCTGGACCGGGGTTTGAACCAGGGACCTGCTCGCTGAGAGGCAGCAGCTCTACCAGTTGCGCTACCGTGCTGCCCATGTTATTTTTACATTCTAAGTCAAAATTAAAGATGATATTTTTGTAAAGAAGGAAAAAACAATACAGTTTTTGCCCAATTTCTAAAAACTAAAACAATAAACTATGCATTCTTATGTGATATTTTTATTGTAGAAAAAATATATATCCTACTTTGAAGAAATAAATCATAAAGTGAAAGTGAGTATGTTTTACTCCTTGTAACAAGGGCGTCAGAAGCATCCGTAATGTGTGGGGACACAACGATGTGTGTAGGTTTGTGCGCGCGTGTGTGTATGCGTGCGTGTGCGCAAAAGGAATGTGCACTAATGTACAAAAAATGCCACATTTTACCTAGATTTGCTTTACTTCTACACATTTAAAGCATATTTCTCACCAAGTTTGTGTAAATTCAGCTGTGGGTTTTAGAGACATTTTAACTTTAATACACTTTAATACAGAGCGTCAGATCTGCACTATTTGTGTTTATAGAGAAATAAAAAACATCACCACTAGACATTTTTACTTGTGTTCAACACTACTCATCTAAATAATGTTTCTCATGAAGCTTGAGGACAATAAGGTGTGGGGTTTTAAAGGCATTTCAACTTTAATGCACCTGAACACACAGCGTCTCTTAAATCTGCAGCGTCTTACAGCGTCACAGTTACTGCTAAGAGAACATGCTATAGATGTAGCGCTGCACTCAAGCATCCTCCTAACATGAATATATGTTGATGATCAACCCCCTAGTCAACAACTGCCTGCACTAAGCTGCTAAACTGGCAAGTGAGCAACACAGAGGTGTCTCCATCTCCTGCACCTGTGCGCATTTTCTACCGAAGCAGGAGACTCAGCAGTGGCTGCCTGCATAGTTTCTGCTCTGTGTGTAGAGGTGGAGGTAACCTGAAGGTAACCAGGAAAACCTGGAGTGGAGTTTGATTAGATTGAGTATTCTCCTATTAATCAAGTGGAATGGATTCGTTCACGAAGAAAGAGAAACTGTGCCGCCTGAACTAATGTTTCATAGTAAAAGTGGGGGGGTCCAAATGAACTTTTTTAATGTGGGGGGGGATTTGTCCCCTTCACATATAATGGTTGCGACACCTATGCCTTGTAATGTTTCTAGTATTCATATATTTGCAAAATAAATTACAGGAAAACTGCTAAAACTAGCCCTTTTAGTTGTTATTATAACAACCAATAAAATTCAGTTTTATGTCAGTTTTGGTCAAAGATTGAAAGAGCTGCTACAGAGGGACCAAAGAGCTGCATGTGGTTCCAGAGCCGCAGGTTGCAGACCCCTGGTCCAGACCTTTTAACGATTTATTAACCTCACTAACTGAAAATGGTGAAAATGAAAATGTGTGGTTTACTGAAGATTGACTTGTAGGAGAGATTTGATTTGTAGATGTTTGGCTTAAAGGAAAAGTGGCTGATTTTCCATTAGTAACTGTGGCAAACAAAGAACTAGAAGCAACAAAATGTCTTTTGAAACAGTTCAGGATCTCGTGCTTATTTGACACAGGAACAGAGTTACCAAGAAGTTGTGATGGCAGATCAAATGAGGGAGAGCTGCCGGAGAGAGATTTGATGGTTTTCCAGAAATGTTTGTCATTTAGATCTTTGGTAGTCTGAGATGAAAAATAATTCCGTTTTGCAGTTTTGACAGAAGTTGTACATTTATTCTGTAGCTGTCGAAAATGCAACCAATAAATGGCTGAGCCAGATTTTCTGGCTGCAACCCAAAGCTGATATCTCCAGTGCAGAAGGTCAGCTAGAGCAGGAGTAAACTATGGGCTGTCTCGTCATTTTATTCTGAACTGGTAAAAATTAGCATGTTTATTTACAAAATAGATGAAACTATTCTGAAAATAGTTCCAAGCAATGTTCATGTCATCAGTTACGTAATGGGACAAGTCCCAAAGGAATGCCTGTTCACAAAAATATTTCAACTCTCTTTTTTGAATTAATCTGGCCTTAGAGTGAGGTAGTTTAATGTCCCTGATAACTCCAATAATGCAATGATCGCTCATATCATCAGCAAAAACACCCAAACCAGGGAATTTATGTGGCATATTTGTTAAAAACGAAGTCTAAAATGGAAGATTTTTTACAACATTGCTTGTCAGGTCTTGTGGGAGTGCAATGATTTGGATGAGATTAAGTGACAAGTAACAGTCTTTGAATTTCTCACAGAATGGACTCAGTGGGATCTGAGTTCACCAATCAAGATTAAAGTCACAGACGAGGAGGAGTTCCTTGAATTGTAAATTGACTAGGAAGTCTGACAGAGAGGACAGAGCCTCAAGGGTTGCTGGGGGTGTGTGTGGGGGTGGGGGTGGGGGGGTGATAACAGATAAGATCTGGCCTTCATGCAAAGTAATGTTTACTGCTAGGGATTCAAACTAGTTTGGGATTGTTATAGCGAAGACCAGTTGATAATCCAGGTTTACTCTGATTTAAATTGCTGCTCCACCTCCCTTTCTCAGACAATCAGAACGGTAGATGTTAAATCCATCAATTGCCACATCTTTACCCAAAATTGATTTGTATAGCCAAGTGTCAGATATGAAAATTACAAAGTACATCAGTACCAGAAGAACAAACCCAAATCCTCAAGAAATCAATTTTTCGAGGGAGGCTACGTGCAACAGCGTAATCCGGAACTGATCCTTCAGCTGACCAGCTCCAAACCTGTGGTCCTGTATGGATCCAAAATTCAGATGAGTGCAGATGGAAGATCAGCAGAACTCTGATGCAGACACCAGTCTTCCTTCGAGCAGCTCCTCCTCGGCACGTCCTGGCATGAGAGGCTTCCTCCAGGCAAGTAGTGGTCAGACTGACCATAGAGGCTGGAGCCATTCTTTTCTCGGTTCTGGTCCGGTATCATCAAACTCCTCTGCAGCTAACACAATAGCCCACAGAGAGGGCCGGTTCTTCAATGAGCAAATATCAGGCTCCCTGCCGAGGCTGAGACCGGCTTGGTTCTGTTCTGGCTTGGGTCAACTTCCCCACGGCCATCAGCAGACACCCACGAGGAGAGCCAGTCCGACAGAAAGCCAACGCAAAACCACACAGCAATCCCAGTTGGAACCGAACAAACTACAGAGGTCCAGATGAAAAGTCCCATTGGAATTCGGAGAAAAACGCCGTACCTTTGGACAACTTCTCCCACGATTGAGAGGCCACTTGGTAGAGCTGTCATTTCTAACCCGAACTTGAAACCCGGCCCAGACCAACCCGGATTAAGGCTGGTCCGGGCCGTTATTTTTTTTTCATTTACCCTTTATAGTGTGATTAATATGCGGTCTGTGTCAGTCTCGGGCTTTGATGTGATTTGGCAAATCATACAGCACAATTAAAATGAGAGGATGAAGAAAGAAAGAACAGTGCAGCAGTTAATCAGACTGTGGAAGAGATAGCTGACGCATTGCATAATAATTGTGCATGTGAGCGCAGGCTTCTGCCGTTTTGTGAATCATATAGGAAACTAAACAAGAATGAACAATATAAAATTATTTTAATCTACTTGTTGAGGAGGATGCAGGTCCGACAGGCTGGTTTAATGAGGTTTAAAAAAGTCATGTTTAGCTTAGATTGAGCTTTGTGCTGACTCGCCAGTTGAAATGGACTTGCGACATGTCCAGGGTGTACGCCACCTTTCGCACAGTGACTGCTGGACATGGGCACCAGCGACCCCTGCTACCCGAAAAGGAAATACGGGTAAAGATAATGGATGGATGGATTAGCTGATCACTGGTCGCGTGCAAATCCGCACCTGTTGTCATCTGCGGTGAAGGAAGTAGCAGAATCTAGAAAATCTGAAGTGAGCAGCATGTTCAATTAAAATAGCCTTGTTCTATATTTTCCAAATAATTTTGTGCTCATTTATTTTTTTTATCTGTATAAAAGCCCATCTTTACAGTTGATTTTTTAAGCTATTAGTTTTCTAAGTTAATATCCATTTGGTGAGTTGTTAATAAACATAAATCTTATAGCTTCCTTTCATTACATTTTTAAAATTATCATGTCAAACTGATTTGCTTGCAAAAGCAATAAAAGCTTAATAAAAATATATTTTTTTAAATGGGGGGCTCAGCCATCTAATTACCGGTAATCTGTTGGGTACAGGTAGGGCTCGGAAAGAAAAAAGTACAGACTCTGTGGCAGATTTATTAGTCCCGAATGCAACTTTACCACTTGGCCGGCAAGCTGCACTCAGGGTGACCGATGGACTGGAAGCGGTCCTAGTCATGGGCCAAAAAATTCCTGGATGGTTCTGTTCAGCTCTCTGAGTCCACTGAACCCCAAAGACAGTTGGAAGAGGGACCAAAACTATTAGTCCAGATCGAAATTGGGTCAGTTTGATGTTATAGGACTGCAGACTGAGAAGTCAAGGAGCTGCCGTCGTGTTGCTGCTGGTGAGCTGCTTGTGAATGTTTGTAAATCAATCATACTATTCATACTATTCAGATCAATTTTTTTTTAATTTTTTTTTTTTAGCTCAGTTTAAGTGTAGAAACCTGGTGAAGTGTTTCAATGAACTTATCATCATCGCTCAATTTTTTCTTTTTTTTTCTTTTTTTTTAAAGAAAGAGAAGAAAGAAGAATAAATAAATAAATAAAAGAGAAATAGATAAAACGAGAGACCACCATGACAAAACAACATGCACAGCACAATGCCACCCACAATATCACCATGAAACATTCGACATCGCCCAAGGAATCATCTAGCTTCCACCACTACCCAACCTAGCGTGCATCTGTCAAAGCACCTGAATCCAAACACCCGTGCAAGCACGCCCACCACCACCAGATTTCTCCAAAAGAATGCCCAATAGTGGACGCGGGGGCCCACAGACCCGCCCCCCCAGGACACAATGGCAACATAGGGAGGACCGGAGCCACAGACACACAGCGGCCCACAGGTCCGGAGCCCCAGGAGTCTCCCAACAGGGAGAACCGCACCCCCCCAGAGAGGAGCAGAGGAAAGAACCGGGTGACCCCAGCCACCACAATGCAGAGCCTCCAGGAAGCTGCAGCGACAAGCCCACAGGTCCGGCCGGCAACCCATGCCCCCCCCCCCCCCCCCCCCCGTCCACCCCCAGCCCCAAGCCCCCAGGCCATACCCCCCCCCAGCAGAGCCCCGACAGAGCCAGGGCACCCAGGCCCCGCCAGGCAGCAACCAGGGCGGACCGACGTACACCCCACCACCCAGCCCAGACGCCGAGAGCCACCAATGCACCGGCGGCAAGGGGGCCCCCTGCCAAAGGGGGGCACGACCGGAGGGAGTGAGCCCCACACCAAATGCGGGGCCCAAATTGATCTAAGAGAGGGGGGACCACCAAAAACCCAGTCTGAGCAACCAACAGGCACACACAGATAGCCCGACAGAATCTCTGCCGGGCCGACCGCATGCACCATCTACCTGACAGCGACCACAGGCCGGCCCCAGCCCAAGGGGCAGAGCAGCAGGGAGCTGCAGCTGAGGAGGGCCGGCTCTCATATCAAGAGCTCTGCACTATAGGCCCGGAGACGCCCCAGCACGCCACCTACGTACCCCCCCCCCCCCCCACACACACACACACAGCACCTCCACGGCAAATGCCACACAGGAAGACCAGCCAGTGCCCTGATGAGGCGAAGCCACGCCCCCAACTGCCGCCCTACACCACCAATGACCACACGTACACTACCATAGCCGACCCCCGCCGAAAGCCGGCAGCCACCCCGGTCAAAGTGCCGACCATCGCAACCAGGAACCTAGATTAAAAGAATCGGAACAGCCCAGGAGGAACCGAAGCACCGGCCCCATCACTAACTGCCCCCAAGGCCCAAAGCCCACCCACAGCCCCGACCCCAACAAAGCGCCCCCCCCCCCCCCCATTCTCGACCCCTAGTGTCACACGGAGAAAGGAGGTGTTTGTGAAAGGGAAAAAAAATAAATAAATCTATATATGCATAAATAAATTATGAACAGACCCACTTCCTCCTCCTCCCACTCGAATATGGTGTTGATGCATGTTGTTGTACAGTGCGTTTAAAATGGGGGGATGAGGTGGCGACCGGCACAGACCCACCTCTTGCCCAGAGAGCAGTCGGCGCCCGTTCACCCTTCATCTCCGCCCAGAACCCTAAATGTCTACATGCTACATATGAGAGTGGGCACAGGTCCGGGGAGGTGGAAATGGTTGTACATCCCACCACCTAAGTGCGATCATGTGCCCACTCCAGATCCTATATATGCATGTGCCGTGAGAGTGTTATAAGTGAGTGTCTAGGTTGTATATTAAAATTAGGGCCCAGGACCCCACCGGCCACGGAGATGGATGATTCTCCCCGTAGCTCAGTAGTGCACCTGAACCCCAAAACCCTGTTTGAGTGGTGATGTGGTGGAGTGGTAGAGTGGGCGGATCAATCATACTATTCACACTATTTAGATCAATTTTTCTTCTGTACATATTTTTTGACACGTAACTCATTCCACATTTTTTTTCTATTTCAACAATTCATAAATCAAAACGTTCAGCTCTCTCCGGATATCCCTACTTTGATTTTTGGAATTAGGGCAATTTTAACTTTTTGAAATATGTAGTGTTGGCGGCCATGTTATTCTCATTGAAAATGAGTGGAACTCTCCACATCCTTCACTTCAATTCGTTGCACCAATTATAGCTTTTTGTTGTTTTTTCATCTTCTTTCTGCTTAAATTCGCCTGTTTTCTGCTAACTTTTGGGTACTTTTCAGCAAAATTGAGGCTTTTTCCGTTATTTTTGTGCTAACTTTGATATTTTGTGCTTCCTCTACTTTTGTATGCGCCTTTCACCCTCTTTCTGCTACTTTCAACTCTTTTTTTAATTCTTTTTTTTTTTTTTTGGCTTTTTCCACAAATTGTTTAGGTAATTTCAGCATTCCCCCCCCCCCCCCATTTTTTTATTTATTTTTTGCTAATTTTATTATTTGTAAACTATTTTCAGTTATTTTAGCTTATTCTGCTCATTCCTGCTACATTTCTTTTTCTGCCATGTTCTACCACTTTCCCCATTTATTTTCCTGCTTTCAGCAAATGTCAACTGTTTAAATTCCTCTCACACCAACAGCCTGGTTTCAATTTCTTCAGCAGCATTCAGCAGAAATCATTTAGCAATTCAAGCATTCATACATTTTCACAGGAAATGCAAATTCTAGGTTTAGATTAAAACTCTGGCATAAGGTGATTGGCAACAATCTTTTATTTATACAAAATACTTGTTCTGCTTTACCCTGTACAAATATTGCAGCTTTCAAATATCACATTAAAAGGCAATTTTAAAATTAGTTTAGGTTTTTTGTTGGAAAAATATATTTTGTGGTTCATTTTTATATTTTACCATACCATACCATACCAATTTATTTATATAGCACTTAAAACAGCAACAAGGCCAACCAAAGTGCTGTACAAAAGAACCAAACATGCACAGCAGACAGGAAAACATAAAATAGAAATACAGATACAAATAGCAGCAGAAGCTAACTAAAATGGCCAACAGAGTAGAGAACAGACCGGACCAAAACAAATCACACCGTGTTAAAGGCAAGAGAATAGAAGTGGGTCTTCAAGCGAGACTTAAAGACTGAGAGTGTGGGAGCCTGCCGGACACTCAGTGGCAACTCATTCCACAGTCGTGGACCTGCAACAGAGAAAGCCCTGTCACCTCTGAGCTTATGACGGGTTTCTGGGACTGAGAGAAGCATCTGGTCTGCTGACCTCAGAGAGCGCGGTGGGACATATGGCTGCAGAAGATCAGTGAGATAGGATGGGGCGGAACTGTTCAGTGATTTAAAAACATACATGAGAATTTTGAAATGGATCCGAAGGTGAATGGGTAGCCAGTGCAGGGAGGCCAAAATTTTAAAATAAGGCAAAATTATTGCAACCCACTGTATGAAAATATATCATTCTTAAGACTCCTACTGTGGCATTTATCATTTAACAGTTGGAATTAATAATGCAAAAATAAAATAAATATATATGCATGTATTCACTGTAGGATGGAACATTCCATGTAATAATTTGTGTTTGAACATTTGCTTTACTGAAGCTGGTTTTGGAGAATTTCATCTTGACAATTATAATCTTATATGGAGTGCTCTCACCCTGAGGGACGTGCTTCATTCATTTTCATTAGACTGCTTCACAATGCAGCCAGAGGTGAGGGGAGCCAGGCTTTAATTAAAAGACAAAACAACAAAAAAAATAAAAAAAAATGTGTGTGTGGGGGGGGGAGGGGTGCATGTGTGTGTATGTGGGTGTGTGTGGTAAGCAAAACTGTTAATCAGTCCCCACTAATCAGGCAGGATAATGATGGCTCAACAACAAAGAGTAAACACAATGAAAGGCCTACATTCATTAAAGAAGTGCGTATCACCCACCGCCTTTCACATCAGAGTCTAGACTAAAATCACTTCATGCTGACAAATGACAAGAGTTGTACCTGTTTTGTTCAAACCTTAAACATTTTTATTTTATTTCGGCTGCTCCCTTCTTCAGATGTCGACACAGCAATCCAAACTAAGGGTGTTTTCACACCTGATAGTCCAGTAGACTCTGCTCGTTTGGAACCAAAATTCAGAACATTTGTTTACATTTCGGCTGGTGCGGTTCGCTTTCACACTGCACTGAGTCCGTCGAGCCAACCTGCCCCCCCCGACCGTAAGTCACATGAAGACTTGACAATTGTTTTTACAACGATGTCCTTCCTGACGCAACCACAGACCACCGAGCTACCACAGCTATTTGTGTGGAGCAGAGAGCTGCTATCTAGGCCGCCCAGGTGAGCAGATGATGGGGGTTAAGGGCCCTGCTCAAGGGGCCAGAGTGGGGCAAACGAGGGCAGAGGCAGGTGTGGGTGTCTCTCCTTTCCCACCCACATTTTGATGTTGTCGGTCTGGGGAGTTGAACCGGCAACCTTCCGATTACAGGTTGACCCACCTTCAAACCTCTGCGCCACAACTCCCCATCAAAACTTTAACATAATAACTGTGATTTATTGCAATATTTGCAACATGTCACGCAAACTGACGAGGCTATGGACATTTTAGTGGTTTTTAAGATTATTTGGCTATCAGCCATGCTGAACTGAGATGTTGTAGATCTACATCCAATAAATAATTACTGAATGATTCAATAAAATCTTTTCAGTGGTTCATAAGAAATTTTACTAACAGACAGGCACACAAACACATAAACAATAGCAACACATAATTCTCTGCCTTCTGAAAGAATAATAATAATGTCATCACAATGTCAGCACTGTATGTTTCCATACAATGGCAAAATTAGTCTCTGCATTTAACCCATCCACCACCAGGTGGTGCAGTGGGCAGCTATTGAAAGCGCCCGGGGGACATTTTGGGGATGAGACGTGCTGCCCAGAGACGCCACGTGATGTGCAGTGACTGGGGATTGAACCTGAGACTTTTTGGTGCCAAGCCGGCTGCCCTGCCTCTACACCATGTTGGCCCCAAACAAAAAAAAAAACTGATTTAGATATATCCATCCATCCATCCTTTTGACCTGCTTCTTCCACTTATGGCCGTGGGGTTCGCTGGTGCCCATGCCCAGCCATCACTGTATGAGAGGTGGGGTACACCCAGGACAGGTCAAACAGACAAACAAAACTTGATGAGTAGGGTCTGTTTTATGAAGGTTTTACACAATTCATTGTCAGCAAAAGTGAATTATGAATTACTGTTGTCATGTAACCAGAACTGAACAGAGCTATCTCTGAGGGTATTAGTAACACCTGTGCCTGCATTATTATGTCAAGATAAAAGGTCTTCTGGGAAAAAAGCTCTATTCTGAAAGGTTAACGTTGGCATCAAGGTTAAGAAAAATGCCAAGTAATTGCTCATATCTTTTCTATGGAACATAAATTCTGAGAAACACTCAAACCCATGGCAATTTGATTTTCCTAAGAAGCCAAAGGCTGCTTTACATAATGTCTGTCTGTCCAGCAAGCTCCTTTACATTCAACATTTCAAAATTCTAAATCCAGACCAACTTCAAGTATTGATTTTTATAGGCCTGTCAAAAGGTGGACTTATTTATAGTCTCTGTCCGTCTATCTGTAAACCCTAATTTCTGATCCAACCAAGATAATTTAACAAAACTTCATACACATGCATCATCACTAGATGGAGTGCCGTGCACATTTTTCATTGTCCCTGCTCAAATGTCAAGGTCACAAATCAAGGTCAAATTTAAAACAAGATATTTGCTTGTCCCGCTCATAACTTCTGATAGGTTCTAGAAAATTGAACAGAACTTCATATACATGCATCATCGCAAACATTTTACATTATCCTAGCTTCAAGGTCACAAATCAATGTCAAAGTAAAAATAAAGCCTTTGCTTGTCCTTCTCAAAATTTCTGATCCATTCAAGAAAATTTAACTAAATTTGAAACACATTTGTTCTACCACTGGACAGCCTGTTATCATTTCACCATTGTTCCTGATGAGTTCTTGAACCTAATCGCACAGTTTATGTCTTCTTCAGAAAAGCATATTGACCAGTTTATAAAACATTGTTAACATTTTGTTAAATTGATGTACTCAATGCAAACTTTGAAATCAAATATAAAAAGCATTATCCTGAAATGTATCAAATAGTACAGTCTGAAAAATGTTTAAAAGAATTGTCAACTTTGAAAGGTGCGTCCACGTTCAGTGTAATTAATGCACTTGGCTGAATCAGCTGAAAACCCCATGGAAGCATGAATCACATGATTGACCTACATCAGGTTGGCTGTCATCTATTTAGGTAAACAAATATAGCTGTATTAAACAAGCATTTCAAAACTGACAAGATTTTTAGGTGGAAAGTAAAAGTGGATTTGTTATTAGACCAGTAAATTTACTGCTTCAGCCTGACCTATCCTTTCACCTGCATACTTCACTTAAATTGTAATTACACACCAATAAATTCAAAATGTCAGCATTCTTCATCCCAAACAGCTCTTTGTCTAAAACCTCAAAGGTTTTAAGGCATTGTAAAAAATGTTGCTTTCAGCGCCAGGCAGTAAAGAAGCCCAATATTTAGTGTTAGCATTGATAGACATGTTTTTTTATTGGCAATAATACAGATAGTAACAAAGGCTTTTGCTTTCCATTTAAAATTCAAGCTGCTGTTTAAAATGGAGTGGTATTAAAAAATTGATCTATAATCATTTTAATCACTTGAATTTGATACTTCAGTTCAATGAGCTCAACAGGCCTTGTCTTGGACTTCTACAGCGGGGGAGCGAACATTTTTCTAAAACTCAAGTGAGCTCATTGTTTTCTTTTCCCATGTAAAACCAAGAACACAAGTAATGTGCACAGTTTTATTCAGCATTAATGGGGAACAAAAACATAGATGAAAGAGTTTGGTTCCTTGCTGTGCTGCTGCCTTTTCACAAGGACTGACTAATGATAACTGGATTTATTGTGACCCCATTCCAATCTGGGAAATTTCTGTGATTTCTTTTCCTCATCAAATTAAAGACCTAACATTTCTTGAAGGGATGCATATTGCTCATAACTTTATATGCCAGACTTTTAAATGAAACTGTCTTGTGCTGAGAAAGATGGACCTGATAACCATTTAGTCCAAACTTGTAAATGACTTTATGCACAATTTCATAAAAAAATATGAAATCTTGTGAGATGTGTTACCACTTGAATAATATACTGAGGATGACATTCAGCTTCCATCGTACTATAATTAAGTAACAATCTGTAAAATTAACAAAGTGTAGTTATATTTGTGTTAATTAAGATCACTTAGCTGTGGTGGTTAAGCCCAACTTGTAGATGTATGTTCAGTGGTTACATTCTGAGAGTTTCAATGAATTCTGTCACTTGTTTCATGGCATGTTTTGCTAACAGACAGTGCTGAATTTAGCAAACAAGACAATAGTTTTAATAAAAATAAACTGATGAGTGGCACGGTGACTCAGTTTGTAGAGCCGCTGCCTCTCAGCAAGAAAGCCGCCAGTTCAAATCCTGGTCCAGGGGCCTTTCTGGGTGGAGTTTGCATGTTCTCTCCATGCATGCGTGGGTTTTCTCTGGGTACTCCAGTTTCCTCCCACAAACCAAAAACATGCATGTTAGACTGATAATCTCCAGGTGTGAGTGAGAGAGTGAATGGTTGTTTGTCTCTGTGTGTCCCTGAACATGTCTCCGTTCATGGTGTCTCCTGTCTCTCACACAGAAACTGCTGGATATGGACATCAGGGTTGCCGCAACCCGAAAAGGAAGACATGGGTAAAACATGATGGCTAGATGGGTAGATGGATGGATGGATGGAATATTCAAAATTCTTTATTGTCATTCGCATCACATGTGGTGCATGAGGTGGAATGAAAATGTGTAAAGATCCTAGTTACACCCAGAAATAGCACAAATGTAAATGATAAAAAAGAAACAGTACACAAGGATCGATGATATAAAGTAAACAACAAAAATGTAATATAATATGATGCATTAAACAGCATCCTGAACACGAGTCTGTTGTGAGCAGATGGGTATGAATACAGAAGCTTAAAGGCAAGAAATCAGCAGCATGGTTAATCAGCAGCACAGATAAAGTGACATATCACCAGTTAAAGTGGCATTACAGTGATTTTTTCTGGTTAGAGATCTGGTTAGTCTTAACAGCCTCAGGGTAGAAGCTGTTCCTCAGTCTAGTGGTTCTACACTTAATGCTCCTCAACCTCCTGCCTGAGGGGAGCGGGGCTAAAGGTGTATTTGCTGGGTGAGTGGGGTCCTTCATGATGCAGGTGGCCCTCTTCCTGCATCTGGAGGTGTAGATGTCTGTGATGGTGGGGAGACTGACTCCAACAGATTTCTGTGCAGCCTTCACCACTCTCTGCAAAGCTTTCCTTTCTGCAGCTGTGCAGCCTCCATGCCACACATTGATGCTGGAGCACAGGATGCTCTCCACTGCACACCTGTAGAAGGAGGTGAGGACTGAGCTTCCCAGACCAGCTCGTCTCAGCCGCCTGAGGAATTAGAGTCTTTGATGAGTACTTAAATATGTGGTGACATTTCCGGTTCTCTTTTTGTTATTTTATTGTGTTTTTTTCTTGCTTTTAACTTGTTGTCATTTTAATTAAAAATTGCGCCGCTCAAGGTGGCTGCATGTTGGAGCAGCTCTGTTACTTTCATTCTGACATTTTGCTTTTGGAAACTTTAATTCCTCTTTTTCTGGATGTAAATCACATTTTTTTTGGATGATTGTTTCCTCTGGTATCAGATGCTGTGTAGCTGGAAGGATCTTTACTGAAACTTTTTTAGTTTTGGACATTTGCTATGATGGGTAACCATGGCAACAAAGCATTTTTCTACAACCAACAGCAGCTGATTAACATCTCAAAAGCTCAAATAATATCTCAACTACAGCCCCAAATCTCAAATGAGTTGAAAGGATGTCCTATGGACGCCTTCTCATCAACCTGCCAGCTGTGCTCGAGTGCCTGACCACTGAGATCCTGGAACTAGCAGGAAACACGGCTCATGACAGCGGAAGGACCGGATCGTCCCTCAGCACCTACAGTTGTCTGTCTGCAGCAATGAGGAGCTCGGCAGACTGTTGGGAGGAGTGGCCATCGCTCTGGGAGGAGTTCTGCCTGGCATTCAGGTGGTCCTACAGCCCGGACGAACCGAGAGGCCAGCCGAGTCTGGGTGGACGGATCGGACGGCATCTGCAGCCAGTTCCTTAGGATCCACTGTGGGATGGACCTTTACAAGAGATCCTTCCTGCCTACAGCCATCAGTATCTATAACATCTCTTAATGAAATTAGGATAACGAGTTACAACAAGGGCAGCACGGTGGCGCAACTGGTAGAGCTGCTGCCTCTCAGCGAGCAGGTCCCTGGTTCAAACCTCGGTCCAGGGGCCTTTCTGGGTGGAGTTTGCATGTTCTCTCCGTGCATGCGTGGGTTTTCTCCGGGTGCTCCGGTTTCCTCCCACAGTCCAAAAACATGCATGTTAGGCTGATTGGTAACTCTAAATTGTCTCTAGGTGTGAGTGAGAGAGTGAATGGTTGTTTGTCTCGTTTGTCTCTATGTGGCCCTGTGATGGACTTGCGACCCGTCCAGGGTGTACCCCGCCCCTTGCACAGTGATTGCTGGACATGGGCACCAGCGACCCCCGTGACCCAAAAATGGAATAAACGGGTAAAGATAATGGATGGATGGATGGAGTTACAACAACAAATAATTTCCCTCTGGGATTAATAAAGTATTTTTGAATTGAATTGAATTGAATCACTGTTTTTGTTAAGCACTTTGGTCACCATCCCCGTGGTTTTGTAAAACGCTATAGAAATAAATAAATGAAATGAAATTAGCTTTCTTGATCAGGCTGGTGGTGTTTTGCTCCAGCTGAGGTTGTCATTCTGGTGCACACCCAAGTATTTGTAGCTGGAGACCACTTCCACCACAGATCATCCTATGTTCAAAGGGGGAGGGGGTGATAGACATGTATTCTAAGTGTTAGGTATGATGATTAGATACAATATCACCAAATTCTAGCTCAATATTTGCAAAATTGGTTATGACCTTTGTTGTGTTTGTTAACTTCACCTGGCTGTGTCAGCCATCTTGAATTTGGTTGGCTATAAATTAATCAGTTGTATTTGTACATCTGTGTACTTTGAGAGTTTCAGTAAAATATGTCCAGTGCTTCATGAGATAATTTAACACTACAAATGAGCAAACATAAACACACACAGACATAAACACACACAGACATAGGCAAAATAAAATTCTCACCTACATTTTTGTCCCCAGTCAGAGTGGAGAGGGGAATTGGTTTGTCCAGTTGTCTTGTGAGCTGGATTACCTGAAAAAATAAGAAGTGCACCAACTTTTATTTTAGTGTGTGGCTGCATCTAGGTGTAGAAAAATTTACTATCAAAAATTGGGATGCCATGTCAAAATCCAAGATGGCCACCATCACATACGCTGAACAAAAATATAAATGCAATTTTGTTCTTGCTTCCATTTTTCACATTTAACTCAAAGATCTAAGTATTTTTCCATGTACACAAAAAGCCTTTTTCTCTCAAATATTCTTCACTAATCTGTGTAAATTTGTTAGTGAGCGTTTCTCCTTTGTTGAGATAACCCATCCACCTCACAGTTGTGACAGCTAAAGATGCTGATTAGACAACACGATTATTGCACAGGTGTGCATTGGGCTGACCACAATAAACATCCACTTTAAAATGTGCAGTTTTATCATACAGCACAGTGTCACAGATGTCACAAGTTTTGAGGGAATGTGCAACTGGCCCAGAAAAACACTCATGTGAAAACTACAAACATTCACTCTTCAAATCCCTCTGTGACGGGGACAACGCCATACAGTTTGCTTCAGATTGATAATCTCTTAATTTCAGCCCTAAATTGCTTATATTTGAAACTCTAAAAGCCCGAAAACGTTTTGCTAATATGTTTTGCTGCCAATTAAGTTTTAAACTGCACATGTAACATGAAAAGTTTTCTTTTTCTGTGCTTAAACCAGTAAAAAACTGTAAACATAACACTAGACTACAATAAGAATTAAAAGAACAAACAGTAGGGTCCAGGAGCACAATAGGGTTTATTTGTAATCTACTTTTGTGTACAGGTACATCACTTTCAGTTCACAGCATCCATTTTGAATCATAATGGGCTTCATGGAAAAGGATCCAGTGTGAATTAATTATTGGCATAAAACACACAAAAGACAGAGAGGAATTCACCAAAATGCATGTTGACAAGTCTCAAAGTCTCGGAGAGGATATTCCTTAGACTGACGAGAAACTTGGAGCTGTTTGACTTAAGTCACATTTATTATTATTATTTTTTAATTGTGTATCAACAAAATTACAGACAACTGTACACTCCAGTTGTAGGTAATTGGGGGAGTGGTGGCGCAGAGGTTAGAAGATGGGCTTGTGATCGGAAAGACGCAGGTTCAACTCCCGGTACCGTCAACATCAAAATGTGGGTGGAAAAGGTGAAACACCCACACCTCCCTCTGCCCTCATTCACCCCACCCTGGGCCCCTGAGCAAGGCCCTTAACCCCCACCATCTGCTCCCTAAACAGGTCTCTCTTGAAAATGAGTTCTCGTGACTCAATGAGACTACCTGTATAAATAAAGGGTAAATGAAAAAAAAAAACACACATTTATAATCCTGTCCTTTTTAGTCACTCCCAATGAAAATTTTCAATGACTTAAAGTCAAATAGAATTTTTGTTGAAATTAAGGATATTTCCACACCAGATAAGCTTTTATTTACCTTGGTAGCATGCAGTTATGTTCAGTATAATTTATTCTGTCTAACCACCCTAATGCTAAAATCAAGTAACAGTTTTCCCACTTCAACTTCCCACATCAGACAGTGAACAATATGACTGTCATTTTTAGCCAAATTTTGTACAATACATGTTTTACAGCCCAGTATCACAGGCTAAAAAGCAGCCATATCTGTTTGCCCTCCATATTTTTAACCCATGGTTGATTTAAACACAGCACAATAAGTAAGAATATTTTTTTTGATTGATTAGTTCTTTGTTGTAACAGTGCTTCTGGGCAATATGTATTTTAATGTTGAAAAGACATTATTTTCTTCTTAAATCATGTCAGTGTTGTAAGAGAAATGCATTTGTGTGCTGAGCAGCAGAGTTGAGTATGTGGGTTGCGCCCCGAACCATAAAAAAATTGCTAAAGCGTAAGCTTATAGCAGTATAACTGAGGAATAGCTCAGGCAACCCAATCCGACCCTAACTATAAGATTTATCAAAAAAGGAATGTCTTAAGCCTTAAATTTAATGACTTAAAAGCAGACAAGGTATCAGCCTCATGGAAAAAAACTAAAAGTTGGTCCCATAGCAGCATGAGGAAGAACCATACACAACCACAACAGCCTGGCATCTCCCCCTTAAACTGCTCACTTGCTTGGACATACAACACTGTGTAATGTCATCCTATTTTTCAACCAGCATTTGTCGTATGTCCGCCAGAGTGGCTGTGCTGGTCACAGTAATGATTGTCAGATTCAGATAATTACAATTGTTGAATATTCAGACAGACTTTTTTTTTTCTTGTCAGCCTTTGAGTATGTACTGACTTCCAAAGTCCGAAATGGCCAGATTAGGGTGAATTCTACTGGTCCGTGTGTATGAGCCTCTTCAAGGTCATTTCCATGCTGACGAGTCCCAAAGCCGTGGGTGGCCTGCGATTTAAAACACTTCCAACTTACGGTTTTGCTCGTAAATCAGCTGATTTTGAGTCCTCCTAGCATGAACCAAATAATAGGCAGCAGCCTGACGAGGTCCAAAGTAGCTACGGCCATCTTTTTTGTATGTTGATAAACCAGGATCCAGACTGTTCCAAACGGGAAACCTGTTATCATAAATCCAATTATATGCAATTCCGACGTCCTTGTTCGATAGCAAAGGTAGGCACATCACCCCCAGAGATATGCAGCTGCATGTTTATCATCTGAACAGATGAGGGTTCTCCAGTATCCTGGCTTTGTTGAAAAGATTTTGTAATTTGCGTCAAAAGTCCAGTTGGTCAGATCCAGAACAGTAGTTTTCATTTCAGAAGATGTGTAAAAAAAATAGGACCTGCTCCGGTACACAGATAGAGAGCAAATAAGCAAGAGGAGAACAGGGAGCGGGAAGTAATGTGCGTGCCTCGTTAGAGAGCCATGGGGGGGGGGGGGTGTTAAAAGGGAGTTTTTCCTTTCCACTGTTGCCTTTGTTCTTGCTCAGGAGGGGAAACTGATAAAATCAAGGTTCAACGCAATCTGTTGGCTTCCTCAGATAGAAAATTTTTACTAATTGGCTTTTTTGATGTATGTGAGTAGGTGTGTGTGGGGGGGGGGGGGGGCTTAAAATGCAGGAGAGGAGCAGAGTGTGCTCTTTTCACGCAAGGAGAGCTGTTGGTCAGTCTACTTATTGTTGAATCTTATTGAACCAAGTGTTTACTATGTCGGTAAAGGTAGACGATTAACAACCCATTAAAAAACACCAGAATGTAGGAAATGGCATCTACTTTGTTCAAAAAATTCTGGGGGATGGAACACGCCCCCCCCCCCCCCCACACACACACACACATTACAAATTCTTCTGACACCAATTCAACAACCCCATTCCTTTTATTGAGGAGCAAGGCTGCAAATTAACTTATCACAAATTAAATAGATTATTTCTGAACATAGAAGTTTCATCATACAGTAACTCTTAACATGAAATTAAATGAAGCCAGATGTGTGCTTCTGACAAGAATCCACTCTAATGAGATGCATGAGGAGGCCGCAAATTTACCCAACCCCCCGAAGAGCACTACAGCCGATTAGCTCCAAAGCTCTTGTGAGGTCAGTGAATACAGTTATTTTGCATCACACATACTGAATTATTGTGCATCCTTAAAGTAAAGTGTGAATATATGTATCGATGAAACTGCCAAAAATTGATTCTATTGTTTGTCAAGCTTATATTTAAAGACTTTTATGCAGTTATAAAAATAACAATTAAAACAGTCTGCAACATTATCCTCACTAGCTGTTTGCAAAAAGAAGGAAAAAAAAGCCTTCTCACTTTGAATCCAGACATATTGCACCTCATTCAGATATGCTGTTACAAAGGGAATTCAATTCAACACGAAAGTAATTATGTCTATTATATTCAAACAAAATGTTGTAAACCTTTTGGCCATGCTAATCACATTTTCTTTTATTCAGAGTGAAGACTCTAGTTGGCTGTTTTTCCTTTCATATTTTATGTGATTATTATTGAATTTTCCTTTTGAAGGCCTTGATTATTCGCTGTCTGAAAATGACCAATAATTGCTGCCCGACTGCTTACAAAGTCTGCTGAGCAGAAGAATAAAAGAGTGGTTGTTTCAATGGTCAATCAGCAATAAAGCACATTAAACATCTTATGTACAGTATATTACTTTCTTGCTTTCTGCATGAAGCATGGTTTTGGAGGAATTAAAATGCCTCTTACTCACCCAATTATCTGTGTGATTTGTATGGATACTCTAAAATATAATGTGCACAACAAGCATAAAATAGAATGCAAAGAAACAAGAGGGGTTTGATCACTTACTGTATGCCTTCAGGAGTCTTGCCTGAGACTCTTTGATGTGAGTTAGTGCATGAAAGACAGGTCCAATTGGCCTGGGGTCACCTCACATTTGGACTCTTTAATCATGTGCTTCATGTCAGGTGTGTAGAAAAAAAAATCATAGTTTTTCTTTTGTTATTGCACAAGGCCAAGTTTTCTCATTTTCCTTCTTTTTGGTTAGCAGAATCTCTCACACAGTAAAAGTCCATGAGACTTGCAAAAAGTAATCATTTGAAGCGCATCTGCAACTGATTACCTTTTGGAAATGCTCTTATTCAAGATGGCTGTCACAGCCAACTGACCATAAGAAACACAAAAATGGCTTTTGCTTAATCAGTAAACAAATACTGACCTAGAAATCGGTGTGGTAATTAGCAGGATTCCTGCAGTTGACACAGATCCACAACCCATGTTCTGAGTGCTAACAAAATTAATTTCAATTCAATTCAGTTTATTTCTATAGTGCCAAATCACAACAGAAGTTGTCTCAGGGCACTGAACAAAACAGTCACATACATACAAAAGCCAATTAGTAAAAGTTTTCCATCTAAGGGGGAAATCCAGCAGACTGTGTTGAATCCACTTCATCACAGTCTCTCATCCTGAGCAAGCACAAAGGTAACAGTGGAAAGGAAAAATTCCCTTTTAACAGGAAGAAACCTCCAGCAGAACCAGGATCGGAATTAGAATTAGGATATTTGTTTAAAATTTAGCCACTATTAACCATTTATAGTCCACACTACATGTCTGTTAGAAAAATATCTCATAAACCACAGGGTAGATTTTATGATACCTTCAAAAATAATCATTGGACTATACTATATGGAATATACATTGGACTATCAACTATAATACAGTTTTTGGAGCAAATCAAATTTAAGATGTGGATCTTTTTTCATTGTTACGCTGACGACAGTCAGATCTAAATGCCACTTAAAAAGAAAGATGCCCCCTCAATTAGGCCACTTCTGTTGTGTCTTGAAGACATCAAAGCCTGGATGTCTTTAAACTTCTTAAATTTCAATGAAAAGAAAACAGAAGTGATGGTGTTTGGTCCTAGTGGCTCTTGTGAACCTTGCCCTGTTGATCTGGGCCCTCTGGCACCACATGTAAAGAAAACTATTTCTAACTTGGGTTTTAAAATGGACAGTGATTTTAAATTAGAGTCCCAGATTGGAGCGGTGGTCAAGACCAGTTTTTATCACCTCAGACAGCTGGCTAAGGTAAAGACCATCCTTACAAAACAGCAGCTGGAAACAGTAATCCATGCCTTCGTCACCTCTCGGCTGGATTACTGTAACGCTCTTTACCTTGGAGTCAGCCAGTCCTCCCTCAGACGCCTCCAGTTGGTCCAGAACGCTGCTGCTTGGCTTTTAACTGGAGTTAAAAAAAGGGAGCACATCACCCCCACTCTGGCTTCACTCCACTGGCTGCCTGTTCATTTTAGAGTTCATTTTAAGATTCTTTTATTTGTTTTTAAAAGTTTAAATGGTCTTGCTCCATCCTACCTCTCTGAGCTGCTTCACCCATACTCTCCTGCTCGGTGCCTCAGATCAGCTGATCAGCTGCTCCTGGAGGTGCCGAGGTCTAAGCAGAGGCTCAGAGGGGACAGAGCTTTTTCTGTTGCTGCTCCAAGACTGTGGAACGATCTCCCTCTTCCCATCAGACGAGCTTCTTCACTGTCCAGTTTTAAAACTCTTTTAAAAACACATTTTTACTCCCTGGCTTTTAGCACACACTGAATTTGATCTGCACTGTTTTTATTACTTTTATTGATCTTAATGTTTTAACAACTGTTTTTATGTGTTTAAATGTTCTTGATTTTATATGTACAGCACTTTGTGGCAGCTGTGGTTGTTTTAAAGGGCTTTATAAATAAAGTATTATTATTATTATTATTATTATGTATGCCACAGCCAGCTGATATTAAGAGGGAAAAAAGAGGCCATCATTCAGTCAGTGTTACAGATAATGTGCTAAAAATTTGTGTGGTTGTAACTGGGAGTTATTCAATAGACGTACAGTACTCCAAGTGCTCCTCTTTGCACATAATCTTTAACAATGGCAAAAAGTTGGAGGCATCTCTGTCTGTTAGCATTTTTTTTCCATGAAAAACTGGATAGATTTTAATAAACATTTGAGGACGTAATAGCTTAATTTATTTTGGGCCAGCCCAGTTCA
This sequence comes from Nematolebias whitei, assembly GCF_014905685.2. Classification (NCBI taxonomy): domain Eukaryota; kingdom Metazoa; phylum Chordata; class Actinopteri; order Cyprinodontiformes; family Rivulidae; genus Nematolebias; species Nematolebias whitei. The sequence goes on along the minus strand of NC_056500.1, from coordinate 47,242,423 downwards.
AGATGGCCTCCACAACAAAGTATCCATCTATCCATCCATCCATTATCATTACCCGCTTATTCCTTTTTGGGTCGTGGGGGTCACTGGTGCCTATGTCCAGCCATCGCTGTGTGAGGTGGGGGACACCCTGGACAGGTCTCCAGTCCATCACAGGGACACGTAGAGACAAACGAGACTAACAACCATTCACTCTCACTCACACCTAGGGACAATGTAGAGTTACCAATCAGCCTAATAGGCATGTTTTTGGTCTGCTGGGATCTGAACCGGGCCATTCTTCTCATTGAAAGGCAGCAGCTCTACCAACTGTGCCACTGTGCCACCCACAACAAAGCAATCTTAAAATTAATATATTAAATTATTATTATTATTATTATTATTATTTTTAAGTTAATAGTTAATAGTTTAGTTTAATGTTACAAATATTGAGTTAAAATTTGTTCTGGATATAATTTAGACTCATAACACATACTTTGAGTGTGACATCTTGTAATAAATGAGATTAACCATAACGTTATTTATTAGGTTTAACCAAAATGGCTGCAATTGTGGCATGAAAAGGAGCAGACAATATGTGTTTCTTCAATGAATGATCGGTCTTTAATATTTTCCACAAATAACTGCAAGTTGTGAAAGACATTAGAGGACAAAGACAGGATGAAAGGAAAAGCCCAAACAGTTGTTGTGTTAATACCTTCATAAACACGAGGATTGCAGTATCTAATTACCATCAGATGGGTGGAAATGAAAGGTCAGTCAGTGCCTTTTTAAAGCCAAACACCAAGAACAGCTCAAAAGATTTTAGTACTAGTTTGTTTGTGCCTCAGTCAAACATTTAGAGCCAAAATTTAGTATGTCAGCAGCATCAATATACCGGATCGATTTATTCATTTATTTATCATGCCTTTGTGATCCAAATGGAGCTAATTCTGATTTTTCTTCCTACTTTCCTTTATTTTACTCTCTGAAGCCTAGATCCAGTTTTTTTTTTTTTTTTAACATACTGATGTCTCCAATTACTGAGGGATTTGAAAAATGAATGCTTGTAGTTTTCAAGATAAGTTATTCAAGCTTTTCCAGACTGGAATTGAACAGGGAATGCAAAAAAAAAAAAAACTTTTGGTACAAGATATTCAAGTGGGTAGAAGTAACACTGTGTATAAACATAGTGGTAGCTTTTATACGAAGTGAATATCCAACGCAATCTGCTTGTTTCCTTAGATAGACTACTATTATATTTTTTGGCCTATAAGTCACAGTTATTTGCATAATTTACATGTCCTGCGACTTATAGCCGAAGCAACATATTTATGGATTTTTTCCCCCATATTTAAAAACCATTTTTTGGCTGAGATTTAACCGTTTTCATGCATTCTGACTGAAAAAAGAATTGAACAATACCATTTTCAGCCACTTGATGGCAGCAGAGTAATAATAGCAATATGGCATGCTGTTGTATCATGTAATAGGTAAACATGGCTATAATGACAAATTCAAAAAAGTTCAAGACAAAAACAACTGGACTTTATTTATTATACTTTATACATTTTTTCTTGAACTTTTTTGAATTTACCATGTCCTGGATGACTGAGAATCTTCACCAGCTATTAATGACTCAATCGGTCTGCCATACTCTCCCCACCTTCATTCTGCTCGCTGCTTGGAACCGTCAAAACAGCCGCACTGCCCTGGTGAAATGCAGCTAATTTGACCATTAAAGTGCCTTTATTAAGCAAATGTTAGACTGAGACACACCTTATATAATTTTGAGCAAACAAATAATTGTTTAGCTGTTTATCTTGTTAAATTTGCACAGCGACTCGTTGCGTGCACATGTTTCCTTCCGCACATCAGCTTTTGAAATACAGCTGATTTGACCATCAAAGTGCATTTATTAAGCGTTAGATTGATACACACATTTAATATAATTATGAGCAAACAAATAATTGTTTTTAAGTGTTAATCTTGTTAAATTCTTGTAAAAGTCCTCCCGTGCACGCTCCCGCGGCCGCCATATGGCAGCCCATCGATTTTTGGCACAACACCGGTCCACATTTCCGAGTTTGGCTCACATTTCTAGGTTCTCAGTAGTGACACGTAACAAATGCAATGCATCAGCAGCACATAATAGATGTGACGCATACGGTAAAGCGACATATTTATGGATTTTTCCACTTTATTCGACAATATGGACTGATGCGACTTATAGGGCGGTGTGACAAGTATGGAGAAAAATACGGTATTTATATACTATACAGTATATGTGTGTGTATATGTATATATATATATATATATATATATATATATACTACAATAGATTACTAATTTGCTTTACTTGTATGTGAATGTTTTTGTACAGTGCCCTGAGACAACTGCTGCTGTGGCTTGGTGCTATTTAAATAAACTGAATTTAATTTAATTGAACTGAATTTTTTGATTGCCTGAGGTGGCTCAGAGTGACAGATCTTGGTGAGTGGAGGGAGTAAATTTATCCACCGCCAGGCTCCAAGCTGGCAGAACCAGTATTAAGGCAAACATTAGGCAGTAGTAAGGCCACCTGTCCACCAGGTAGTGACCAATGGTGGCCTTGGCCAACATAGATTAATCTTTTTCCACTCCAATCATTTGAGGAAACTATACTTTCAAGCAATATATAAACTAGAAAGCATAGTTTCCTCAGTTGAAAGGGGTGATTGGTTTGTAAATACTTTATACTTGGTGGTGGCAATCTTGGATTTTGACGTGGCAACCCAATTTTTTTATAGGGTACTTATACTTACCCTATAAAGGGCCCATATGCAGCCACACACCAAAACAAAAGTCAGCACGTTGCTTTTTGTTTCAGTTATCCAGCTCACAATACCAACATACTCTATATGGTGGCAGCTATCTTGGATTTTAACATGGCAACCCAATGTTTGAAAGAAACTTTATTTACACCTAAACATTGCCATGCACCAAAATGGAAGTCAGTATCTCATGGTTGGATGGTATTTCCAATTCCCTTTCATTTCTCCATTATGGGGTACAACAAATAGACATTGTCCTTAATAAAAATAAAAAAAATGTACCTCTAATAATTTTTTTCAGATGTTGACTCTTGTTAATTCAAGTAATTGTTACTTTGTATGTTTAAATTTTTACTTTTCTAATACAGTTAGCTGTACTAATTATTTAATGCATATAACAATTGCAAATAATATTATGACTGTGTGTGGGGGAGTAGGCAGGACTTAAAGAACCACATTCATAGTGCCAGATTCTTGTTCCAAAAATACAACATGGCAGCTCCCATTAGTCTGCCCCTTCTGGCTTCAATTGGCACAATGAGAACAATCTGGGACATTTAGTCAATATTAATACAGAATATTTAGCTCACATACAAGGCGGCTGTGGTTGGTTAGAGCAGTCGTTCTCCAGTGCAAGAGATGGGGGTTCGAATCCACCAGCAGTCACATGCCGAAGTGTCTAAGGGCAAGACACTGAACTCCTCATTGCACTGATGTTTGTCCAGTGTATGAATGTGATCTCAAAGCACTGATTAGTCTCTTTAGAATGATTTGTTCAATTAGCTTTGTAGAGATCTAGTAGAGGGCTGTATGAATGGGTAAATGAGGACACAGATTGTAGTGTAAAATGCTTTGAGTATCTCCATAAGATAGAAAAGTGATATATAAGTGCACTGCAGTCTATTTACATTTACCTGACTTCATTGAATGCAAGGATTGGCTTTAATTTTATTTAAACTATTTGTCACTATTGCTTGCCACCATGAAAAGTAATGTGTGTGTGTCAGTCTGTGACTTTGTATTTTTAGCAAAATATTTCATAAATTATAAAATTTAAAATAACTAATAAATTAGTAAATTTCTAGAATTGCGCCTCTCAAGGTGGCTGCATGTTGGAGTAGCTCTGTTACTTTCATTCTGAGATTTTGCTTTTGGAAACTTTAATTCCTCTTTTTCTGCATGTAAATCACATTTTTTGGATGATTGTTTCCCCTGGTGGCTCCGATGGTGGGGGAGGATGCCGGTCAGACCTGGCAGACCCAAGTGTGTTGTGAGGGTTTGCTGGGAACTTCTGTCAGAGTCTCCTGTGAGACGGAGTTTTAACTCCCACCTCCGGGAGAACTTCGAACATGTTCCAGGGGAGGTGGGGGACATTGAGTCCGAGTGTCGAGGCGGCTTACCAGAGCTGCGGCCCCAAGGTTGTCAGTGCCTGTCGCAGTGGCAACCCTCGAACCCGGTGGTGGACATCGTCGGTGAGGGATGCTGTCAGGCTGAAGAAGGAGTCCTATTGGGCCTTTTTGGCCTGTGGGACTCCAGAAGCAGCTGATGGGTACCGGCAGTCCAAGCGACATGCAACTTGGGTGGTCGCTGAGGCAAAAACTCGGGCATGGGAGGAGTTTGGAGAGGCCATGGAGAAAGACTTACGCAGAGCTTCGAGGCGATTCTGGTCCAACATCCGGCATCTCAGGGGGGTAAAGCGGTACGCCACCAACACTGTTTATAGTGGGAGTGGTGTGCTACTGGCCTCAATTCGGGATGTCGTGGGTTGGTGGGCAGAATACTTTGAAGACCTCCTCAATCCCACTGGCACGTTTTCTTCTGAGGAAGCGGAGCCTGGGGACTCTGGGTCGGGCCCTCAAATCTCTGGTGCTGAGGTCACCGAAGTGGTTAAAAAGCTCCTCGGTGGCAGGGCCCCAGGGGTGGATGAGATTCACCTTGAGTTCCTTAAGGCTCTGGATGTTGTAGGGTTGTGTTGGCTTACGCAACTCTGCAATATTGCGTGGACATTGGGAGAAGTTCCCCTGGATTGGCAGACCGGGGTGGTGGTCCCCCTATTCAAAAAGGGGGACTGTAGAGTGTGTTCCAACTACAGGGGGACCACGCTCTTAAGCCTCCCTGGTAAGGTCTATTTGGGGGTTCTAGAGAGGAGGGTCTGTCGGATAGTCGAACCTCGGATTCAGGATGAGCAGTGCAGTTTTCGTCCTGGTCTTGGAAAACTGGACCAGATCTACATTTTCAGCAGGGTCCTGGAGGGTGCGTGGGAGTTTGCCCAATTGGTCTACATGTGCTTTGTGTACTTGGAGAAGGCATTCGACCGCGTCCCTCGGGGAACCCTGTGGCGGGTACTCTGGGAGTATGGGGTACCGGGCCCTTTGATCCGGGCTGTTAGGTCCCTGTATGACCGGTGTCAGAGCCTGGTCCGCATCGCCGGCAGTAAGTCGGGCTTGTTCCCGGTGAGAGTTGGACTCCGCCAAGGTTGCCCTTTGTCACTGATTCCGTTTATAACTTTTATGGACAGAATTTCTAGGTGCAGCCAAAGTGTTGAGGGGATCCGTTTTGGGGGCCTTAGGAATGTGTCTGCTTTGTGCAGATGATATGGTCCTATTGGCTTTATCAGATCGTGATCTACAGCTTTCGCTGGAGCGGTTCGCAGCCGAGTGCGATGCAGCCGGGATGAGGATCAGTTCCTCCAACTCCGAGGCCATGGTCTTGAGTCGGAAAAGGGTAGAGTGCCCTCTCCAGGTCAGGGAGGAGGTTCTGCCCCGAGTGGAGGAGTTCAAGTATCTTGGGGTCTTGTTCACGAATGAGGGAAAAATGGAATGTGAGATCGATAGGCGGATAGGTGCAGCGTCTGCAGTGAAGCGGGCGCTGTACAGGTCTGTCGTGGTGAAGAGAGAGCTGAGTCAAAAGGCGAAGCTCTCAATTTACCGATCGATCTACGTTCCCACCCTCATCTATGGTCATGAGCTTTGGGTTGTGACCGAAAGAACGAGATCTCAGATACAAGCGGCCGAAATGAGTTTTCTCCGCAGGGTGTCTGGGCTCTCCCTTAGAGATAGGGTGAGAAGCTCGATCATACGGGAAAGACTCAGAGTAGAGCCGCTGCTTCTCCACGTCGAGAGGAGCCAGTTGAGGTGGCTCAGGCATCTGTTTAGGATGCCTCATAGACACCTCCCTGGTGAGGTGTTCTGGACATGTCCCACCGGGAGGAGGCCCAGAGGAAGACCCAGGTCACGCTGGAGGGACTATGTTTCTCAGCTGGCCTGGGAACACCTTGGGATTCTCCCGGAGGAGCTGGACCAAGTGGTTGGGGAGAGGGAAGTCTGGGCCTCCCTACTTAGGCTGCTACCCCCACGACCCCACCTCGGATAAGCGGAAGAAAATGGTTGGATGGATGTTTCCTCTGGTATCTGATGCTGTGCAGCTGGAAGAATTTTACTGAAACTTTTTTAGTTTTGGACATTTGTTATGATGAGTAACCATGGCAACAAGGCAGTTTTCTACAACCAACTGCAGCTGAATAACATCTCAAAAGCTCAAATAATATCTCAAGTACAGAACTAGCAGGAAACACAACTCATGACAGCAGAAGGACAGGATCATCCCTCGGCACCTACAGTTGGATGTCCGCAGCGACGAGGAGCTCGGCAAACTGTTGGGAGGAGTGGCCATCACTCTGGGAGGAGTTCTGCCTGGCATTCGGGCAGTACTACAGCCCGGGGGAACCGAGAGGCCAGCCAAGTCTGGGTGGACGGATCGGACAACATCTGCAGCCAGTTTCTTAGGATCCACTGTGGGATGGACCTTTGCAAGAGATCCTTCCTGTCTATAGCCATCAACATCTATAACTTATTTTAATGAAATGAGGATAATGAGTTACAACAACAAATAATTTCCCTTTGGGATTAATAAAGTATTTCTGAATTGAATTGAAATTTTAATGAAAGTCTCAAAAAGCCATAATTAGATGGACATCTACAACTGAGTTTTGACCACTGTTGAGAAAGAGGGAAGATTTTTAACAAAAAACAAAAAAAAGGCACAGAGCAAAATATGATAGTTGTATATATATATATTAAATATTTATACTCGTTTTCAAAATAAAACTTCCATATTTTCATGATTTTTAAGTGGTCAGTGTAGACTGTTCTAAATCCAAACCTTCACTTATGTTGTTTCTATATAGTATAGACATTCTTGTGTGATTTAATGTGCTCTTCTCATTTCTGTATGGAGATGGAATTTGAAGACAAATAGGATTTAAGGAAACACATTAGCTCTTGTTCCTCTCTGAATTCAAAGGGCAGACCTTGGTGCTATCACAAAGAAAACAGCTTAGCAGCAGTGCATTTGTTTTCCCATTCACCAAGAGAAGCACTTTGTCTTTCCAATCGTTACCTGTCTGTGAATCAGTTGTTCCATTATGGAAGGTCTAAAGAGGGAGATGCTGTCTAGGGCTAAATTGCAATTAGGCAGCCTGCAAGTGAGGCTGGCACTGGTTAACTTGGGATATTGGAGTGCAAGGGCCCCGTAATCAGGCTTTGGTCATGTAGAACAATGCATAAAATTAAACTGACATTAATGAATAATTGTATAATGAAAATGGACGAGTAGAGTTAATTGCATGTTACAGTGAGTGTAATGCCCAGATAACCCTGTGTCTAATGCTATTCTTAGACTGACTGCCAAGGCTCTCACTGCAGCTCCTCTCGGCGGGAAGTCATTAAACCTGCGGAGTAGATAATGCCAGCGTGCCAAAACCCATACTAGCTACAATCTTGCAAAGACTTTCTTTCACATGCTTTTTTCTCCCCTAAGTGGGCTATGCTGAAGTCATTTCTACACAGTCTGAATGAAATTAAAGGTCACCATTGCTCCTCATCTATGTCTGGATGGGCTTTTAGAGTGGGGCCCACTCACAACAGCAGCTGTCACACGGTAGAATGAACACCTAAAGCTAAATGAAGAATGTGGATATTTGCCACAGAGAAAGAGGAACTGAGTGACAGCTGCTCTGACTAATTCATAAGTGTAATCATGTAGAAACATACCTTTCATTTAGAAGTTATTCAAAGAATTAGAAGTGTCCAGAAATGTAAGTTAGACTTATATTTTATAACGGAGAGTTTCAGGGTATGACCTCAGTTTCTTGGTCATGAAGCACAAATTGTTTCACCAGAATTGTGTCTTGATATTTGTGTTTTTTCTTGAGACCTAACGAATTCAATTTGAATTCAGATTATTTATATAGCGCCAAATCACAACAGAAGTCTTCTCATGGCACTTTACAGAAACATTCACATACATAAAAAGTAGTTAATATTGTTATTCATCTAAGGAGCCAGCAGATTGTTTTGAGTTTTCACTTTGATGCAGTCTCTCATCCTAAGCAAGTGCAGAGGCAACAGTGGAAAGGAAAAACTCCCTCACGAGGAAGAAACCTCCAGCAGAACCAGGCTCAGGACAAGCGGCCATCTGCTTCGACCAGCTGGGTTTTAGAGGACAGGAAGGAAGAACAGATACACAATGGCAGGTCCACCAGCAGAACTAGGCTCAGGGCAAATGACCATTAGCTTTGACCGGCTGGGTCTGAGAGGACAGAAAGAAGAAAAAAACACATATTGGCAGGTCCAGGATAGAGGTCATCAGGTTTTTCGCTAGGAAAAAAGACACAAAGACAGAAATCACATATTAAGAAATCATAAATACAAATACAAACTAATCATTTATATGCATTTGTAACAATTCATTTGATGAAATGAGGTTAATTTGTTCACTAGTAGTCTAAGGTTATAGCAGCCTAGGATAAGGAATAAATCAGGAAACTAAGCCAACTAACTAGGATTTATCAAAAAGGAAAGTCTTAATCCCATTCTTAAAACTGGACAATGTGTCAGCCTCACGGACAGAAACTGTAAGTTGGTTCCACAAGACAGGAGCATGATAACTGAAAGATCTTCCTCTCATTCTGCTTTTGGACACTCTAGGGACCACGAGTAAGCCTGCAGTCTGAGAGCGAAGTGCTCTGTTATGAAAATATGAAACAATAAGATCTCAAATATAAGATGGAGCTAAGTTGTTGAGAGCTTTGTAGGTTAGAAGTAAGATTTTGAATTCTATTCTGAATTTGACAGGGAGCCAATGGAGAGAAGCTACAACTGGAGAGATATGATCCCTACTATCAACTCTCATTAATACTTTGGCAACAGCATTTTGGATCAACTGAATACTTTGTAAAGACGTTTTGGACACCCAGATAAACATTCCTGTATAGACGTGACAAATGCATGAACCAGTTTTTCTTCATCATTTTCAGATAAGATGTTTCTAATTTTAGCGATATTACGCAGGTGGAAGAAGGCAGTTCTGGTAATGATTTTAATGTGAAAAAGCATACCCTGATCCAAAATAACACCAATGAGAAAAAACTCTCCAATTATGTGACAATTTTACCACTTCTTGATTATTATTTTAAACAGTATGAAAAAAAGAGTTTGGTGCCTGATTATACTGGTCATTGTGCGAGAGGCAGCCTGGACAATTCGTGAGTGGAACACATAGAAACAACTTAGATAGACAACCATTCACTCTCTCACTCACACCAAGTTACAAATTAAGTTTAACAAATAATCTATCATACGTTAGTGGTTGAAGAAACCTTGGAAAACAAAAATGGCTACAAATGTCACGATGAGCATGGTGTTCAACCCAAATATAGACAAACTGGGGGGACTCTGAGATAAGTAAATAATATATATATTTATTAACAACAAAACTCAAAACAAAAGTTGCCGTGGCAGTAAGGTTGCGCGATATCTCAATATTTTTAAAATATCGAGATAATTTAATTTGCGATATAAGATGAGACTTTGTTGATATAAACAATATAGTATTATACTTGAAAATCCGCCTGCTGTCTTCTCTTTCTCCCACGCAGCCCCTTCTCTCCATTTCAGCCCAGCCCCTCACTCGCTCCCCCGTTTCCTGCTTCTCCAGGTGGGACGGCACCGGCACGTAACAGCCACAATTAGTCACAAAATGGAGAGAGAGCATATAGTAGAGCAGCTGGTGAGCAGGAAAAAAATAATGGCTCTGTTATTTGGAGATGGTTCAGATTTAATTTGTCAGATGTGCAGCAGAAAAAAATGTTTTCTGTAGACAATACAGAAAACAAGTCCCAACGAAAGGTTTGAGCACAACAAACCTTTTTCACCATTTAAAACAGTACCATAAAGTGGAGTATGAAAGAGTGTGTTAAACTTTGTGCTGCAGCTTCCGACTGTGAAGTCTTCCCAGCTTCCTTCTCTTAAACAAACTACAGTACAAAACTTGTTTACCTGTGCTGTGCTGTACAAGAGGAACAGTGAGAGGTGGCATGAGATTAATAAAGCAGCAGCTTATCATATCGCTAAAGACACAGTCCCAGTCTTAACTGTGGAACAACTTCTCTCAGCCCCTCCTTCTCCCTCGCCGAATACAAACACAGCCCCTCGCTGTTTCACACACACTTACTAACATTGTGAAGGTGGCGCAGCTGAGGAGGATTTTTATTAAATATATGTAAATAAATGTCTAAAACACAAATGTATGTACAGTAAATAGTCTATTTATTAGAAAGTTATTTTGTACAGTTACAGCTGTTCACTAATAAATATGCCTGCATGACAAATGGGACAAAGTTTTGACTCAGAACTATAGAGATATTCATTTTGGTCCATATCGCCCAGCACTACGTGACAGCAACACTTATGTGGGTACACGGAAACACAAGGAACAGAACATGACAGGCTGTGGGAAGCACAATCTACGGATGAGGGACAAACGGAATGAGACATTATTTAAAGGCCAAAACTAACGAGAGGGAATTACAAACACCTGGGGATGATATTCAGGAGCAGGTGAGAGTGGGAGGAGCAGGAGCTGGTAACATAAAGAGAGAAACATTATGGAAGCTGGAAACACAGGGAAAACAAACTCAGAAAATTAAATGAAATAATCACAAGCATCACAACCGCAGGGTGTCTGGGCTCTCCCTTAGAGACAGGGTGAGAAGCTCGATCATCCGGGAGGGACTCGGAGTAGAGCCACTGCTTCTCCACGTCGAGAGGAGCCAGTTGAGGTGGCTTGGGCATCTGTTTAGGATGCCTTCTGGACGCCTCCCTGGTGAGGTGTTCCGGACACGTCCCACCGGAAGGAGGCCCAGAGGAAGACCCAGGACACGCTGGAGGGACTATGTTTCTCGGCTGGCCTGGGAACGCCTCGGGATTCCCCCGGAAGAGCTGGCCCAAGTGGCTGGGGAGAGGGAAGTCTGTGCCTCCCTACTTAGGCTGCTACCCCCGCGACCCGATAAGCAGATGTAGTGAACCTGATCTGACCCTGATCTGACCCTGATGACCTCAAATCTATCAGATGGACAGGGACTGTTATTTCATTGATCTGAATACAGTCTGAGCCATCTGATGACTTTCTTTCTTGAATTAATCAAGCAGAAAAGACAATTCTCTATGATCATCACTGTTTACAAATGTTTGATAATCAAATTGTGTTAGTTCACTCAATGTTACAGGTTGAAGAGAACTACTCATTTTTATTTTACATAAACAGTAAGTAATGATTTTTATTCCTCATTCAAAGAAGAAATCAGGTTAATATGCATTTCTTGATTTTCTGTCTGAAATGAGCCAAGCAACGTAAGTATGTGAAAGTTGAAGCTTCGGTCAACTAAATGTTTACTGAAAAAGAAATGTCATGTTTAATCTTTACAGAAGATACAGAAGAGTTGACTCCACGAAGTCTGCTTTTCTGCAATAATCTCTCTGTCAGTTGTTAAACAAACTCATTCTCTGACCTCGACTTTTGATAACACCTTACGTCAAAAACCACACCTCTTTCTGGTCCATCCACGAATTAGAAAGCTCTAAATTGACCCGGAAGTCAACTCATTTTAAAATGTGGCAACTTCCCGGTTCTGTTAGAGTCGAGAGTCTACAGACTAGAGAGTCTAGAATTCGGGAGAATTCGGGAGAATTCAGGAGAATTCCAGAGGCTGAGGAGATGAAGAACTAGAGAGTTGCTGGAGTTGAAAGACAATTAAGAGTCTGAGAAGTTCTGAAGAATGAAAGGAGTTCAGAGTTCTTGGGTGCAAACGCATTCAGGATGATCCAGAGACGTTTTGGGATTATAATTTCTGTTTGAAAACCACGTACGACTCTCTGAGGGTTTGGTAGTTCTCACGGAGACGCTGAAAAGAGTCAGAAAGGAACCTACGCCGACGCTGATTTCATCATCAAGGTAGATGGTTCTATTTTCGACCAAGTGTACCGTGGGCAAGCTGAGATCTGATGGAGCGTGCAATTTCTGGTCAAACAGATTAATTCCCTCACATATTTCTCTGTAAGATAACTCCATTTCATCTTAAAACTCTCCTCTTTCTCATAAAATCAGTACAGATATTTTAGAAATATCTGAAGCAAAGTCCTTGATCACCGCCGAGTGATCGATGTCCCTTTTCTGTGAAACTTGTCTGTTATTATTTTCATATTTTGCCAAATTAATGTAAATGTTTGATGTTAAACTTTGATTCTGTAAATAAATGACCGCATTCATTTTGATGGGTCAAAGATAAATAACGTCTCGCGTTACATTTCTGTTAAATTCAAGGCACGACATTACACAGTCAGAAAGATGAGGAACTCGTGAATATATTGTATGCATATATACCTCAAGTATATGTATTACTACACGGAAGAAAATGGATGGATGGATGGACAAGCATCACAAAACACGCAGACATGACAGGACCACCCCCCCCCCACTAGAGTTGCATTTGGGACCAAAAAAATCTGACCCGACCCGTCCCCAGCCTGTAGCCATCATTTCCGAACTTTACCCAACTCGACGAATTAACAATAATTACAGGTCTGAACCCGAATGTAAACAGACTCGGGAGACTCAAAGATATATAAAAAAATGCCTTGTCCTACACGCCAACAAAGTTCATTTAGGTCATATTGACGGTTTCTTTGTTGTTGTGACATTTCATCCTTCATCCAAAAGACTTCATCAGTCCAAGGAGCCACAAATAAACTCAGTCCCACAAGAATCACACTCACATAGTGGACCATTCATTCATTCAACCTTTATTTAGACAGGTAAATCCCATTGAGCCTCGAGGACTCATTTACAAGAGAGACCTGATTTCAACAACGATTGATGACGACAATGGACAACAGCGACAACAATAAACAGTTATAAAAAGTCATACAGATTTTTTTTTTTTTTTTAACAAATAGGATGGCTAAAAAAGAAAAGTAACAAAAAACAGCTAGATTCTAAGGTGAATGTAGAAAACTAAAAACAGGCACATGTCTGCATTGGTCCCTGCCAGGAGTCCAACAGATTCTTAAAACCACTTAGAGAGGTCAAGGTCAAGAGCTTCAGATCTTTTTGTAAGATATTCCAGGACCAACCAGTTAGCTGGTGATCTTGTTGGTGAACTTTGTTGGATTTTTTTTAACCTAAATTATTGAACATGATCTTTTATGTTTTGAATCACTTTGGCTATGGCTGCCTCAGAGAAGTTGATGGGGGAGAGAGTGGGCCACAAAAACCATCTTATCACCAGCAAACTGGTTGGTCCACTATGTGATTGTGCTGCTTGTGTGACTGAGATTGCTTGCAGCTCATTGGACTGATGAAATCATTTAGATGAAGGACAAAACATCTAAAAAAAAAAAAAAATTGTCCAGATGACCTGACTGAACTTTAGGAAAACAGAGAATTAATCTCTTTTTTTAGGATCTTTCTTCTATATCCCCCTCTTTTTAATCAGATTTCCAAAACCTATTTAGATCAAAACACTTTTCACATCATTATGCGACAACCTTAAAAAAATTTAATTAAATTTAAAAAGCATCAAACAAACAAGCTTTCCATATGCTCAAAAGACAAAAAAATATGTTAAAAAATGGTTGCTTTTTGTTGAAAGAGTACAACAAACTGAGAGCTAAATAATGCTGGGCTGACCGGAATCCCTGTCCAATAATACCTTAACCTTGTACCTAAACCTTATGATTTTTGTTTCCCATGCTAAAAAAAGATATCTGCAGAAAATATAAATTAATTGTTGTAAAATTAGGATCATGAATAGTGAGTGTTTTGTGCTGTGCTAGAGGACATCTTGCTCTGTGCTGGACATCTCACTAACACCCTGCTTGGAACTTATCACTTCTCCCCACCCAAGGACAGACAGGGTCTGATACAGTCTAGAATAAGAGAGGCTCTGTCTGCAGATGGAAAACAATGGAGCCTCTTACAGATAACAGTTGCTAATGTTCATGTGTGTGCATGGCACTATAAATAAGGACGGGGCCAAGAACAACTCAGTTTAACTATGGACACTGTACTGGTCATTCTGTGAAAGCTTAATGATTTTGTGCTTGTCTGTGTCTTGAACTTGCATATGAGTAAAGATGGTTGAATCTTCACCTCGTTATGAGTCCATGGTCATTCAGTGTGACTCTTCATTATCTTTTTCATAACATATTCAGAAGAACATGAAGCTTCTGATATATTTCAGCAATCTCCAATTAAAATAAAATTTAACCTCCAAAATACAGTACAAATCAATTCCCCTCATAAAACAAAGTTAAATAGTAAGTAAAATACATTTACAATTGGCTTCTGGATTAAGTATTGGCTTATGTTCATATCATTAGCAGACATAATTTATCTGTAGCTTTCTGATTAAAACCTACAAAAAACTCTTCCATAAAATCATTTAGATGTTACTCTAAGCCTTTAGTTTTTTTTTTTTTTTTTTTCAAAATATAACCACTAACTGAGGGAAGAAGTTCTTGAATCATAACTATGGCTCAGGTCCAGTCTGTCTGCTAACACACACCCAATCTGTAACTTGTCTCATGATGGTTAATAAAAGAAAAGTTGCCTACAGCATACCCCAGACCAGATACAAGCATACATTGCTGCTTCTGGTAATATAATTGTGTGAACGGATTCACGTTATGAAGGAATATCATGTTAGCTTGTAGCATGCCAATGGCTAATATGCTAGTTTTGTAATACTCATAAACCTCCGTGAGACACATTTTTAAACCCTTTAAACCATATATATTATCCAAACCCGCCTGGAATAGTCGAAACACTTCCATCATGTATCAACTGGCAAGTTTAAAACTTGTAAACAGATTTCACTTTGTGAATCAATTGATGCTGGAACCCAAATAGCAGGCGGGCCAGCAGGGGTGGGGGGTGGGGGGGGCTAGGGGTCCTCCCCCAGAAAATTTTGAATAAAGTAGATGCAATTTCCTGCATTTTGGTATTTTAAAAGGTTGTTAAACATCTACATTTACCTACATTTGTAAACACCGCTTCTGTCAAGCATCCTCCCCCCCCCCCCCCTTACTTGATGAAACTGTCACATAAGTCGGGCTAGACTGTCCCTGTTAGTTGTTGTCCAACTCCACATGTGAACCTCCAGACGCCTAACTGTGGCTGCCTGGGACCTCCTGCCTGCATACGACTGCCTGGTTAGCTGGGCACTCAACCCCACCACTCTTTAAGGGGAGGAGATTTTTTTTAAGCGTAGATGCGGAAATGCTACTTGAGGAGGCAGATCGTATACAGTTGTGTTTAAAATGAGTGTTTTTGTAATTAGTTTCAGTTTATTTATCCAATATACGTTTTATTCATTCGAGGCAGTCATATTTGTTCATAACTTAATTATTAGTAAGCCTGAGAGTTACCGGATCCAAGCTGGATCCTAGCAAACAGTTATCGATATGCACCCTGTCAAAATAAGATAGTTCCCAGATCTTGTTCCAGCAAGATTTGGCTCATATTAAGCATTGCTTGAAGGGTTGTGGGCTGTTCTAAATTAAGTTCAGGATTCCAAGACTCCTCCATGCACAGATTCAGGTCCAAACCTGATGGTCCAAGGTCAGATGTTGGTAGGAGAGCTCAAAAAACCAGATGTTGGAGAAACTGTATCTAGCTTAAATTGTTTATTCAAAAATAACCACATTCAACAACATGAGATTTTTAACCTGGATTTTACTTGCAAGGTCAGATCTTCAGGACAGATTACATATGTAAGGATGGTGCCCTCTTGGGGCAGTTGTGGCTGAGTGATTAGAGCAGTTGATCTCCATTGCAATAGTTGGGGGTTCAAATCCACCAGCAGTCACATGCTGAAGTGTCCCTAGACAAGACACTGAACCCATCATTGCCTCTGATGTGTGTCCCATCGGTGTATGAATGTGATAAAGCACTGATTAGTCTCTTTAGAATGATTTGTTCAATTCACTTTGTAGAGTTCTAGTAGAGTATTGTATGAATGGCTAAATGAGGGCACAGATTGTAGTGTAAAGTGCTTTGAGTATCTGGATAAGATAGAAATGCACTATATAAAGGCAGTCAATTTACCATTTACCATTTTAGATCTTATTACTGTTTTTCTTTTACACACATTTTAATACTTTTATTGGATGTAACTGGGACCCTGTGTACACAATTTTGTTCTATCACATGCTCCACATGTGGTGCAAATGACAAATAAAGAACCTTGACTCTTTGAATCCTTGAATGAACTTTGATGCTTTAAAAGAAAGTTAAAGTACTTTGAAACACAAATGCCACCTTGTTCTTTGGGATTTTAACTGGTGAGAAAATGCATGATTTATTACCATGCAGAATTTGAATATCTCGATAAGATAAAAAGGCGCTACATCAGTACAGTCTATTTACCATCCATTTACCATTGTTGCAATTAGAATTTCCCTGTGTCACCTGCATGTTCCTATCCAGGTGTTTTTGGTTTTGTGTCATTAGTCTGTTAAGTAAGTCTGCATTTGTGTGTTATTCATTGTCTGGGCATAGTCTGGTTAAGCCTCCCAAATAGTGTTTTCTTCATGTTCCATAAGTGCTTTTAATAATAGTAAGTTTTGCTGCCATGTCAGCTTGTTTATTTTTCGTTATTAAAGTGTTTTCATTTTACTCAGTGGGTCTCCGAGTCCTGCCTGCACTATTGGGTTCAAACATTGCTTCCAGATCATTACAACATAAATATACAGTACATGAAATGTACACACGTGAATACTTGAATGCCTTGAGCTATCCCCTCCATTTGCTTTTATATCCTTATCAGTTCAGCCTAGTTTACTGAGCTCAGGAGGTGTCCTTGGAGCCTGTTGCATGCTGTAGCCTCACCCAGCTCCTCACCCAGTTCTCTCCACTAGCCTAAATCTATGGTCCATGGGCAAAGATAAGACTCTCAGCCATAGTAATTAAAACATCCATAATCTTTGACCAAAAATTATCTGACAACTAGCCATTTTAATAATTAACAGCAATTACATTGGTTTTATAGGCTAAGTTTAATCTTAAACTTAGGTTATTTTCATCATTTATGGTCTGCTCACATTCACCTTGAGGTAAATAAAATCAAATCTGCTTACTTGTTAGATGAAACATGTTTTTGTTTTTCTCTATGGTTGGTGCAACCACAGCAAACAGCTTTGCGGCAATTTAGCATTTTAAATACATTTGATAACTTACATACATTCTAATATTATAATATTATTATCATTACAATTTTAACAAATTTATATAATATGATTAAATTATAAATTTACATCCATTATCTTCTACTTGTTCAAAAGTCTGGTTGCAGGGGTAACAGCTTGAACAGGGAGGCTTAGATATCTCTTTCCACAGCCACCTCTTCCAGCTCTTCTGGGAGGACTCCAAAGCGTTTCCAGGCCAACCAAGAGACATAGTCTCTCTACCGTGTCCTAGGTCTTCCCTGGGGTCTCTTCCCAGTGGGACATGCCTGAAGAACCTCCCTAGGTTGACACCCAGGGAGCATCCTTACCAGATGCCAGAACCACCTCAACTAGCTCCTCACAATATGGAGGAGCAATGGCATTACTCTGAGTCTCTCCGGGATAACTGAACTTCACACCCTATCACTAAGGAAGAGTTTGCCTACCCTGCAGAGGAAACTCATTTCCAACTCCTGTATCCATGTCCTATTCTTTCGGTCACTTGTAGTATATGTGATGTAGATGCTAAAAATCAGGCAAAGTAAAGTGATGATCACTCAACAGTATTAGTAGCAGGCCAGTTATCAAAAGGTTTTAACATTCGCATCATGGGGGAGTGGTGGCGCAGAGGTTAGAGGAGGTGGGCCTGTGATCAGAAGATTCACGCCCCGGTACCGACAACATCAAAAATGTGGGTGGGGTAGGTGAAGTACCCACACTTGCTCCCACCCTCATTCGCCCCACTCTGGGCCCGTGAGCAAGGCCCTTCACCCCTGCTCCCCAAACAGGTCTCTCTTGAAAATGAGTTCTCGTGGCTCAATGAGACTACCTGGATAAATAAAGGCTAAATGAAAAAAAAAATGAAGGGTTATGGTTGCATTTAAGAACACACATGGACAGGAAAACAATGCATAAGGTGCTTTGTATTAAATTTTATGTTATTTACAATATGTAAAACAAACTGTCATTAATATCATCAATCCATTCATTATTTCAATAAACAAAATATTTCAATAGATGAGCAGATCTCCCAAATTATCCAGACTAAATCCAAATGCTGGTATTAATCCCACAGTTCACGAGATACCAAGACCAGGGCAATAGTTCAGATAAGATTGAGGGGTTTAAACAGTTTGATAAGTCGGTAAAGACTAAGTAAGTCTTCAGGGGCCTTTAGCGCATGTAAAGGTTCTTTGGTGTGTGTATGGAGCAGGCCACAGTGTTTCCTACCGCACAAAACGGATCAGATTCTGGCTCCGGGTTCTTTGGGCCTGAAGCCTTGTGGTAGCTCGCCATCATAGGAAACCTGGCCTCCATCATAGAAACCTGGCCAGTTTGTTTGTTTCCAGTCTTTTAAGCACAAAACACAGCAGTTTCTCACAGTTTAGAGACACCTAAAAGCTGCAGCAGCTCTGAACTTCCCCAGTCACACACCTGCTCTCCCCAATGATAGGAGGAGCCATGTTTTTTTTCTATGAAACTCAGATCTCACAAAATCTCACAAGATTTCACACTTAGTCTTGAAACAGTGGACAAGGTGAAAACATAAAATTGAGAAAATGCAAGCACTAAAATTGACTGGGTTACATAATACCCATAGCTTGTGACCATAGGTGAGGGTAGGAGCATAAACTGACCAGTTAACTGAGAGCTTTGCAATACAGCTCAGTTTCCTCTTCACCATAATGTACTGGTACAGAGTCCGCAATACTGTAGATGCTGCACGCACCAATCCATCTGTCAGTCTTACGCTTCTTCCCTCACTCGTGAACAAAACTCATGGACAAATATACTTGAACTCTTCCACTTGAAGCAAAACCTCACACTCGACCTGAAGAGATCAATCCACCCTTTTCCAGTTGAAGACCATGGCCTAAGATTTGGAGGTGCTGATTCTCATCTCAGCCGCTTCACACTCAGCTGAGAACTGCTCCAGTGAGAGCTGAAGATCATGGCATGATGACACCAGCAGGGCCACATCATCTGAAAAGATCAGAGATGGAAACCTGGGGCCACCAAACCAGAATCCCTGCACCTTAAAGTCTGCACCAAGAAATTCTGTCCATAAATGTTATGAACAGAATCAGTGACGATGGGCAGCCCTGGCAGAATCCAACTCTCACCCTGAAAGGGTCTGATTTATTACTGGCAATGCGAACCAAGCTCTCGCACTGCTTGTATAGGCACCAAAAAGCCTGTAACAACGTGCCCCCAATCCCATACTCAGGGAGCATCCCCCACAGTGAAACCCCGAGGAACACTGTCAAATGACGTCTCCAAGCCCACAAAACATGTGTAGACTGCATGGGCAAACGCCCATGATCCCTTGAGGACCCTAGTCAGTGTAAAGAGGTGGTCCAGTGTTAACAAAGTTCATGCTCAATCATCCAGGTAACAAATCCAATAACTCTCAGTCAGGCCATCTGGACAGTTTTTTTTCTAGAGATGTTTCACCCTCTATCCAGGGGGTGTCATCAGTCTGAGGAGCTCCAAGTAAACTGTTTCCCCACAAATCAGTAAACTCCTTAAGTGGACCAAGCAGTTTGCTGGAGATAAGATGGTTTCTGGAGGCTGCCCTGTCCCCCATTGACTCCTCCCAGGCAGGTAGTCACAGCCAAAGTGGTTCAAGGCAACAAAGTTCATGCTCAACCATCTAGGTAACAAATATTATAATGCTCAGTCCGGTCATCTGGACAGTTTCTTTTTTCTAGAGATGTTTCCCCTCTATCCGGAGGGCTTTGTCAGTCTGAGGAGCTACAAATAAACTGTTTCCCCACAAAGCAGTAAACTCCTTAAGTGGACCAACCAGTTTGCTGGAGGTAAGATGGTTTCTGGGGGCTGTCCTGTCCCCTGTTGACTCCTCTCAGGCAGGCAGCCACAGACAAAGTGGTTCAAGGCAGGAAAGTTCATGCTCTATCATCCAGGTAATAAATCCAATAATGCTCAGTCAGGTCATCTGGACAGTTTATTTTTTCTAGAAATGTTTCACCCTCTATTCTGAGGGCTTCATCAGTCCAAGTCCAGTGTCCCACGACCAGGACAAAACCCACATTGTTCCTTCTGGATCTGAAGTTCAACCAACGATCAGACTCGCTTCTGTTGTACCCTTGAATAGACCTTACTAGGGAGGTTAAGGAGAGTGATGCCCCTGTATTGGAGCACACCCTCCTGAAACCCTTTTTGAAGTGGGGAACCACTACTCCAGTCTGCCAATCCAGTGGCACTGTTCCCAATGTCCATGTGATGTTGCAAAGGCATGTCAACCAATACAGCCTCACAACATCCAGAGCCTTAAGGAAATCAGTGTGAATCTTATCCATCCCCAGAGCCCTTCAGCCACGTAGATTTTAACTACCTCAGCAATGAAAAAGGGTTATAAGCTCAATAATCCAGGTAGAAAACAACAAAAAAGTAACATTTTGTCATCCTGGTCCAGATGACATGATTTAACCTTTTCTGTTGTTACCTTGGTGACCTTGGCCAGGGTTATGACCAAACCAACCCCAAAGTCCCCAGATTCCACTTCCTCCATCAAAGACGTGCCAGTGGGATTGAGAAGGTCTAAGAAGTATTCCTTCCACCTCTTGACCACATCACTGGTTGAGGTCAACAACACCCCGCCTTCACTGAAAACAATGTTAGTCAAGAGCTGCTTTCCCCTCATCAGCTGCCTGATGGTTTTCCAGAATCTCCTCAGAGCCAACTAAGAGTCTATCCATGGCCTCACCAAACTTGTCCCACATTTTTCATTCAACCTTTATTTAAACAGATAAATCACATTGAGCATCGAAGACTCATTTACAAGAGAGACCTGTTTGGACAGACAAAAAACAGTGGTTAACTGGACACATGTAGGAGTTGGAGGCGAAAGAAATTCCTATCAGTCTTTTTTTTTCTGGCATGAGAAAAAAAAACCTTCTAATATTGAAAAAACACCTCGCACAAGCAAGCACATATTTACGTGGACATTCTACAATCAGAAACGAGAACGGTCAACAACGCTTATAGATGCTCTTGAGGTCACTGTAATCAGTCAATGTCCTCCAGTGAGATCCATAAACATTCTCGAGTTATGTCGAGGAATGGCCAAGGATAACCTCTGAGTATCCAAGAGTCCTGAAATTATGACAAAGTTTATTCAGCTGGGTTTCATCTGGTTATCAGTTGGAAATTCCTCAGGGAGGGGGTAGTGAGCGTCAGATCACATTTTCTCCAGGCTAATTCAGATAAGATGGTATTCAAGGCCAACCAAGGCGACCAAAATTTAGATAAACACACAGTTGTTTTGGGTACAGGCAGAATTTAATGACATCTACTTTGAGTCTGTGTTGGTCCACTCAGTTCCGAAATGTCCAAAAAAACATGGCCACACTGATGGAACGTGTCTGAGTAAAAATCTCCAAGATCTGATCCATTCAGCCCAAGGCATTTCAGTCCGGGTACACGAGACATGAACCAAGCCATCAAAAAGGCAAGCAGCGTGATCGGGTCCAAATTTGCTGCCGACGACTTCCTTGATTGTAGATAAAAACCAGCACCAACTGAATCCAAAAAAGCAGGAAGCAGTTATCGTAAATCCAATTAAATATGTGTCCTTAAAATCCACAGATGGCAGCAGAGATAGACACATCATCAAGTCTTCTAGTCAATGAGATATCCAGCTGCATACATGGCAACAGGGTAAATCGGCTCACCTAAAGCCTGTCTTCTCTTCGAAGAAATGTTATCAATTGAGTTGAGGGACCAACTGGTCAAACCATTCCATAATTATGGTTCGGAAGAAATGCAAGAGAGTCTCAGCATTTTCACAGACAGACAGAGCAGCAAAGCAAAGCAGAGAGGGAGGGAGGGAAGCATCCGATCTCGTGGGGAGCAAGTGATGAAGTGATTTGAGCTTTTGTCTCATCAACAGCCAAGGTTGTGGACCGCTTGTCCTTCCAGTACTCCTCAGTAGCCCCCGAAGTCCCATCTGCCAACAAGGACTGATAGGTCTCCTTCTTCAGCTCGACGGCCTCCCTAACTCGAGGTATCCACCACCGAGTTTGAGGACGGCCACCATAAGAAGCACCGACAACCTTGCGGCCACAGCTCAAGGCAGGTACTTAAACAACTGAGTTACGGAACATGGCAAACTCAGAGTCAATGTTCCCCGTCTCAGCTGGGATGTGGTTAAAGCTTTCTTGGAGGTGTAAGTTGAAGATCTCTCTGATGGGTTATTCTGCTAGGCATTCTCAGAAAACCCTCACTACATGTTTGGGTCTACCATGTCTGTCCAGCATCTTCCCCCGCCATCTGATCCAACTCACTACCAGGTGGTGATCAGTTGACAGCGCAGCTCTTCCCCTGAGTTTCCAAAACAAACGGCTGCAAATCAGATGACACGACTACAAAGTCAATCATTGATCTACAAACTAGGGTTTGTGATGGCCAAACTATGACTAGCACGAAAGTCCAACAACAGAACACAACTTACGTTCAGATCAGAAAGGCTGTTCCTCTCAATCACACCACTCCAGGTCACACTGTCGTTACCCACGTGGGCCTTGAAGTCACCCAGAAAAATAAAGAGTCCCTAGCTGACGCACCTTTCATGGCCCCCACCAAGGACGCCAAGAAGGCCGGATACTCTGAATTGCTGTTTGGTGCATAGGCACAAACAACAGTCAGAGCCTGTTCCCCCACCCAAAGGCACATGAAAACTACCGTCTCATCTACTGGGGAAAGCTCCAACACACAGGCACCAAGTCAGGGTGCTAAGAATAGATCCACACCAGCTCAGCACCTCTCACCATGGGCAACTCCAGATTGGAATAAGGTCCAGCCCCTCTCAAGAAGATTGGTTATAGAGCCCATGCTGTGTGTTGAGGTGAGCCCAACTATATCTAGTTGGTACCCCTCAACCTCACGCACAAGCTCTGGCTCCTTCCCCAACAGACAGATCACATACCATGTCCACAGAGCCAGCTTTGGTAAGCCAGGATCAGAGCACCAAGGCTCCCACTTTCAGCCACTGCCCATGGCATCATGCATCCGACTCATATTGCCCCTTCTGCAGGTGGCAGGCCCACATGAAGGCAAACCCATGTTGCTCATTCGAGCTGAGCCCAACCAGGCCCCATGGCTAGAGACGCTTGCGGACAAGCCCCTCCCCCAGGCCTGGCTCCAGGGTGGGGCCCTGGTAACCCATGTCTGGGCAAGAGACAATGAGCGTGTTGCTGTTTTATGTCCATAAGAGTCTTTGGAATCGCACTTTGTCTGGTCTGTCAACTAGAACCAATCTGCCTTGGGAGACCCTACCAGGGACAATGAAAATAGCCCCAGACAGCATAGCCCCTAGGATCATCGCACAAACTCCTCCACCACAATAAGGTGGCGAGTCAATGAGGAGTAAATTATAATTATATAATATATATATTTATATAATCAGCCCTTACCTTTGGCTTTTTTGCCAATATATACAACAATGCCAAGTCCAGATGTTTGCCCTCTTTGTTTTTGGATCTGGTCCTTCTAGTGTGTCAGACTGTCATGTGACCATTGCATGCTCCAGTTGCCTTATTTAATTCTATAGAGTAGCTTGACTGGCTATGTCAAGGTAAAACAGAGTAATGTGGTAAAAAGTTTCTTTAAGAGAAAAAAAAAACTGATGCAACTGAACATCTCAAGCTTTTCACGTGGATAGTCTTCATCAAGATACATTTTCTACATGATTGTTTGTATCACTGTGATTATTCCTGCCCAAACTTTTAAGGATAGTGATATATAAATGCTTGTTACCTCATTAGTTTGCTCAATATAGTTAATGCTCATTAGCTAATTAATGGACTTGTAGCTCTCTGAAGCTAAACCAGCGAATGGAAAGGATTATAACAAAATGTTTCTGGTGTGGAAGTTCTAGAAATTCAGCATTTGGTGAAGCTAAATGAGACTAAATTTGGAGTTATGATGTTGTGCTGTGAAGATGACATTGATACAGGACAGCTATCATAAGCCTGATCTTCATCTGTGCACTGACAGGGATAAAGGAGCTGAAAAGCATTGTCTGCCATCTTCTACATCACCTGTACTTGCCACATTAGTAAAGGTATTGAATGGCGTTAAATTATTAGATAAAAATGTATCAGACTCATTGCTCTCCAGCATTAACTGAAGCCTGCAACAATTTATATTTTGAAGACATTTATTTTATTTTAAGCCGGCTGGTTTATGCTGATTGAGAGTGGGCCCACTGAGTTCATTTAATTTCGTATTTTGTTACTTTAAAATAAGAGATCTGAAAGAGCATATAGCATTTGGTTATGTTGTTTGTTTTGACAGTTCTCATAAATAAAAAGTTCTGTTTTCTCTGAGAGTTCAATCTGGTGTCATGTATTAATATTTCTTAGAATTGAGGCATAATAAGTAACAGAGTATATAGATTTAGTATTGCATATGATTGCATTACAGTGTTTTAATATTTTAAGAGCATTAGTGTATGTCCAGAGGACCAGATTGAACTTTTTTGGATTTTTCTACCTGGATTATTGAGCATGCATCAGAATATTAGTGTATGGGTTTTCAAAGTTAATTAAGGAGGTCAAGACTTATACATATAAACATCAAGAAGTTTCAGGTGATATTTATCTGTATTAAAGAACTCAGAGCTCTTATCTAACACAGATGGGTATAGGTGGGCTACATTTCAATAAAATTATTTACATTAACTATTTAAGATCTTCGGGCAGCACGGTGGCGCAACTGGTAGAGCTGCTGCCTCTCAGCGAGCAGGTCCTTGGTTCAAACCCCGGTCCAGGGGCCTTTCTGGGTGGAGTTTGCATGTTCTCTACGTGCATGCGTGGGTTTTCTCCGGGTACTCCGGTTTCCTCCCACAGACCAAAAACATGCATGCTAGGCTGATTGGTAACTCTAAATTGTCCCTAGGTGTGAGTGAGAGAGTGAATGGTTGTTTGTCTCTATGTGGCCCTGTGATGGACTTGCGACCTGTCCAGGGTGTACCCCGCCCCTCGCACAGTGATTGCTGGACATGGGCACCAGCGACCCCCGTGACCCAAAATGGAATAAGCGGGTAAAGATAATGGATGGATGGATGGATGGATGGATATAAAATCTTCTTACATCTCTTTGGAAAGTGAAATGAAGTCCCAAAAGGGGTGCAAAACTTATGTTAGAAACTCTCAGTAAGGTTCCAGCAGCAGTACCCTCCTGGGGGGAAATCCAGTGAAAAGAGAAGCCATGTATCAATTTACTAGTGACTAATTTACCATTGTCTCAGCTCATTACTTTGAAATGCATCACTGACATCACATTAACACAAGAATGTGCAATAAATAAATCTAAAGAGGCAACACCACAGTCATTTATCTGATCATTTCTGCTAATCACTGATTTGTTTAGCTTTTTTTTTTCCAATTATTCTGCTGAGTGTTTGTTAGCTAATGTAGTTCTAAGTGGACTCAGACAGAACAGGAAATGTAATTAAATGCAAGGGCTGTAAGTAACACATTTTTTATACAATTTGTACTTTATATCAGTTTATAATTACAGTTATTTGCAGCAATGTTATTAAAATTGGGTAATATTGCATTAAAAGTACTAAAAGCAAATGCTAAAAAAGAAATAATTTGAATCAATTTACAGATTT
Source organism: Nematolebias whitei (assembly GCF_014905685.2). NCBI lineage: Eukaryota > Metazoa > Chordata > Actinopteri > Cyprinodontiformes > Rivulidae > Nematolebias > Nematolebias whitei. The sequence continues at coordinate 47,216,432 of NC_056500.1, read as the reverse complement.
TTTTTCTTCTTCTTGTAACTGCTTCCTTTGTCTGGTGTCACCACAGCTAACTAACTTGCACGAAGACTTGGCAATTGTTTTTTCACTGTATACCCTTCCTGACACAACTACAGACCACCAAACTACCACAGCCCACTGTGTGGAGCAGAGAGCTGCCGTCTAGGGTGTCTGGGGGAGCAGTTGGTGGTGGTTAAGGGCCCTTGAGCAATGGGGGCACATGAGGGTGGAGGCAGGTCTGGGTTCTTCACCTTCTCCATTTTGATGTTGTCGGTCTGGGAGATTGAACTGGTAACTTTTCGATTACTGGCTCGCCTTCTATAACCCATGCACCACCACTCCCAAACTGAATCCTGGAATTGAAACTGAAAGCATTTACATATATTATTGGTAAGGTATTGGTAAGGTACAAGTTGAGGTCGATTACCACCTCATTTTCTCTGTTCAACAGAACATTTAAGATATTTTTTACAATTTGCCGACAAATATTTGTATTTAACTCAGTTTGTCTGTTAGCAATCCAGTATACTACTGGATGGATTTTAGTCTAACTTTCTGGAAAAAAATCCAAGGATATAAATAAGTTCCTGGCTTACTTTTGGAACCAGCCAAAAGATCCAATTCAATATGGCTGCCACAGGCAACTAACAGAAAAGATACACTAAAATGGCTATAATTCTCAATGGCATTAGCTGTCTGACTGGAGGTCATTTTTATGGTGCAGAATAAATTTTGGGCAAAAAAAAAAAAAAAAGAATTGATGAAGGAATTGCCTGATGGATTATTTTTGTATTTCTGTTTTTTATTGGGAGGCCTCCTTTCCTGACCAAATGCACAACTACTTCATTGTTGACAAATATGCTTACAGCATGACAACATGACAGACAAACATCAGACAACAGACAAACAACATGACACTAATACCACAATCAAGAACCACTGCATCGACCTTTCCTCTTTAGCCCCGACAGAGAAACAGTTTGTCACTGATCTGGGAGCTTCTGGGCTCTTCCATGAAACCAAACAGTCATGTCAACACGATTGTTAATCCTATCCTGATGCATGCTCAATAATCCAGGTAGAAAAATCCACAAAAGTTCAATCTGGTCCTCTGGACATTCAAAAAAACAAAACAAAGCAAAACAACAAAAAAAATGTAGAAACGTTTCGTCTCTCATCCAAGAGACTTCCTCAGTCTGAGGAGCTGTAGTCAGCTCAGTCTCTTAAATAGCACCTTCTCAGAGTGGATCAACCAGTTTTGCTGCTGACAACCAAAACCAGCTGATCACATGCTCAAGAAGGACCATCAGCCTAACAATGGATCATTAGCACACTGATGGCTGTTTACTGTTCACAGAGGGCTGAGTGATACTAGCAATCACAGCATTGTAAGAGGGGGACAGTTGAACCCGGAGGTCTCCACCCCTGTTTAACGATGGACGATTTATTTTTACAAAGATGGCCTCCTTTACTCCTCTCTCAAACCACTGTTCCTCTCTGTCCAGAATGTGAACATCTTCATCCCTGAAAGAGTGACCGCTGGCCTGGAGATGAGTGTAGACCGCAGAGTCCTGGCCTGATGATGTTGATCTTCTGTGCTGGGCCATCCTTTTGGCCAGTGGCTGTTTTGTTTCCCCGATGTAAGACTGATCACAGCCCTCCTGACACTGAACAGCATACACAACATTACTCTGTTTGTGCCGGGGGACTGGATCTTTGGGATGAACCGGTCTTTGCCGTAATGTATTTTGGGGTTTAAAAGCCACTGGGACGTTA
>NC_056500.1:47204307-47214259 GCF_014905685.2 Nematolebias whitei | reverse complement strand
CTGGGTCTGGGTTCCTCCTTTTCACCTGTTGGCTGACTGGAGTCCTGGAGTTAATCCTGTTTTTTTATTTGAGGTGACGGTCTAAATTTAAGACCATACTGTCCAAAAGTTGCCTTGAGGCAGTAATACATGCTTTCATAACATCCAGGTTTGATTACTGCAGTGTGCTTCTTTTTGGAATCAGTCAGACCTCCATTGCTCAATGCTGCAGACCGGTTTTTAACTGGTACTGACTAAAGAGAGTAGTTTTTTTCCGGTTTTGGCTTCCCTTCGCTGGCTCCTGTTTCAATTCCCAATTAATTTTAAAATCCTTTTGTATGTTTTTAAATAGTAAATAATTCTGCACCCTCTTATCACACTGATCTGCTGCAGCCATATGTCCCACAGCCTCTCTGAGGTCAGCAGACCAGATACTTTTATGAGCTCCACGCATTCGTATCAAGCTCAGCTTATCTTATCTTCCGGTAAGATGGCGCCTGTGTACATGGCTTGCAATCCACCTCTGCTGATGGTGTTCGTATTTTTGGTGTTTTTTTCATTTCTCATCTGTGACATCAACGCTCTGCTGGTGTATGACCGAAAACAACTTTTGGATCTTCGACCTTGTGGCACCAATGTCGCTTATTTTGATCATTATGAGCGTAACTCTGGACCCCCCCCTGTCCCCCCGCTGCTGGCGGACGTGCCTGCTTACCTGCAGCGGGGCACGCACCTGCCTCCCCGGAGACGTCGCTCCAGACGCCGTGGAAAACGCGCTGGCCGGCTGGTGAAACTGAAAGCCCAGCTGGCTGCCTCTGAAACATCCTCTCCAGCTGATGGTGAGCGTTTCCACCTCCGCTCCTGGCGCTGTACAGATCCTGTGGTGCGCTGTCTGGTCCCGCTGTCGGGGTCCCATCATCACACTGGGCCCGTGCGCGGCTGGGTTTCCTGCTGGAGGCGCGCGTCTAACTCTGCAAATCTGAGGCCGCTGGACTGGACACTGCAATCATCTCCTCCTGTGGTGGATTCTACGAGGATGGCCCTGATAAATGCCAGATCACTGGCTAATAAAACTTTTATTTTGAACGACTTTTTCTGCTGCAACCGACTGGACTTTCTTTTCATCACTGAGACTTGGATCTGCCCTGGTGAGTTCAGTGTTTTTCTGGAATTACTGCCTCTGGATTGTTCTTTTTTCAATGCTCCAAGGACAACTGGTCGTGGTGGAGGATTATTGGCTGTTTTTAAGAAACATTTGCACTGCAGACAGCTCCATGGTTCAGTTAATTATTCAAGTTTTGAACTGCTCTGTTGTGAGCTGGGCCGCTCCAACCCAGTTCTGTGTGCTATTTTTTACAGACCCCCCGGATACCATAAACAGTTTTTAAATGAACTATCTGACTTTCTAACTGGTATTCTGCTCCAATATGATCGGGTTGTGATTTTAGGTGACTTTAATATCCACGTGTGCTGCCCTGATAAACCATTAGCTCAGGACTTTCTAGACCTCATCCAGTCCTTTAACTTTGTTCAGAGTGTTGTTGGTCCGACTCACCAGCAGGGCCACACTCTAGACTTAGTCTTAACACATGGTTTGTCTGTTTCTGATTTAGAAATTGGTGACACTGTTTGTTCTGACCACAAACCGGTTTTATTCAACACCTCATTGATTTGTGAACCTGCACCTCCCCCCACACCCAAGCCCTGTAGGATTTTTAACCCTTCCACCGCCAAACTCTTCTCTTCCATCTTTGCTGGTAATTCTGTTTCAGACTCTGAACTCTCTGCGGGTCTTACTACAAAGGAGTTGCTTTCTCAGCATCAGGAGGCGTGTGTACAGATCCTGGACTCAGTCGCCCCGTTAAAGCTCAGGAATCGAAAACGCATGCCCCACCCTTGGGTAAATGAGACCACAAGAGAGGCAAGACGCTTGTGCAGAAGAGCTGAACGTCGATGGAAAAAAGATAAACTTCAGGTGTCTTTTGAGATGTTAAAAACATGTTGGAAAGCCTATCAGACCACCGTTAAACAGGATAAAAACAAATATTTCTCAAACATTATCAACTTAAACAGTCACAACCCCCGCGTTCTTTTCAGCACCATTAACACCATTCTAAATGTGCCTCAGTCTGCCACCATTGAGGCCTCTGTCGACACCTGTAATAAGTTTGTCAGGCATTTTGCTGAAAAGGTGGAGTCGATCAGGTCATCAATTCCACACTCCGCAGCCGACCCTTCAGTTCTTGTCCCCTGCTCAGCAGTCTTCAGTCACTTTGACCCCATCTCACTCTCATTTTTAAATGAGGTTGTTGATCACATGAAGCCCTCAGGCTCCCCTGCTGATCCCATCCCTGCTGCATTTTTTAAACAGGTTCTACTGTCAACTGGACCCTCTGTTCTTGCCATTATTAACAGCAGTTTGGCTACAGGTGTGGTCCCCGATGTTTTAAAACATGCAGTGGTAACTCCATTAATTAAAAAACCCGGACTCGACCCTGCAGCTTGTTCTAACTTCCGGCCAATCTCAAAACTTCCATTTATTTCTAAAATCTTGGAGAAAATAGTTTTTAGTCAACTAACCAAGTTTTTGAATGTAAATGGAATTTTTGAGATTTTTCAGTCAGGATTTAAACAACTGCACAGCACCGAGACAGCTTTAGTAAGGGTCTGTAATGACATTCTGCTAGCGAATGACTCTGGTCAGTCTGTGATCCTGGTACTCCTCGACCTTACCGCTGCATTTGACACTGTTGATCACAGCATCCTTATGTCACGGCTAGAACACTGGGTTGGGATTACAGGGGTGGCGCTAGAATGGTTCCGTTCTTATCTGGGTGACAGGAGTTTTTGTGTTAACTTTGGCAATCATTTATCTGCTTCTGTCCCTCTTTCCTGTGGGGTCCCACAAGGCTCCATTCTTGGACCCCTTCTGTTCTCATTGTATCTGCTCCCCTTGGGGTCAATCCTGAGGAAACATGGTATTTTGTTTCACTGTTACGCCGATGACTCTCAGATCTATCTACCTTTAAAACCAAACAGTTCTTGCTCCATCCTCCCTTTGCTAAAATGTCTTGATGATATCAAGACTTGGATGGCTGCAAACTTCTTGAGCTTTAATGATCAGAAGACTGAGGTCATTGTGTTTAACCCAAGCTCTGCCACTGTCACTGATCCTGTAAACCTGCACTCCCTTCAGCCTCATCTAAAGCAGTCAGTTACCAATCTCGGGGTAGTGTTAGACTCGGACTTTAAGTTTAATAAACAGATCAACTCTGTTCTACAAAAGAGCTTCTTTCAGCTAAGGCAGATAGCAAAGCTAAAGTCCGTTCTGTCCAGATTCGACCTTGAAAAACTAGTCCATGCATTTATTACAACCCGGCTGGACTACTGTAACTCACTTTATGTTGGGGTTAGTCAGGCTTCACTCTCACGTCTCCAGCTCGTACAAAATGCTGCAGCTCGGCTTTTAACAGGAACTCACAGGTTTGAGCACATTACTCCGGTTCTATCCTCTCTTCACTGGCTTCCTGTACGTGTCAGAGTTGATTTTAAAATTCTCCTGCTGACATTCAAGTGCATTAACGGCCTTGCACCATCATACCTCTCCGACATTCTTCTTCCTTATACTCCTTCTCGGGCTTTGAGATCATCAGACCAGCTGCTTTTGGCCGTACCAAAAACCAGGCTGAAGCTCAGAGGAGATCGAGCTTTCTCAGTCGTGGGCCCTAAACTCTGGAACAATCTGCCCATCAACATTCGACAGGCCACCTCAGTCTCTGCCTTTAAATCTCTCCTAAAAACACATCTATACTCATTGACATTTAACACAGGGTGGTCAGCTTTAGATCTGGTTTTTCATTGATGCTGATTCTGTTTATGCTTTTGTTATTATTCCTATTTAACACAAGGTCATCTGATCTGATTTAGTATTTCATTGTTTCAGACTGAGTTTATGCTTTTTGTTATTATTTCCTTGACTTTTGACACAACGTGATCTGATTTAGTATTTCATTGTTTCTAATTGTTTTTGGTTTTATATTTTTATTCCATGTGCTGTAAATATATCTTGCTACTTTTTATCTGATGATGTGATATTTTTGTTAAGCACTTTGGTAACAGTTTCTGTTTTAAATGTGCTCTATAAATAAATCTGACTTGACTTGACTTGACTTATGCAGGGCTTTTTCTGTTGCAGGACCAAAACTGTGGAATGAGTTACCACAGCATGTCTGGCAGGCTCACTCGCTTACAGTTTTTAAGTCTTGTTTAAAAACAACACTTTTATCCCCTGGTGTTAGATCCATTGTGAGTTGATGTTAACTTCACTGTGTTTTTATTATTTTAGTCATTCAGTTTCTTAGGGAGGCCGAGATGGGGCAGAGGCAGGGCAGACAACTCGGGACCCGAAAGCCCCAGGTTTAATCCCCAGTCATTGCACATCTCGTGGTGTCTCTGAGCAGGACACCCCATCCCCATTTGCTCCCCGGGCACCCCAATGGGTCCACCGCTCCACCTGGGGGTGGACGGGCTAAATGCAGAGAGCCTATTTCGCCATTGTATGGGACCAAAGAATGATGACAGCACATAAAACATTAATTATCTTTACCTATGTGTAGTTATGTATTTCATCCTGTGTCCTTTGCTTGTTGTTTTGTTTTACAGCACTTTGGTTGGCCTTGTTGCTGTTTTTAAGTGATTTATAAATAAAGTGGGATGGTATGGTATGCCTAAAAACAATGTTGTTTTGAAGATGAAGAGTAGTGACTTCAAATTTCAATTTTTAAAAAAAAATTTTTTTATTACTATTCTTATTCTTGGTACATTTTGCATTTAAAGACAAGATGTATGAAACTTTGGTTCAATTGTTTTGGAACAGAGTGGTTGAATGTGTCCTTTACAAACTTCAATAACTGCTTATTAACCTAAGTGTACTGCTAATTCATCATACATTTTCCTTCTTTAGTCTGTGAGGCCCAACTACAAGTTTGGATTCCCTGAAGACCCATCAAAATGTATTGGAGTCTCCCACTGGAGTTTACAGAGCAGCACATAATACTGACACCTTGATACAGAATCATTACCTGCACTTTTGAACTGTATAAGTATTACTTTTATTCACGCCTGCATAAATTAATAATTAAATTTTCTTATTTGTTTCCATAAATAGCATGGGAAAAGAAAGTACAGCCTGTTTTAACTCTGACTATTTTGTAAGCTGGGGAACTTGACAAATAAACAATGCGCTGACTTTCATTTTGGTATGTGGCTGCATCTAGGCCAGGCATGGGCAAACCCCGGCCCCCGGGGCACCATGCACAGCCATGCCAATTCAAAAACACTGTGTTTAATTTTGCAACCCTTTTGTTTCAGCTGTTTACTTCTCAAATGTCCTTTTACTATACAATAGATTTAAAGTAATGATTCAGAATGTGCAAGTCTCTGGTTCTGGATATGTAGTTTGATCAAAAAGACATACTCTATCCTTCATTGGCTGTGACCCACCCCCATTCCAAATTTAAACATCAGTAATGTTCACTGGTGTTTGAAATTCCATTGTAAAATGTTGAATTTAAATCTTAATGATATGCATCATAACTATTGTAATCAGAAACCCCGAGCTTCTCCTCCTTTATTAATTGTCCAAAGCATAATGATTTATTGTAGTCCTCAAGAAGGATTATTAATTTTCTGCTTGATTATACCTGTGGGTGGCAACAACACTGTTCTGCATAGAAGCATCTGCTAAATGAAAAAATATTCTTCACATAAAAAGAAGTCCTTAGAGATACAACGGCTCATTTTTGCTTTAATCAAACATATATAAAAGTTCTGTTGATTAAAAGTACACTGGCATGCATTCAGAGGGGAACTCTAGTGAGCATTATCTGATTTTCTTTGTTCAGACTTGCAACTGAAAAAAAAAAGAATGTTCCTATGTATAAACTTAGGCTCAGGAAAGTCTTTTTAACCAGTTACATGCTAGAACCTGATAAGACACTTCTGTCCTGCACTCCAAATTGCACCTGCACTGCAACAAAACATAGAACAAAGCACAGTGCCATAAAGTGCCGGCTTTACATTGATGGTTTACATTCCACAGGAACAGTGGAGAGTGACAAGAGTGTGTGTACAACACAAGCCACTCACCTCCTGACAATTCTAGGGATGCCCAGGTTGTAGACAGAAGGCCAAGCTCAAAGTTTAGTAGAATCACAGCCCTAAGAGGAATGCACATGTGTAGATATCTTCGGCAAACACCTGATCAGTTTGACACCTTACTCAGCCAGGGGTACTGCCACAGCATCAAGAGGGTCCATGACCCCTCTTTGTCTTTGGGCTTGCAGTGCAGCAACATTATAAATTATTAAAACTCTTCTGCTCATTTACAACACTTCTGACAGTTGTGTAATAGCTATTTTATTGTGGTAGGCTTAGCATGTGTATTCACCACCATTTTAATCCAGCTGTGTCCATCCATCAATGCTGCATCTCATGCTGTCACTCTTAGCTGGCATCTGCTGATAGGGTCACCTTTGGATAGGAGTGCGCTGCAGAAATATTTATTTTTGCAGTTAATACTCTATAAAAAGCATAATTAGCAGCCTCACTGATTGGAAGGGAAATTACTGTCAATCAAAGAACATTTTTCACAACTTTCATTAACTGAATTAGATGAGACATTCAATTAAAGCTCTGCCTCTAAAAGGGGGGGAGACAAGAGATTTTGACGATGGAGGTAAGAAGTGTTACATCACAGCAATCTAATCCTAAATCAGACGTGCTTATTTGCTAAAGGTTTGACACATCGGTGCTGAGAAGAGCAAACGACTTGCTGTTCACTCTGTCCTCTTTGGCCACTAAGAAGAAGAGGCAGATTAATTAAAAGACCTTTGCAGCCAGTGAAGACAGGTGGCAATAATCCTGACAAGAGACAGATCTGAAGCCCCTCATACAAAACCAATTTCAACCATGCTCCATTTTTCAAAAGCTCATCAGGGTGAGGAACGAGGGAGTTGAACCCGTGTGGCTACTGAATTTGTTTCTCTCTGATTGCCTTGTCAGGATATCTTATCCGATGGCAGATGACCAAAACCTCACCCTTCACAGACAAACGCTTCCTTTTTCTGTCTCTGTAACACACAGACCACTCCACACAATGCGTCCTCTGTTTCTCCACCAGCATGCACTGTCTTGCAGGTTTTCACGCACACAGTCACCATCCACCATTTAACAAGACGTTGCTAGTGTGCCGAGACTCATGCAGAACCTCGGCACTTCATAGGGAAATCTGGGGCAGATTTAATACTCAAGTTTAACACTAGAAACACAACAGATAAAAGTGGTGTGACTTTACTCAGCAACTGGCATTTTTACATTATGACTTATGACGAGATAGACTTAAGTCAAGTCAAGACAGCATTTAATTATATTGCACATTTAAAAACAACCATAATGCTTTACAGCGTATGATCAATAAACCCTTAAAACATGGTCAAACAAAAGAAACGATAACAAATAAAAATTAAAGTTACTCCTTGCAAAGTATTCTGATCTATATCAAGGGCTGTAGTTTGAAATAATTTATTCCACTAGATTCCCAGATGTACTAATCTGCAACTCTAAAATGAGGATATGCACTCAATGTAAACAAAACACTTGACTAAATCTGCCCAAAACCACATGAAAGCTTTAAAGTCATGTGACTGACCTACATTAGGCTTGCCATAATCTGAGTAAACAAATATGGTGAATTTAGACAAGCGTAGAAGACATTTATGTAGAAATATGTTATTTTTTTTACTAGACATGCAAAAAAGGCAAAAATTGAGAAAGACAACTCTCAAGAATAAATATAATGTTCAAATAGGATAGTGGTGTGCCATGAAGACAGAGCTGCATTCAAACTCTCCTGGGTTTTTCAAAACTTTGTCTGGTAAGTTTACAGTCAATGTAACCTGATGTTTTTCTTATACTCTACTCAACAAATCTGAGTGTAAATACAAACACATCTAAACTGCTGAACTTGATCCCAAATGGCTCTTCCATGGAAGTTGCCATAGTCTCAGCAGTTTCCATAAGTAAACAAACACATGTGGTAGTTGGCATCCAATCACAAACTTTGTGGTCAAGTCATAGAAGAAACAGATCCAGGAGGAAAACCCAGACAACCCTCCCCCCACAACATTCTCCAGCTTATCCTGGGAGACCCTGTTCCCAGGCCAGAAGGATAAAAAGTCTTTTAGCTAATTCTGTATTTTCTGTCCAGTGGTGAATGAGATATATTTTAACAGTCACATTGTGAATATAAGACTGTCCAGCCAGCGGGACAAGCAAATTTGAATTCCTCCTCTACCTTGATAGCACACATGTTCAGATATCACTTACTTAAAAAAAAACATGGGACGTCACACCAATTCAATCAACCTTTATTTCTACAGGTTAGTCTCATTGAGCCTCAAGGACTCATTTACAACAGAGACCTGTTTTAAAAAAAGAATGATGACAACAGTAGAAAATTATAAAAGAAAGTATATAAATTGAAAAAATAAATGGAAGAAAATTATATTAAAGAACAAAACAAAAACAGCCTAATTGCAAAGTGATGTAAAATACTAAACACAGGAACATGTCTGCATTGGTTTTTACCAGGAATTTAACAGATGTTTGAAGCCACTTAGAGAGGTCAAGGTCGAGAGTTTCAGATCTTTTTGCAAGATATTCCAGGAAACAGGAGCGGAGTAGGAGAAGGCCCTTTTGTCTAGTTCAGTCCGCACTGAGGCTACACTGCATGTAATAATGTCCTGAGAGTGCAAGCTGTAGTTGCACTCACGTATGACATGTAGGAGGAGTTCTACGGAGGAGATATACAGGCAATGGACCAAGAAATGATTTAAATATGAAAATGTACCAGTGAGAGAGTCTACATGAAGTTAATGATGACTAGTTAACCAGCGAATACAGGGTGCAGTGATGGGTACGGTAGTTACAGCCAGTTATGAATCTTAGTGCACCGTGATAGACAACATCCAACATCTGCAAGGTGCTTGTAGGAGTGTTCATTTAAATAATGTCACCGTAGTCAGTGGAGAGAAGGAATGTCACAGTTGCAAGGCCAGTGGTAATGCAATGAAAAATGACAACATAAAGTAGGCAGTGATGTTATGTTACTATATGACATAGCATCCCTGCCAAGTCCAAATTATGCAAAAAAATTAATAAAATAAAATAAATAAATATATATATATACTGTATATATATATATATATATATATATATATATACACTGTGGGTGAGTGTCTATATTTACTGTAGCAGGAACTGATTATGGACAATCTTCAATAAATATGGGTCAGTAAGTCATCAAACTTCAGTTACCATATATACTGTATATTGTTCCCTCATCATTCATGAAACGCTAAATATTATATACCCTAAATTTACTGGGATAACCCAAGACTAGTGTGACTGAATTACTAAAGTAAATTCAGGAAATTACCTACATAGATCCAATGACATAATTGTCTTTGAGACTTCTGTGATGTTGAATGTTGAATGGTGACTGCTTATTAACAAACTCTGGAGTGATCAGTGGGCGTCAGACTTGTCTCTTTACATCTGCTGTTCAGATCATTTTTTGTTTAGTATCCTTTGGAAAATGATGAAATTACCTTTTTTATTTTTTTTGAACAGTATGATCATACCTGTAAGGGTCCAACTGCCTGCAACCTGCCTTGCTGATGGCCGCTGATTACCAACACCTGGCGGCCATCAGCCTGATGAGCCTCTCCATCTACTTAAGGCTGCAGTCCGGTGTGATTCAACGCTGGAGCATATCACCTCTCATGGTATAGTACTGTTGAGCTAGAAATGTCTAGGTGAAAAGAATTTGTTCACCTTTGTTCTTTTTTCCAGTTTCTTGGTTCCTCGTGTTTTTGGATTCTCCTCGTGGCCTGACCTGGATCCCTCGGCCTGT
>NC_056500.1:47201564-47204297 GCF_014905685.2 Nematolebias whitei | reverse complement strand
GTGTTTTTGGATTCTCCTCGTGGCCTGACCTGGATCCCTCGGCCTGTCAGGTATCCCTCGTGCCTCTTTGCCTCCAGTTGCCAGCCTTCCTCGTTTCCCTTGGACCCTTGTTGGATTTCCCTCTGCTGCTCTCTCCCTGGACTGAAGGACCAGCTCTCCTCCTTCGGGTTTGGACTGTAAGGACAAAAACGCTCTTCAAACAAACCACTCTGGTCTTCCCCGTTGGACAAACATTAACCTGTCGTCCCTCTTTCCAGGAGCCGCTGAGAAGCAGCGTTTGGACTTTAAATTTCACTGTACATAATAAACACTGTTCTTTTTGTACTTCCCCTGTGTCTGCCTCGTTCTGGGTCTCATATCATCTGGGTTCCCCGCGCACTCCTAACAATACCAGAACATAGAAAACCACTGTCTTTATTAAAGGCAGCATTGCGGCTATTGAAAACGCAATAGTAAGTTTGGCAGCATCATCTGCATACAATATAATTAGTTGACTCAACTTAAATTTCTGTGGTAAATGGCTGCCTTAAAATTTCAAGTTGAGTAAACAAACATTATCAAGTTATCTTAATTAATAAACTCTTGCAAATGAACTTTTGCTTTAGTTTAGTTTTTGAAATTTATTAGTTGACCGAACTGTTTTGGTGTTTTGGCTCAACACAGAAATCTACATCAATGTATTTTAGTTGATTGAACTCATAAATCTATTTCTGTTCAACTTAAATGTGAAATTATGTTACTTCAGTATATTTCAGTTTAGCTAAAATGTTTAGATGTGTCACCTTTTGTATTAGTTTATTTAGTTCAGGGGTTCTCAAAACTGGGGTCCCCGGGGGTCCATGAGCCACAGGTTGGATATCCGCGAGAAAGAAGGAGGAAATATATATATATATATATATATATATATATATATATTTTTTTTTTTTTTTTTTTTTTTTTTTTTTCAGACCCCCAAGTGAAGATGACAAGATTTAACTATTTTTTGTAGTTTGTATTAAGTTTTTAAACTAAGTCAAATAATTTTAAAAAGTACATAAATGCATAGGCAGTGTTTCCTGCATGTTACATCCCTTGTCAGTGAGCTCAATTCTTCCACGACGGTGACAAAAGGGGGTGGGGGGGTTGGTTTGGTAAGCAGGGCTCGGTTCTGTTGACCAGGCGGGGTGCACACCTTGGTGGATGCACTGCTTTCCTAGCATTGCAATGGCAGCTGGAAACATTGATATGGGCATCAATCAGATGAACCTAGTGAAACAAAAACTACTGTCATGGATCTGGTCAGCTGGACTTTCAATGCAATTGACAAAATCTTTTCAACAAAGCGACCAGGTTCTCATGCCCTGCTGAGACTCACGCGGCAGGATATGTCATGGATCTGTGGGGAGTTTGGGAGCAAATGTGTCTTTCCATTTTGTCTCAGGAGGATGTCAAACATATTTATATAATTGGATTCATGATAGCAGGGTTTCTGCTTTCTGGCATTGGCAAATTCCTATGTTATCAGCTATTAAAGAAGACGGCGGCAGCAGTTTCAGCAATGGCAAAACTTCTGAGTCTGTGTGAAGATTTGGTTTGTGCTTCAAGTACTCGAAATCAGCTGATTTACGAGTTAAACTTTAAGATGGAAGCGATTTGTGAGAATCACATGCCAACTGTGGCTTCTGGGACTCGCCAGTATGTTGAAGACAACCTTGGAAGAGGCTCGTAAGCATGGACCAGTGGAATGTCCACTAATCTGGCCATTTTGGATCTTGAAAGTACCAGCAGGACTCTAGGCTGACAAGAAAAAAAAAGCAGTCTGCCTGAAAAAAATCAACAATTGTGGCTTATCTGAATCTGACTCCCCCGTTTGGCCTCGAAAACAGGCTAACTTATCATATGTCTCCTGGTATATGTGTAAACTAAGAAAAAGCTTCATCTATTGCAACCCCCCACCCCATAAACCCCTAAAAACTCTGATGTGATTACGACATGCATCGTAAATCTTTATGTCTGTGATCGTAAATCTCTAAACAAAGTCTGGACACATTTGGCACACAGTTCTTTCTGCTGTTTAGCATTTAGTGAAGATGAAAAGTTATTTAAAACCGTCAACTTCATCAAGTGCAGAAAATCCCAAACCAGCTAAACTTGGCAAAAGGGTGACGACTACCATATTTTTCACCCTATAAGTTAAGTTTTTTGGATAATTTGCATTCCCTGCGACTTATACAGCGAAGCGACGTATTTATGGATTTTTTTCCCATATTTATAAACCAATTTTTTGGCTGAGATATGACCATTTTCGTTCATTTTGACTGAAAATATTGAACACTACCATTTTCATCTGCTAGATGGCACTCAAGTAGTGTAGCATGTTGTTGTATCATGTAATAGGTAAAAGTGGATATTAAAGACACAATAGGCTTGCCATAGCCTGCCACCGTCGTCCAGCGTGCTTGGCGCAACAGTCAAAACAGCTTCATTTCACTGTGCCGCCCCGGCGAAATGCAGCTAATTGACCATTAAAGTGCATTTATTAAGTAAAAGTTCAACTGAGACACACCTTTACTATAAAGTCAATAAACAAATAATTGTTTTTAGGTGTTTATCTTGTTAAATTCCAAAGGCATGCGCAGCAACTCATACCTCTGTGCATTCCTACTTCGGCATATCTGCTTTTGAAATACAGCTGATTTGAACGTCAAAGTGCATTTATTAAGCAAAAGTTAGACTGAGACACACTGTTACTAT
>NC_056500.1:47199402-47201554 GCF_014905685.2 Nematolebias whitei | reverse complement strand
AAGTGCATTTATTAAGCAAAAGTTAGACTGAGACACACTGTTACTATAGTTTCGAGCAAACAAATAATTGTTTTTCAGTGTTAATCTTGTTAAATTCTTGTTAAAGTCCTACTGTGCACGCTCCTGCAGCCACCATTTGGCAGCCAATCGATTTTTGGCACAACACCTGCTCACATTTCCGAGTTGTCAGCGGTGACGAATAACAAATGCAATGTATATGGCGAAGCGACGTATTTATGGATTTTTCCACTTTATTAGACATATTTGGACTGATGCGACTTATAGGGCAGAGCGGCGTGTGCGGCGGAAAATACGGTACACACAACAAACAAATGGTGAACTTGACCACAACTTTACACAAAGCACAGCGGGCTTTTTATTTAGTGACTCAACGCGTCGCAAAAAGTAAGAAGCCACACTCGAATGGACAAGAACTTATTCTGCCAACACCAGTGGAGATGAGTAAAGTTGTCCTAGGTGCAGAGGCAGTTAATTAGCTTAAAGCTGTACCACTTTCCAATGACACTGTTAGGAGAATGAAGAACTCTTAGCTGACATACCATCACAGCTACTGGATAGACTGTACGAATCGTACTAATAGCTCATCAACACCATCACTATTCCAATAACAACACATTCAGTGTAGGACAACACTCCAGTAGTCAATTACATGCCAGGGAGACAGAAAAGTGGGTGAAGAATTTATCTGACAGACAGCTCACCCAGCCAGAGACAGAGATTCTTGCCAGGGGACTGAACTTTGCGGTGGCACCAAGTAGAATTCCTCTGGTGGAGATGATCACAGCTACTGAGTCAGCCATCCGCAACAACAAAATTAAAGAGGCTGAAGCAGAACAGCTCAGAATCAAAGTTTCAGCCTGCCTCAGCAATGCCAAACCACCACCTTCCAACATCAGTAGAGAGGAGAGGGATGCACTCACCACTCTTAGCAAGGACAAAAAAATCATCATTCTCCCAGCAGACAAAGGAAGGTGCACAGTGATTTTGAACCAGAAAGACTATCATGAGAAAGTTATGACACTCCTTAGTGACTTAAACACTTATGAACCTCTAAAAAGAGATACAGGAAGTGGTTACAAGAAAAAGTTAATAGATTGCCTGAAAATTTTGGAGCAGGACAAGGCTATTGACCGTTTTCTGTACCACAGACTGTACCCAGGGGAGGCCACACCTAGTCTGTATGGTTTACCTAAAATCCACAAACAAGGTGTACCTTTAAGACCAATTGTTAGTATGATTAACTCTGTCACTTACAATGTTTCCAAGTATCTGGCATCTGTACTCATCCCTTTAGTTGGCAGCTCAGAACACCACATACAGAACACCATGGGCTTTGTGGACAAGGTGAGGGATGGCATCATGGAGACTGATGAAACAATGGCCCCTTTTATGTCACATCACTCTTTATGTGCATTCCTATTGATGATGCAGTAAAGGTGGTCAGTTTAAGATTAAAATCAGATACCACTCTGAGCAGCAGGACCACGCTTTCCACAGAACAACTGTGTCAACTCTTGAAACTGTGCCTGCAGTCAACCTACTTCACATATGGGGAGCAATATTATAGGCAGAAACATGGGTGTGCTATGGGGTCTCCAGTTTCTCCTATTGTTGCCAACCTGTACATGGAGGAGGTAGAAAAGAGAGCCTTGACGTCCTTTTCAGGGACACCACCAAGTCATTGGTTCAGGTATGTTGACGACACCTGGGTTAAAATTAAATCTCAGGAAGTCCAACATTTTACTGACCACATCAACTCTGTGGATAAATACATCAAGTTCACACGAGAAGATGTAAAAAATGGCAGGTTGGCTTTCTTGGACTGTGAGGTCTCAGTCTCTGATAGAGGACATTTGCAAACTGAGGTGTACCGCAAACCCACCCACACAGACCAGTATTTGCAGTTTGACTCCCATCACCCTTTGGAGCACAAGTTAGGAGTCATCAGGACTCTGTATCACAGAGCAGACAGCGTCCCCACTAGCTCAGGAGCCAGGCAGAAGGAGAAATCCCACACAAGACAGGCTCTAGAGCAATGTGGATATCCTAACTGGGCCTTCCTGAAAGCAGAGAAGAAACCCAAACAGGACTCCAGTCAGCCAACAGGTGAAAAGGAGGAACCCAGACCCAG
>NC_056500.1:47161110-47184402 GCF_014905685.2 Nematolebias whitei | reverse complement strand
TGTGTGTGTGTGTGTGTGTGTGTGTGTGTGTGTGTGTGTGTGTGTGTGTGTGTGTGTGTGTGGGTGGGGGGGGAGTCCCATATTATTATTATTTTTTTAATATGAGGGATACACGTCCCTTTCACATATAATTGTTGCAATGCCCATGATTTCCCCTCATAGGAATGTACATAAGAACAACAAAAAACTCAAAGCTTTAAATTTGAAAAATATTAAACCATATACACAATGCTTCTAGGATGTGAGAATAAGAATATTCCCCCAGTGCTGCAATTGTGGACTGACCCATTTATACAGTCATTAAAATGTGTTTGCCTTCAATATGCTTAGCTTTTTTTTCTTTTGGTCTAACATACCAATTTCAAGGCTTGAGCATTCACTTGGAATATTTCCCACTTCCAGGGTCTTTTGTACCACATTAAGATAATTAACATTTTTTTTAAATCTACCTAGTTATAATGTTTTGCCGATGGAGTTAGCATTCCTAGCTGTGTCAAGGCTGAATTGTAGCTCATCAGGAAACAATGACTATTGTTAACAACCATGAGAGCTGTGAGTACATCCATCCATCCATTCATCCATCCATCCATTTTCTTTACCCGCTTATTCCATTTTGGGTCACGGGGGTCGCCGGTGCCCATGTCCAGCAATCACTGTGCGAGGGGCGGGGTACACCCTGGACATGTCGCAAGTCCATCACAGGGCCACATAAAGACAAACGAGACAAACAACCATTCACTCTCTCACTCACACCTATGGACAATTTAGAATTACCAATCAGTCTACCATGCATGTTTTTGGTTTGTGGGAGAAAACCCACGCATGCACGGAGAGAACATGCAAACGCCACCCAGAAAGACCCCTGGACCGGGGTTTGAACCAAGGACCTGCTCACTGAGAGGCAGCAGCTGTGAGTACAGAAAACCAGAAATCAAATTTTAAATAAATTAAATGTAATGCTAATGTTTTATATATGACTGTAGGTAGCAGCTGAAAAAAAAAATAATACACAAGGCTCCGAGCCTATTTTTCCCAGTAGCTAGTTTTTGTAAAACAACTTTTTAACCAAATCAGTGCTTAATAATGTCTACTTCTGTAGAAAAGCATGCACTAACTTTCAAAGTGAGAAGCATGAATTGTCACTCAGTGATCCTATTTTCAAACAAATGAATGAAAACAAATATTAATAATTTGAAAAAGTAATAAAATGTGATAATGAATCCTGAAAATTATTTTATTTTGGTGACAATCTTGCAGACGAAAATAGTTTCACCTCAGTCAACCTGTTGTCAAGTCAAGGCCAAAGCAGCCTGAATGAGTCTGACACAGCTTTATTAATCGCTGTGCTGAGAGCAGAATGTGGTGAAAAGTATAAAACAAAGCATCTCATGGTTGTTTTCTCATAACAAAATTAGGTTTCTAGCATTTTGAAGGTTAGTTTAACACAGGAAATAGGACAATGGTTGTGAACTGCGTTGCCAAATGAAGCAGTAATTAAAAAAAATGTATTTTTTAGGATGTAGTCATTGGAGTTGCAGTTTTACTATCATCCCTTCTTGGAAACACTAATTTTCTCTGCTCCTCATCATAAATTCATATAATGCGCTAATCTTAAAACCAGACCGAGACGCAAGGTGTAACTTCAAAAGTCAACAAGCAATACATTAACCACTGGTTTAAAGAAATCACACTCCATTATTTACATCCTGATGTTTTATGACTGTGACCTTTAAACACTACACCAATCAATCAGTAGAAGAGGGAGCAGCCTATTGGGAATATTTAAATACACACATTCTGAAAGTAGGACACTCTCCTAAAACTATCAATAATAATAGTTAGACAGTCAACCTAAATACATTTTCTGCATATTTTTCTACTTTAGTACTTCTAGAAGTACACACACATGAACATTCACACACACAAGATGGGTATACTTAATAAACAACTCATGTCATGTTGGTAAACCAAACCATCGGGTCCCCAGTCCTCATAAAGTCATGACCAGAATGTTTGACCCATCATTTAAATAGATACAACATTAAGGTTTTATGTCTGATGCTGAACAGCAACAATAGCTAATAAAAAAACAAAGAGATAGAAGTTTACATTTAATATTTTTTGTAAAATCAGTGATAGTTCTTTGGTTCTGGTTCAGCAGTGAGGTTTTCTTTTTTAGACTGCACACATAATCCAGTGGGTTTAACTTATGTTTTTTAATATAAATAAGTAACACACAAGAAACGTCTTAGCTCTTCATCTACCACCAGTATGATCCACATAAAATAAATAATCCTACGTCATGAGTTTTTTGTTCATAAATAAGCTAACTTACCAAAACCTATCACCATTGTACTGAGCCCAGGAGGGGACATGGGAGATTTTTGTTCCCTTTTGCGTTCCCTCACAATACTTTTGCGTTCCCACGCAAATGTTATTGCGTTCCCTCACAATACTGTAGTGTATGTAGCGTTACCTCACAGACAACAGCAACAATGGAACAGACCCCCGTATTTGAGGTTCATGCAGGAGTTTGTGGCTTGGCGCTATATAAATAAACTGAATTTAATTTAATTTTGAAATCATCCTTAAATATAAGGATATCCAGTGTGTGCTGCAGTGATAAAATTAGTTTTACGTTGGATATTTCACATTTATGTTCGGTGGATTCAGCGGTGGCTTCCTCGTTCGAGCCGACGCAGGCAGTCTGATTTCCTTCAGCTTCTCTCAGTCTGTCCCTCCGAGGAGCGATGGTTCTCTTAGAGACCGTCAACAAATGATTGTATTTCCAGAGTTTTTGTCAAAGCAGCACCATGTATCATAACTAAAGTTTTCTCAGTATATTTCTGCATTATAATAAATCAGGAATTTTCTCACCATTTAAAATCCAAAAGAACAAGGTGGCACTTGTGCTTCAAAAGTACTGTAACTTTCTTTTAAAGCATCAAAGTTCATGCTCAATCATCCAGGTACAAAATACTGTAATGATTAGTCAGGTCATCTGGACAATTTATTTTTTGTGGAAAGATGTTTCGCCCTCCATTCGGAGGGCTTCATCAGTCACCAGTAAAACCAGCAAACTGGTTGGTCCACTGAAGGAGTGTACTGCTTAGTGGGGAAAACTGTTTACTTGGGACTCCTCAGACTGATGAAGTGTGTGCTTAGTGTGTTTTTAGTTAACATTGTTCTTAGTTCATATCAGCTGTGGCTGAGTGGTTAGAGCAGTCGTCTTCCAATGCAAGAGTTGGGGTTTCAAATCCACCAGCAGTCACATGCCAAAGTGTCACTGGACAAGACACTGAACCCCTCACTGCCTCTGATGTGTGTCCCATCAGTGTATGAATGTGATCTAAAGCACTGATTAATCTCTTTAGAATGATTTGTTTAATTAGCTTTGTAGAGATCTAGTAGAGTGCTGTATGAATGGGTAAATGAGGCACAGATTGTGTAAAGCACTTTGAGTATGTTGAAATAAGATAGAACAACGCTAAGTACAGTCTATTTACCATTTACCATCTTAGATCGTATTACTGTTTTTCTTTTACACACATTTTAATACTTTTGTTGGATGTAACTGGGACCCTGTGTACACAATTTTGTTCCACCACATGCACTACATGTAGTGTGAATGACAACTAAAGGACCTTGAATCTTTGAATAAACTTTGATGCTTTAAAAGAACATTGCAGTACTTTTGAAATGCAAATGCCACCTTGTTCTTTTGGATTTTAAATGGTGAAAAAATTCACGATTTATTACCATGCAGAAATATACTGAGAAAACTTTAGTTATGATCCATGGTGCTGCTTTGACAAATACTCTGGAAACAGATCTAAAATAGTAGAACTGTGTTCAGACCAAGCTCATTAGCCCAGTAATTTGTTGATGGTCCCTAAGAGAACCATCACTCCTCTGAGGAGGGACAAACTGAGAGCAGCTGAACGACATCAGGCTGCCTGCATCGGCTCAAACGAGGAAGCCAACCCTGAACCCACGGAGCATAAATGTGAAAAATCCAACGGAAAACTACTTTTACCACTGCAGCACACACTGGATGTCATTATATTTAAGGCTGATTTCAAAACATAACTCCATGAACCTCAAATATGGCTGTCTGTTCCATTGTTGCTGTTGTCTGTGAGAACAAAAAACGTTAAATCATGTCATCTGGACCAGCTTCTTTGAGGGAGGAACATTTGTTGTCTGTTAGGTAACATTACATACAGTACAGTATTGCAAGGGAGCACAAAAACTTTACAAGGGAACGCAAAAGAAAAAAAAAAATCCCCCATGTCCCCTCCGGAGCTCAGTACCATTGAAAGGGTGCAGTTTTGACTTGTTTGTCCCACAACAACAAAATACAAATTCAATTCAATTCAGTTCAATTCAGTTCATTTATAAAGCACCAAGTCACAACAGACGTCATCTCAGGGCACTGAACAGAAACATTCATATACTGTATATAAAAAGTAAGTTAATAACATTATTTATCTGAGGAGCAGACTGCTTTGAATTTAACTTCATTGCTGAACTCTCCATTCATCCATCCATTATCTTTTACCCGCTTCTTCCATTTTGGGTCACGGGGGTCGCTGGTGGCCATGTCCAGCAATCACTGTGCGAGGGGCGGGGTACACCCTGGGCAGGTCGCAAATCCACCACAGTGCTGCAAAAATCTCATCTTTCAAATTAGAGAAAATTCAAATATTTTCCTCTGTTTTAACTGTTTAGTCACTGGCAGATCATAGGGTTATTTACTGGTTTGGCTTTAGTAGCCATAGGACATCTGTTAAACATTAACCACTCCAGTTTCCCAAGTGATTCATAGAATATTCTACATTACACTTTTGTTTCAAGTAATTTCTGTCTAGTACTATATTGAGATTGTACCACTCATCTCATAATGTCTGCTTTCAAGATTTCAACACAGTTTTGTTTAAAACCAAAAAAGTCCATGCTCAATAATCCATGTATACATTCCAACAATTGTCAGTCAGGTCATATGGACATTTTTTTTCCTTTTTGCTGAAACATTTCACCTTCCATCCAGAAGGCTTCATCAGTCAAGAAAACACACAACACAAAACTGATTCTTCCCCCAAACAACTTACTCCAAAGTGGAGCAAACCAGTTATCTTGGTGATAAGATGGTGTCTCTGGCACACCTTCCAGATGGAAGGTGAAACATTTCAGAAAAAAAGAAAAAGAACAAAAAATAAAGAAACTGTCCAGATGACCTGACTGAAAATTGCTGTTTTGTTTAAAACAATTATTTAATGTTTCGTTTTGGTTTTTTTTCTAACCATGGCCTTGAAAAATCGTTATATACTTTAACGAGCAGCTTGTTTTTTGTATAAGAAATATTAAAATGTAAAAAATGAATAAAATCTAATCCTTACCTTTTTTGTCCCTAGTGTGGAGAGAAGAAGGGCAATTAGCAAATGGCGAATTGGAAATCTGTCTATCTGTGCATGTTGTGAGCATGATCATTTGGAAAACAAGTGAGGTGTTGACTTTGATTTTGTTGTGTGGCTACAGCTAGGTATAAGAAAGGTGCCTTTCAAAAAGTTGGTTCCTAAGTCAAATTCAAAGATTGTAATGCAGTCCAATGTTTGGGGTGGCCCATAGGAAGGCTGAAGATTATTTTATGGTGGCCAAGGCCACCACTGGCCACCCTCCTGCTCTACCAATGTGCCAGGTGGTGGATACAATTGCTCCCTCCACTGGTCTGGATCAGTCATTCTGTCCTGCTGCAGACAAACAAATACTCTCTGTTCTACACAGAGGTAGTTTATTCAAAGGCCCAGTCCCGTGGCACAAACAGAGTAACACTGTATATACTGTTCAGTGCCAGGAGGGCTGTGATCATCTATGTTCCTACCCTCACCCATGGTCATGAACTCTGGGTAGAATGAGATTGTGGATACAGGCGGTTGAAATAAGTTTCCTCTGCAGGGTAGCTGAACTCTCCCTTACAGGTAGGGTGAGAAGTTCATTTATCAGGAGAGACTTGAAGTAGAACCGCTGCTCCTTCACATCGAGGGGAGCGAGTTGAGGTGGTTTGGGCATCTGGTAAGGATGCTTCCTGGGCGCCTCCCTAGGGAGGTACTTAGGGCATGTCTGACTGGAAGGAGACCTCGGGGAAGACCCAGGACAGACATGCTGGAGAGACTACGTCTCTTGGTTGGCCTGGGAACGCCTTGGAATCCTCCCAGAAGAGCTGGAAGAGGTGGCTGTGAAGAGAAATGTCTGGGCCTCCCTGCTCAAGCTGCTGCCCCCATGACCTGACTTCGGAACAAGCAAAAAATATTGGATGGATGAAATTAAGTTCAAGTTCAAGTCAAGTTTATTGTCATTTGCATCAATTATGGTACATGAGGTGGAACAAAATTATGTACTCAAGGTCCCAGTTATATCCAAAAATGTAAAGTATAAAAAGAAACAGTACAAGGATCTAATATATACACTAAAACATATGCTAAAGTAACACCAAACGGTACGCTACAACATCTAAGATATATGCTAAACACTAATAATGTAAAATATAATGGTGTATTAAACAGCAGCCTGAACACGAGTCTGTGGTGAGCAGATGGGTATGAATGAATACAACAGCATGAGATAATCAGGAGTATGAGTTAATGATTTAAATAGGGAATACAAGTAAAATGTTTTTGGTGCAAGATATAAAGTGGGTAGGAGATACACTGTGTATAAGAATAGTTTATTTTATTTTATTATTATTTTTCTTGTCTGATGCCAAGCACATTGATGGAGTCACAGCGTGGCCTGTTGTGGCTGCATAAGATTACTCTTTATTTTTTAACACACAAATGGCCACTCCAATCATTTGAAAAATAATAAAAATAAATAAATAAACTACGCTTTTAGTCAATGGGATGAGGCAACTTGCTGGTCAGTGTTGTGGTCTTGTAATCCTGAGGTAGTGAGTTCAGGTCCAGGTTGCGTTAGAAATAGCATCCCATGGGATCCCATGGCATCCCATCCCATGGGCATGGGAAGCTCAGTCCTCACCTCCTTCTACAGGTGTGCAGTGGAGAGCATCCTGTGCTCCAGCATCAACGTGTGGCATGGAGGCTGCACAGCTGCAGAAAGAAAAGCTTTGCAGAGAGTGGTGAAGGCTGCACAGAAGTCTGTTGGAGTCAGCCTCCCCACCATCACAGACATCTACACCTCCAGATGCAGGAAGAGGACCACCTGCATCATGAAGGACCCCACTCACCCAGCAAATACATCTTTAGCCCGGCTCCCCTCAGGCAGGAGGTTGAGGAGCATTAAGTGTAAAACCACTAGACTGAGGAACAGCTTCTACCCTGAAGCTGGTAGACTCATGAATCTCTGACCAGGATAATCACTGTGAAAGAAAAATCATTGTAATGCCACTTTATTGTTGATATGCGCTGCTGATTCTCCATGTTGCTGAGCTCATGCTGCTGATTTATTTCATGCTGCTGTGTTCATTCGTACTCATATTCACACACAGAGTCATGCTTGTGCTGCTGTTGCTCAGCATATTGTTTTTGTACTACTTAGCATATTCTTAGTTTAGTGTATTTCTTAGATCATATCTTCGATATTATTACTGTTTTTCTACACAATGTATACTTTTGTTGGATGTTAGTGGGACCCTGTGTACACAATTTTGTTCCATCACACATACCACATATGATGATAATGACAATAAAGAAACCTTGACCTTGATCTAGCATAAACAAAATGCCAACTCTTTCACTCTAACTTTGCTCACTGTGGTGACCCCAGAAGAAGTGAGCAGCCAAAAGTAACTTATTTTCTATACTTTTAATCATCAATATAAGAACCAAAAAGTCTCACAATGCACAGACAGACAGAGAGACAGCAAAATGGAAGTTGGTATATCACTTGTTTTTCACGTTATGATGCTCACAAAATGGATGGACTGACAGTGGGTGCATTATTTCCAATCCCCCTTCTTCATTCATTCCACTACAGGGGACAAAAAAAAACACTAATTGAGTTCAGCTTGTTTGATTTGTGTCATTCCATCCATCCATCCATCCATCCATCCATGCATTTTCTTTACCCGCTTCGTCCTTTTTTGGGTCGCCAGTGCCCATGTCCAGCAGTCACTGCGTGAGAGGCGGTGTACACCCTGGACAGGTCTCCAGTCCATCACAGGGACACATCAAGGCAAACGGGACAAACAACCATTCACTCTCTCACTCACACCTAGGTACAATTTAGAGTTACCAATCAGTCTAACATGCATGTATTTGGTCTGTGGGAAGAAACCGGAGCACCTGGAGAAAACCCACACATGCCCAGAGAGAACATGCAAACTCCACCCAGTAAGGCCCACGGACCGGGATTTGTACCAAGGTAACCTGCTCACTGAGAGGCAGCAGCTCTACCAACTGCGCCACCATGCGTGTCATTTCATGACAAATTCAACTTTTATTACAGAGAAGAAAAACACTCAGTTTATTTAAAGGACTTATCTAACAGTCAGACAAATCTTCGGCAACAAACAACTTTTGGAATCTCATAAACAAGTACAGCTTTCTATGGCTGCAGCTCTGCTCCACCTTAACAAAGAAGAATGGCCACTGAAAAACTAAAACCACAAGCTAGTAATTTAGTCTGAGTGACTAAAATCAAAAGAGGCAAAAGTTCTGGATCTGAGTGCAATGAAATGTATCAGTTCTTTAGAACCCACTGACACCATGCTCTTGTGGAAGAGCAGGCCCAGACAGAAAGAGCTGAGTAATGAAGATGGATGCATTCTGTTATCAGGCAGCCACTTAGTGGGGCCTGATGTAACCTTAAACATTGATGATAGCTCCGTTGCACAAAGAATCTAATTAATGAATAGCAGCCATGAAAGAGGACAAGGCAAGTGTGCATTTGCAGATGAATTCCAGACACTAATCAAACACTGGTTAAGTGCTTTGGTTTGTCTCCAGAGTAAAGCAATATTTGCCTTGGACTTAGGGCAGGGTTTTCCTGCCGCCCTAATGATTGCATGCATCTTTGTGTTTAATGCTTGTGCTTGTGTATGGTTTTTACTGCCCAGCACTGAATGTCTAAAGGGGAAGATAAGATTTTTTTTTTTTTGGCTCGTGTCAGTTTGTGTGTCTGTTAGCAAAATATCCAATGACCAATGAACACATTTTATTGAAATGTTCAGGAAGTACTTATTGGATGGAAAATGATAACTGCACATTGTTTGGAGTCAATTAAATTCAAGATTTACACCACAGCTAAGTGATGAAAACACAGAACTGGCTATAATTCAGTTAGTTAAAGATAGTGCCGAAAAATTTGGAGTGCTTGTAGCTGAAAGTCCATCACAACACGTACTTTAAGTGCCATTCTTGTGCAAGACCTTTGTCCCAAACTATAGCATTAAATAACAAAGTTAAGTCAGGTCCTCTGGATGGTTACTCTTTGTTGAAATGTTTTGCCTTTTATAATAAAGACCATCAGTCCGAGGAGACACAACAAATCTTACAAATCAGCACCTTCTCATAGTGGATCAACTGGTAACACTTTACAATAAGGTACACAACATTTGCTTAACTACTAGGGAACGTCTCAGGAACGAATCAGGAGCTAATGGGTAGTTAACCAGTTCTTACTGGGTAACACACAGCCAAGTCTTAAGGGACTGCTGGTTTGTTACCACAGAAACAAAGGAGAAATTCTCCATGTGGGTTCTGAATAAACCCTGCACCAGTGAGGTCACAGCTCGTAATTGTCAAAAACCTGTTTCCCAGTGACAAAGTCCATGCTCAATAATCCAGGTATAAAATCCAACATTTTTCAGTCAGGTCATCTGGACAATTTCTTTTTTTTTTTGTGCTGAAACGTTTCGCCTTCGATCCGGAAGGCTTCATCAGTCAAAGAAACACACAACACAAAACAGATTCTTCCCCCAACAGCTTACTCCAAAGTGGAACAAACCAGTTATGTTGGTGCTAAGATGGTCTCTTTAGTATGCCCCCTCCTCCATTGCCGGCCCTCTTCCTTGTTGACAGTCGTGTCAAACTGGTTGAAAACAACAGAGTTTCCCAGTGATTACTGATTTTATTGGATTTTCTATTTTATAAACCTAATGATGAAAGACATTAGCAATTTTGTACTGCTGTCATGTTAACAATGTCTGACTATCACTTACTGAGTAGCAAATCATTGCCTGGCTATTATTTTGTTCGCTGATGTAGCGAAGCATCATACCAAGTACTTACTGAGGAACTGATCATTACTTAATCACTATCTGACCATTACCTACTGTTTCTGTGTACCCTAAAGTAAAGTGAAGCATCATACCAAGTACTTACTGAGGAATCGATCATTACATAGGGGCCTTTTCCATAGCTCCTCTTCAGCTCGACTCGACTCGGTTCATTATGGTTCCAAGCCTTTTCCCACTATCAATTTTTCATGGAACCAGACCCTTTTTTAGTCCCTTCTTCTCTGGGGTACCAAGTGAACCGAGCTGGCACTAAAATGTGACAGAACCCTGACGGTCACTGATTGGTCTTGGGTCGGAGTCAGTGGATCTTTTCAAAACACCCGAACCACCTTTTGCAATTACTCGAGCTCAGAGCAGTGGCTGGACAGATTTTTAAAACAATAATGACAACACGGGCAGCACGGTGGCGCAACTGGTAGAGCTACTGCCTCTCAGCGAGCAGGTCCCTGGTTCAAATCCCGGTCCAGGGGCCTTTCTGGGTGGAGTTGACATGTTCTCTCAGTGCATGCGTGGGTTTCCTCCTGGTTCTCCGGTTTCCTCCCACAGACCAAAAACATGCATGTCAGACTGATTGGTAATTCTGAAATTGTCCCTAGGTGTGAGTGAGAGCGTGAATGGTTGTTTGTCTCGTTTGTCTCTATGTGTCCCTGTGATGGACTGGAGACCTATCCTGGATGAACCCCGCCCCTCGCACAGTGATTGCTGGACATGGGCACCGTTGACCCCTGTGATCTAAAATGGAAGAAGCGGGTAAAGATAATGGATGGATGTTAAAGTTAACTCAGCTGAAAAATAATTTGAAGATACAAAATTATTGGCTCTCTCAGGAATATTTCCCTCAAACATATTTAAAGAAGAGATACAGCCTTTATTTCAAATTTATTCTAACCCACAGATGTACAAATCACAAAACAAGAATTAAACTTTAAAGCAAAGATAAAGTAAAATAATATGTGTACAAGAAACAAATCCACACATCTAAATTGAACAATAAAAGTAGAAACAATGAGTGCAAATACATCAAATGATGAAGAAAAACTATACTATTTTAAATATAGATGTTTTTGTAGAATCTGGTTAATCGGAGATTTAATGCTGAACTAAACTTAAAAGTTCATTAGCAGGATATATATATATATATATATATATATATTTATCTATAGTGACCAAGGCCACTACTGGCCACCCTTGGCTCCAACATTGCTTTTTTTTATTCTCTCTCCCTTGTCCTGTCCGGCATTGTGACACTTAGAATTATTGTCTGAGTGTCAAAGTGATGCCCAACAGATTTACTTTCACAAGCAGAGCATTATGGCTGGCCTTAATGCTCTTCTTGATATATAAATTAAATTTTATTAGAATTTGCTATGGGTTTGTTTCAGATGTAATGGACATGGAGATGAAAACAAAGAAGATAAAAAAGCAGAAAAGTGAGAGAAGGCTTAAAAGGTACAGAAGGAGATAGGAATAGAGGAGAGGGAGAGGGATAAAGAGAACACAAATCAACATCATTGAAGTCTGCCTCTAGACCTGCGGAAACAAAATACAAGACAAAACCGAGAAACCACAACAACAAACAACATATAATGATACTTGTAACATCATTAGGAAGTATTTTATACAGTACATGGTAATACAAGATATATTTAGTGGCCACCACAACCCGAGTGTGTATCTGATAAACACCTGAATCTAAACACCTGTGTGAGCATGCTTGTTACTATAAGGTTTCTCCATAAAATTGTTCAATAGTGGATGTGGGGACCCACAGGACATGAAGGTAACACAGGGAAGACTGGAACCACAGACAGACAGTGGCCCCCAAGCCCGGAACTCCAGGAGTCCCCCAACAGGGACACGCACACCCCCCTGAGAGAGAAGCAAAGGGAAGCCCCAGGCGAGCCCCAGGCGAGCCCCAGCCACCACAATGCAGAAACCCCAGGAGGCTGCAGCGACGAGTCCACAGGCCCCGCCAGCAACCCGCCCCTCCAGAGTAGATCCAGCCATGGACACCGAGTCCCGATGTCATACCACCCCCCAACAGAGGCCCGGCAGAGCCAGGACACCCAGGCCCCGGCAGGCAGCCACCATGGTGTGCCCTCACACACCCCACTACCCAGCCCCAGCTGCTGAGAGCTGCCAATGCACAGGCGGCAGGGGGGCCCACCACCGGAGGGGAGTACAACACATCAAATGGGGGGCAAAATTGATCCAAGAGAGGGGACCACCCAAAACCCAACCTGAGACATAAACAGGCACACAGAGACAGCCCGACGGAACTTCAGTCGGGCCGTCCATGTGCCCCACCAACCCGAAAGCGAACACAAGCCGGCGCCAGGCCGGGGGCCAGAGCAGCAGCCAGAGCAACTCCTACTCACTTGAATATTTTGCACCAAAAACATTCAAGTTTACTTAAATTCACTGTTCATTTCCAGTCCTGAACATTCACAATTCAAATCCTTCAGTGATGTGGGACAGCGGCGTACTGCTTGTTCCTTCTTAAAAATGCTTCAGCATATTTGATCTTCTTTAGTGCTTTCTGTTATTTTTGTTTTTAGATAACATTTTGCTACATACATGTAGCCTCTAGCTCATTTTAGCTTTTAACTAGTCATTTGTCCCTTTTGGCTTTTAGCTATCTTTTTGAAACTTTGCCTTTCATATATTTATTTACACAATTTCTTACTATGGGATTTTAGGTAGACTTTTGCTATTTTGGCTTTTGGCTAGTGTAGCGCCCGTACCACATAGCTAAAGAGTTAATCAAGATTAGGTTAGATTGAAATGTAGTACATTGGTCGGGGCCCTGGGAACGTTATTTAAAGACTGCTGTACTAACAGCTTACAAGTGATACAACTTACCATTTGTTTTTAATTAATGGTGGTGCCTCCACTTAGCAAAGAATTATGACTTTACACTTTATTTAAACCACTAAGAATTTAATTTGCTTCACATAAAAAGTTAAACAACACAACAACTTTTCAAACATAAAATTCAACTCCAAAATACCCACTGCAGGCATGAATCAATGCTTGGGTGCATTGGAGCTAAAAACAAACAGCTTGTTCGCTCACTGAGCAAATAAAATAAAAAGCATGTGCATTGGTTTAGTTGTATACTCACAAATCCTTCAAAGTTCGAGATTGGATCGAGAAAAAAGTAGATGTGGAGCTCTCTTTAATATGGCACTGAGTAAGGTAAGTAGGAAGGTGATGTCACACGAACACCAAGATCCTTCCTGGCAACAAGCTCAGTGGTGGGAACCCAAAGGCTGAATGGGGAACTTCTACTCATCCAGCAGGTCAAAAGATTAGCTCCTGGTCCACTTTCATATGCTTATTAAAGTCTGTTACAGTCTGCAACTTTGCATTAACCATTGTAATAGATAGATTTGCTCTGTTATTGTCCAACGTCTGCGTCGCTGTGCGTTCTGTCTTGTCTGGTTTTCACACTGATCCACATTTCATGCAGCACACCATTAACCCCATCCACTCCCAGCTAATTGGGCAAAATAAAATGCTTAATCCAATACCAAACAAAACTGAACAAGATTGACACTTAGCACAACTCAAAGAGTAGGTTGTACTTCTTCCATGTTGCATCATGTGCAGCACTCCTCAAACAAACTTTTAGGTGACATTCAAGGAACGTAGTAAAAATGACAACTGCCTATTTTAGTCTGCTTGAACTATATATATAATTTTTTTTTTTTTACCAAAAATGAACTGTTTTTTTAAATAATACATTTTTAAATGACAAAAGAGTTTTTATTGTTCATATTTATTCCACTTGTATCACTTAGACATTGTTTTTAAAACTCAAATGATATCACTATGAACTTAGTTTAGTACTATTTTGTACTATATAGCACAGTTCAAACTGGGCTACACTAGATTTTTTTTTCAACTTTTAGATCTAGTTCAACTTTTACTGATGTTGCTGTTTTATTACTTTTAGATTTTAGCTACTGTTTGTTACCTTTAGCTAGTGGTCTGCTAACTTTAGTTTTTGGCTATCATATTAATACATTTAGCTTCTATTTATTATTTTCTTACTTACTGTAGGTGGTGTTTTACTTATTTTAGCTTTAACCGTCATTTTATTACTTTTAGTTTTTAGCTAGCCTTATTGCAATTTTTTTAATTTCTACTACCATTTTATTACTTTTAGCTAATGATTTACTATTTTAAATTAGCTAAATTGGGCCTTTAGCTAGTACTACTACTGCTAAAAGGAAGTCATTTTACTCCTTGTAGATTTTAGCTAGTTTTCTGCTTGTAGCTGATCTTCTGCTTCTTTAAGTTTTAACAATTCAGATCCAGCAATTTCAGCAACTTTCAGCAAAACCATTTAACACTCAGCAAAAGCACTTTTGGATAAATTTAAGAACAGCTCCCATTAAAAAATATAATCTATAAAAACCCATCTGGACCCCCTCCCCCCTCCCTTTTAGTGTTTTTCCCATTTTGATATTGCTAATTGGAAATGTGCCTGTGGTTGAGTAAACCATTAGTAAATGAACAGTCTGGTTTTATTACCATCCACCTTGTAAATATTGTATTAGATTCCTGGCATAAACAATATCTACTCTTTGATTAGAGAACGGCATATGGCAGATACAATAATCAGATTATAAAAACACTTTATGTAATCAGTGATTCTCAGACAGTAACTCTGTCATATGCTGCACACTGGTGATAATTCAACTGGTTACTAGCATTATAATAATTTGTAGTTAGTTTTTTTAATTGGTCTTGCTTTTATTGTGACCCCTTTGACTTCACTCTAACAAGCAATTGTTTGAAAATAGAGGAGGTGGTTTTCTTCATTAAAAAAATCCATGTAAAAATATTTTTGTAGTTTTAGAAGCAAACTTCTAATCACCCCCAAACTGCTTTTTGTGCCAGTTGCAAACCTAAAACTTTTTTCTCCATGTGTACTTCCTCCTGTATTTGTCTTAACTAAAAGAAAAGAGTCTGTTTGTAATTAACTCAGTAAGACCCAAACCCCAACCCCCACCACGCTCACCATTCGCCTGTGCAAAGAATCCAGCATGTCAGCTGGTAATTAATAAATGTGGTGGCGATGGTAGTGTGCTTCTGCATCATTATGTTGTTGAAGCTCTTGTCCACGCTACTAATGAGCTGTAATTTTATGACAGGAAACTGGTTTGTTTACAGCATGTTCAACGGGCCACATTTTTGGCACAACTTCTCTGTAGGTATTTACTCGCTGCCTAAGCTGAGCAAGGACGGGGTGTGCATTAGATAGCTAACACCTTTGCCCAAATCAGTCAACATAACTTTAAATGTTTTACCGTTTCATTTAGAATCACAATATACCCTGAGGTTGTCCGAAAAAAACGGTTCTTATGAGCTGCTGTTAAGGGTGTTGTATACAGGCCCCTGAAAGCTGATTCAGCATTCACACTATTGTTCTCCTGTTTTTGAATTCTACTTCTGCATACTTTGTGCTATAGCCATTTGTAATGTTCAATCACTTCAGGGGACCTTTTGGTTGCTGTAACGTTTATACTTTTCAAAATGTTCACATATAATTTCCATAGAAATTCATTGATATCTTAGTTCCTTCTGAAACATTGTTCATTTTTTATCTGCTTTACCACACTTGCTCTTTGGTTGTCTTCTGATGCTACCTTTAGATTTCACCACTATTGTACATTTGGCTTATTAGCATAGGTCCTGAAGACTTTGGTTTCTAGCTAGCCTTTTGCTGCTTGTAGCTTCAAGCTAGCATTCTACTATTTTTAGAATTTAGCTAGTATTTTGCTCTTTCTAGCGAATGCCTTTTGATTCTTTTAGCAAGCCTTAAGCTACATTTGCTTACTTAGTATTTTGCAACTTTTAGCTAGCCTTTGGCTATATTTCACTTTCAGCTAGTGTTTTGTTACTTTTAGGTGGTGTTGTGCACCGTTTATCTAAATTAGATTTGTGCTCCTTTTAACAAGTGTTCTTCTCAATTCGTCTAGAGATCTTCTTCGTTTACTTTTATCTACCGGTACTTTATTCCACCTTCTTCAGTTGAAGTCACCAGCACTCGGTATCCACACTGTACTGTTGCAGAAAATGAAAATACTAGAGTTACTATTGGAATCTTTTTTTTTTTCATCACACTATTTGGTTTGTGATTTCTCCCATAGCTGTGGAAACATCCATACACACATACGTATGAGTCAATCAGAATTAGTGAGTTATGAACATTTGGTAGAACTACATCATACAGCTCATAACGAATTAGCTAAATATTATGAAAAATACCCCAAAGATGGCAATAGGATTTACAAGTAAAAAAGACCTGCACTACTAGGAGTGTTATAACTCATTCGTGCTTCTCAGCTGAAATGTCATCAAAGTTTAAACGAGTCACAGAAACTTAGACTTTATAAGAATGAACTTGTATTTTGATCTAACAAGGTTGAGTCAGGTGCTCTGGACAGATTTTCTTTGTTGAAACATTTTGTCTTTTATCCAAAAGACTTCTTCAGTCTGAGGAGCTGCAACAAACTCAGTCTTATAAATAGCACCTTCTCAAAGTGGATGAACCAGTTTATTGGGGACAGACAAAGGAGGACCATCAGCCTAGGAACTGATCGTTAGTGCCCTGATGGCCACTTGCCATGTACAGAGGGCTGAGTGAAACTAGCAATAACAGCATTGTAAGAGGGGGACAGTTGGACACAGAGGCCTCCGCCCCTGTTTAATGATGGATGGGCTCTCCTCACAAAGATGGCTTCCTTCACTCTTCTCTCAAACCAACGTTCCTCTCTGTCAAGGATGTGAACATCTTCAGCCCTGCAAGAGTGACTGCTGGCCTGGAGATGAGTGTTTTTATAGGCATGGGAAAAGTAAAACACAAGAGTATGGAAAATTGTTCGATTCCAGGCTCTAATCTTTAATGCATTTAAAATATATATGAAAATCTAACTTAATACAATTTATTTAATAAGTATTTTTTAATATTAATTATATGTGACAGTTGGGTATATCATCTTTTTTCACAGCAAATAATTTTAATTAGTTTTTAATTAGAGAGGACATGGAGGTAGTTGGAGTGAGGACAGAGGACGCAGAGGACAGAGTGAGATGGAGGAGGAGGACTCGCTGTGGAGACCCCTGAAGAGGGAAAAGCTGAAAGAAGAAGAAGAGTTTAAATGTTTCAGCCTTCATAATCCTTGTTATTGAGTTACTGATTCTGTGTTGCTCTGTGTGCTTTTTATTGGGTCTGAAGCATAAAGATACTGAAGTCCCACCACTGTATATTTATTGTTCATGTGCAGACATTTCTATGTTAAAAGTAGCTTTAAATGTGACTGACAATTTCAGTATGGAAAAGTATGGAAGCCTGTGTAGGACTTTTGTCTCAAATTATGCCAGAGTAATGCAGACATCCAAGTTCACATTGATTTCCACTTTATTTTAACTTCAAAATTTTCTTTCATCCATCCATTATCTTTACCTGTTTCTTCCTTTTCTGGTCACAGGGGTTCACTGGTGCCCATGTCCAGCCATCACTGTGCGAGAGGCGGGGACACCTGGTTGTTGTAAGTCCATCACAGAGACCCTTAAAATTTTCAAGCCAAAAACAGGATACAATGTATTAATCACAGGGACACAGAGACAAACAAGAAAAACAACCATCACTCTCTCACTCAGAGACAATTTAGAGTTACCAATCAGTCTAACATGCAGCCCAAATTTATCTTCAGACCTTGAAATTAAGGCACTTTTTAACTTATATATTCTACAAAGAACAAAGTCACAATATTATCTAAGGCACTCTGACTCCTGCACCTGGGTATTGACAACAATCTGATAATCTGGTAAAGTTAACAATCTTCCATCCAAATTCCCAAAGTAAAATACGTATTTAAATGGTTAAGTCCATCTAAACTTCTGTGTGGATAAAAAAAAAAACTAAACAAAATTTCCTGTACAAAACCAACTCTTTATATGTTAAACAAGAATCCCTGTTTTGTCTTTGACTATCCCATAATTATTTGATGCTTTATTCCATATTATAAAAGCATCAGTTCTTTGTAATTACCTAATAACTAATTCTTAAAATATAAATTCTCCCAGTTTTCATTCTTAGTTATTTATCCTGACTTTTCTTTGTTTGGTGTTTAATCTGTTTTGATTCAGATTAATTTTGTAATAAAAAATTAAAGGTATTTGGCCCCATTTGATAGTTATTTATTGATTAAGTTCCAGAGTTCCCTGTAATTAAATATTTTCCTTCAGCACTTGAGTTCTGATTGGTAAAAGGGTGGACAAATTAATCAACCGACCTTGTGCCCCGTGATATAATGAAAGCAAATAAGTAAAGTTGGGAAAAGCGTCACCCTCATTTCCTCCCTCCTCACACTTTCTACACTTTTATAGGTTCTCATTATAGTTTAAACATCAAAATGTGGTCATTTTTCATCTTAGATTATTACTGAAGTCTCAAGTTGCCATTGGGCTTTAAAAAAAGAAACTTGATGTTTGTTGAAGTTGTGAACAGTAACTACAGGCACCCAACAACATCTATTCCACAGTTTCTAGTGTAATTTAAAGAGTAGTAGGTGCTGTCTGCTGACTGACGCTGACATTATTACTGGTATAATAGGAGGTTGGTGGGAGCCCCTATTAAAGACCCGTGCACAGTGGTGTTAGTAGCCTGGGATGTGCCAGCCTCCTGCTGCCCCCTGTCAGTGTGCATCTCAATCACACTTGAGCCTCAGGGTTGGAAGCTCTTGCAAGGAATGCCCCCCACTCTGCAACGCCTCCACCCCTGTTCTTTCCACCACAACCCCTCCGCCTTTTTATCTCACAAACAAGTCAACAATCGACGAGCAAACCACTCAGAATAACATCTTTACATTATGTTGAATTGTCAATCATTTATACTTTTAATTAAACAAATGTGAAAGCAGAATTGAGAGCGTAAAAGCATTAAAGCATCTTTCGTGTTGCTGCTTTATAACACTTGAGATGACAGCTGAATTTTACTTTTTGCATCAAAGACTTTTTCAGTTTCAAACGATTTGTCCTTGAGAGGATATCAGAAGTGCTCGGAGCTTTGTTCGTATTTTCTCACCAGTTGTTAAAACCTCTGAGTAGTGACCCTTTGACACCCATTTCTCCCAAAAACAACTTTACAGCTATTCAATAAAAAATACCTTGATTTAATTTTTTTTTTTTTTTTACCTTAGAGGTTATTTTTACATTTTTGCAAGATGCAGATAAATTCGGAGAATTAAAAATATATTTAATTGTTTTTGTTTTATTTTAAGCTTTTATGTAAAATTTCAAAGGGTTATTGTTTGGAAGAAACTTTCAATCATTTGGAGGGATGCTGACTTTGATTGAACAGTTTTTACTTTTTAGAAGTACTTGTAACTTGGTGTCTGAAAACATAAAAACAGTCAATGAAGTAACCTTGATATCGACTGAGAATAATAATAAAAAAAGAATCAACCTAAAGTATGATGATAAACTCATGTTGAATTATCTGAATTTGTGCTAACGTTTTTGTTCCACCAGATTATGTGCAAATATTTTAAGAGCCCATCAAACAGCTCAGTGCTTGGTAAAGTTGTTTAAAGATTGTTTTAAAAAATCAGTATTTGCACTGACTATTTTCTACATACTGTCTATAGCCCCTCTATTATTCAGTTTATAAACTCAAATTTTGGATCCTCTTCACACTGGATGTTAACGCCATTAAAAGGCAATAAAGTTCAGCTATAAAGTTAGTTTTTGGCAGTCTTGGGAACCAAATTTAGTATATGGGGTGTCTTTCTAGGGTCTTGGCGATGTCTTGACGAAATCTGGTCAGACTTGAGAATGTAATGAGTTCCCCATCACCTATGATAGAGCATGATATTTCTGCAATACCTGTAGTTCTTGAGCATGCACAAATTTCTGTATTGAGGTTATGATGGTTTATCATCAAGGGTGAAGCATAGAGCGTGCAGATCTATGATGTAGCAACCATGCATGCAGGTGTGTCTTGGTCAACAAGAAGCAGGACTGGCCCAGCTGAATCTATGCCAAAGTTATGACTGAGATTAAGACAAAGCCATGGATTCAGTGTAGGACATATGTGGTGTGATCTTGTAGCACTAGTTGCATCCTGACATGGTCTGAGCATGGACTGTATAGTGATAGACCTTTGATGTGAACCTGGAAGATGAAGCCAAACAAGACCAACCTTCACTCCCCCTGGTGCTAGTATAGATTTATGTCCTGTCCCCAACATCATTAAAACAAGCAGGACATCGCTTTTGGTAAAATCAAAGGAAATGCACAGGGTTTTTTTCCTCTTTTTACGGCTGCTCTCTTCTTCAGGGGTCACCACAGCAAACTAACTCGCATGAAGACTTGGCAATTTATTTTTACGCTGGATGTCCTTCCTGACACAACCACAGACCAACACAGCCCTCTGTGTGGAGCAGAGAGCTGCCATCCAGGGTGGCCAGGAGAGCAGATGGTGAAGAGCTTTGCTCAAGGGTGCAAAGTGAGGCAAATGAGTGTGGAGGCAGGTGTGGGTGTTTCACCTTTCCCACCCACATTTTTTGATGTTGATGGTCCGGGGAGTGAAACCGGCAACCTTCCGATCACAGGATCTCTTTCTATAATCTCTGTGCCACCACTCCCAACACCTAGGATTTTTGAAAATGCACTGTGGCTAACAGTTAGCTAAATTTTCATCTAAACATGTCCGCTGTGTGGAAGTATTTTACACTAGAAACACCACAAAACAAGACAGCATCGTGCAATGTCTGCAGAGCCATAGCGCCACATTAAACTGCGGTAAAGTTAGTGTTACATTGGACATTCGAGCTCCGTGGCTTCAGCGGTCTGCTCCTCTTGCTCAACCCGAAACAGGCAACTCGACCCCGACCAGCCGTGTCCATTCTGCCCTGTTCAGTCTGCCCGTCTCTGAGGAGGGACAGACTGAGCGCGGCTGACCGAAATCAGACTGCCTACTGCAGATTGAACAAGAAGAAGACATCGCTGAAGCCACGGAGCTCAAATGTTTACTGAGAAGTTGCTAAACTTCATCATAATTAATGATCAACCACTATCAGTTGTAGAAAACGAAGGATTTCTCAGCTTGATACTTGCAGTCAAGATATAGTTTACCCTCCAGGAGATATTTATCAGTACAACAGTAGGAAATCATAAAAAACATATGATTTGAAAATTACAAGAATATTATATATATTTAAAAAAAAAAAAACGAAACAAAAACAGCTACATTATAAAGTGATGTAAAATACTAAAAACAGGAACATGTCTGTTGGTTTATGCCATGAACTTAGCAGATGTTTAAAGCCATTTAACATTTTATTTTATTTAATTCATGTATTCATTCATTTAAAAGAAACAAAAGTAAACAACAAATTCATCACAAATAAAACATTGAATGAAAAGAGTGCAGAAAGAAGAAAAAAAAATTCTTATATCTGCCCCTTATTTAAAAAATATATAAAATAACTTTAAACAGTCATTTAGATTAATGACTTTAATATCCACTTTAAAGGCAAGAATAAAAAAAAAACGTGTTTTGTGTTAGCAAAATTTAATTATAACTTTGAAACTTATCCAACATTAATACAACTTACTTCAAGTTGCCTTTTTGGACATGCATGCATATATTTGTACAAATTGTACTTGAGAGGAGATTATTACAGCCTCATATAAAATCAATGATGATGATATCGGAACTAGATCGGAAGTTAAAAAATGTGGATCGGTGCATCCCTATTAATTTCTACAATATGTTTAGTTGGGCAGCACGGTGCCACAACTGGTAGAGCTTCTGCCTCTCAGTGAGCAGGTCCCCGGTTCAAATCCCGGTCCGGGTGCCTTTCAGGTTGGCTGTGGCTGAGTGGTTAGAGCAGTCGTTCTCCAATGCGAGAGTTGGGGGTTTGAATCCACCAGCAGTCACATGCTGAAGTGTCCCTGGGCAAGACACTGAACCCCTCATAGCCTCTGATATGTGTCCCATCAGTGTATGAATGTGATAAAGCTCTGATTAGTCTCTTTAGAATGATTTGTTCAATTAGCTTTGTAGAGATCTAGTAGAGTGCTGTATGAATGGGTAAATGAGGCACAGATTGTAGTGTAAAGAGCTTTGAGTATATTGAAATAAGATAGAAAGGCGCTATATAAGTACAGTCCATTTACCATTTACTATTCTCTCCGTGCATGCATGGGTTTTCTCCAGGTACTCCGTTTCCTCCCACAGACCAAAAACATGCATGTTAGGCTGATTGGTAACTCTAAATTGTCCCTAGGTGTGAGTGAGAGAGTGAATGGTTGTTTGTTTTGTTTGTCTTTATGTGGCCCTGTGATGGACTGAAGATCTGCCCAGGTGTCTCCCACCTCTCCAACAGTGACTGAAGGATATGGGCGCCAGTGACCCCCACCACCCTGAAGGAAAAAGTAGGTTAAGATAATGGATAGATGGATAGTACAGCTCTCTGTTTACCGGTCAGTCTACGTTCCTACCTTCAACTATGGTCACGAGTCATGAGTGGCCAAAAGAATGAGATTGTGGATACAGGCAATTGAAATGAGTTTCCGCCACAAGGTACCTGGACTCTCCCTTAGAGACTGGGTGAGAAGTTCAGTTATCTGGGAGAGACTCATTGTAGAACTGCTGCTCCTCCACATCAAGAGGAGCCATTTGAGGTGGTTCGGGCATCTGGTAAGGATGCTCCCTAGGCGCCTCCCTAGGAAGGTGTTTTGGGCATGTCCGACTGGGAGGAGACCCCAGGGAAGACCCAGAACATGCTGGAGAGACTATGTCTATCGCTTGGCCTGAGAACACCCTGGAATCCACCCAGGAGAGCTGGAAGATGTGACTGTGGAAAGAGATGTCTTGGCCTTCCTACTCAAGCTGCTGCCCCCATGACCTGACTTCAGAACAAGTGGAAGATGATGGATGGATGGATGGATGGATGGATGGATGGATGGATGGATGGATGGATGGATGGATGGATGGATGGATGGATGGATGGATG
>NC_056500.1:47159589-47161100 GCF_014905685.2 Nematolebias whitei | reverse complement strand
ATGGATGGATGGATGGATGGATGGATGGATGGATGGATGGATGGATGTGTAGTATGCTAAGGCTAGGTTAGCTTCAGTTAGCTTCAGAGCTCCACTACAGTCATTTTTTTAATAACGGGTTCTCACTTTTTTGAGCTACTTGACAGATATGTGACAAAGGTACTGTGTTGTAGATGGTTTAATCATTGACATGAGACGTTAATTTTCTTTGACCCATCAAAATGAATGTGGTCATTTATTAACAGAATCAAAATTTAACATCAAAACATTGTACACTTGATTATACTGGTCTGGTTCTGATTAATAAAACTTGGCACGTTTTACTTAATAAAAACAACAGACATTTCTGAAGATATCTGGATTAATTACTGGCAAGATAGAAGTTTGAAGATGGGAAATGAAGGAGTTTAAATGGAGAGAAAATGATGGATGAGGAAAGTGTGTTGACGAGGAATGGCACCCTTCATCCGACCCCAGCTCAGCCCCGGTACACTAGGTAGTGAAGCAACTCGTTACCGTTGCAGAAGATAGGTCAGCTCCGGTTGAGTTCCATTTCAACGCTACCTTACAGCCTCTCCTTAGGATGGCTGAGAATCGTCCGAAGTAGTGACGGTACTCCGTTCAACAACACGCTCACCTCCCGGGTGAACTCACAGCGAGCTGTGAGTCCGTCAGAGGTTCCACTCAGATGTGGAAGGCTCCATAATCCCAACTAGACTCGGAAGAACTCCTAGGAACTCCAGCCGAACTCCATCAGAACCAGAAGAAGTCACGGAACCAACCACCTCCTTAACTAACTTTCTAACTGAACTAGGAAGTGTCGACTTTTAAAGAGTTCTGCTTCCGGTCACTTTTGGGAAGTCCTTATTGGTTGAAGGAACCAACAGGGGTGTGGTTTTAGTGACGTCAGAGGGTCATTACAAGTCGAGAAAACATCAGAAATGTTTAGGAACGGTTAGTTACAGACGAGAAAATATTTTGGAGAAATGACAGACTTACAGGTGCCAGTTTTCTTGTTTCTGTCTGAGAGGTTTAAAAACACGACAGTTCGTCCCAATAACTTGTTTTTGACTGTCTCCGACTTTTGACCGACATCACTCTTTCTCATTTCAGACAGAAGATCAAAAATGCATAATTACTTTGTAAAATAGACATTTAACTTGATTTCTACTTTGAATGAGGATAAAAAAAATCATTAATACTGTTTCACAGTTGATTTAAAATGAGTGGTTCACTTCAACATTTAAAAATGGTATGAAATAAACACACTTTTGATTATCAAGACATTATAAAATAGTAATGATAATATGAAAAAGAGAGTGTTCTTTCAATTGATTAGTTCAGGATACAATTAGAAAGTCTTTGGATGAACTAATTTGTATTTCTGGATTCAAATCAATGAAATAACAGTTCCTGTCCCATGAAGGTCTTCAGAGGCAGGTTTGACCGGAGGCCTAGTTCACTACAGATGGATGGATGGATGGATGGATGGATGGATGGATGGATGGATG
>NC_056500.1:47072207-47154589 GCF_014905685.2 Nematolebias whitei | reverse complement strand
CAAACCCACCCACACAGACCAGTATTTGCAGTTTGACTCCCATCACCCTTTGGAGCACAAGTTAGGAGTCATCAGGACTCTGTATCACAGAGCAGACAGCGTCCCCACTAGCTCAGGAGCCAGGCAGAAGAAGAAATCCCACACAAGACAGGCTCTAGAGCAATGTGGATATCCTAACTGGGCCTTCCTGAAAGCAGAGAAGAAACCCAAACAGGACTCCAGTCAGCCATCAGGTGAAAAGGAGGAACCCAGACCCAGACCAGTGGTCATTCCATATGTTGAGGGAGTATCAGAGAAACAGACGTTTATTTTCTAAACATAACGTCCCAGTGGCTTTTAAACCCCAAAATACATTACGGCAAAGACTGGTTCATCCCAAAGATCCAGTCCCCCGGCACAAACAGAGCAATGTTGTGTATGCTGTTCAGTGTCAGGAGGGCTGTGATCAGTCTTACATCGGGGAAACAAAACAGCCACTGGCCAAAAGGATGGCCCAGCACAGAAGATCAACATCATCATGCCAGGACTCTGCGGTCTACACTCATCTCCAGGCCAGCGGTCACTCTTTCAGGGATGAAGATGTTCACATCCTGGACAGAGAGGAACGATGGTTTGAGAGAGGAGTAAAGGAGGCCATCTTTGTGAAAAGAAATTGTCCATCGTTAAACAGGGGTGGAGGCCTCCGGGTTCAACTGTCCCCCTCTTACAATGCTGTGATTTTATAGTATCACTCAGCCCTCTGTGAACAGTAAACAGCCATCAGTGTGCTAATGATCCATTGTTAGGCTGATGGTCCTTCTTGAGCATGTGATCAGCTGGTTTTGGTTGTCAGCAGCAAAACTGGTTGATCCACTCTGAGACGGTGCTATTTAAGAGACTGAGCTGAATACAGCACCTCAGACTGAGGAAGTCTCTCGGATGAGAGACGAAACGTTTCTACATTTTTTTGTTGATTTGCTTTGTTTTGTTTTTTTGAATGTCCAGAGGACCAGATTTAACTATTTTAGAATACTCAGTATTGGTACTGATTTTGGTTCATATGTAGAACAAACAGTTTCTATTCAGTTTTCCGTTCCTTTTTGTGTGAAAATTTTTTAAGTTTTTGCTGTGACACTCAAGCAAAGGCCTTAGACCTGATTTCCAGCTGTTCCATAGGAAGATGTATCACCAAAGTCTTGATACTGTGGACTCTCTTATCTGTTGACAGTCTAGTTACCACAAAGCGCAAGAAATGTGTTTTCCAATTCTCTGAGAATTGAGCTTTCTTCGTGCCATCAAACTTATATTAAGTGAGGGAAAATTGCTCCGATCATGATGGATAAGAACAAATGATAGATGTTGTAAACAAGCAGAATGCTTCAATTCTTATGTGAGTCATCAATTTGCCTCAGCAGCCAATTACTTTGTGGGCTGAGGTTATTCATTCTTTCAATCTGCTGGGAGAGATTTTTCCCACCTGTCCATTGTGCTATTTTGTTCCTGAAAATGTTTAATTAGAATGTATTATTAACTCTTAGTTGAAAGTACAGGTGAGAATAATGAGTCTTGATTCCTCTGGCCCTCTATTAAGGTGCCGGGCAGCACTGAAAGGTGTATGTCTTAATACTAAGTGGCTGCTGATTGCAGGAAACGATACAATGTGTGGCTGCTTGACCACTTTGGAGTCAAGCTATCACGATTAGCCCTTACTTACTTCAGTCCCATAAATGTAATGATAATGAACTGATTGCTGACATGGTTAGTATGCACCAGCATGAAGTGCACAAAGCACATAGTCATCTATCAGAACTGAAAGAGGTTTTTCTCTCAGTTACAGCAGCTGTGACAGAAACAGTTACAAAGTACTTGAGTCTGCTAAAGTTTTGGATTTCCATACTGATAATACTGTAATTATCGCCCACTATCTTGATAGACAGTCAATCGTGTAAGTGTGTGTGTGAGTGTATGGTTTCCGTTACCTTTTTATGATCTTTTATGTATAGTATAGGTATAATCACCTACCTTGTCAGGACCATTAATCCTTACAAAAACTAAAGCCACAATTCAATTCAATTCAGTTTATTTATATAGCTCCAAGTCACAACAGAAGTCATCTCAGGGCACTGAACAAAAACATTCACATACCCGGTACATTAAATA
The DNA here is from genome assembly GCF_014905685.2 of Nematolebias whitei. NCBI lineage: Eukaryota > Metazoa > Chordata > Actinopteri > Cyprinodontiformes > Rivulidae > Nematolebias > Nematolebias whitei. Next base: position 47,152,450 of record NC_056500.1, on the reverse strand, counting down.
AGAGCAATTAGTAAAAGTTATCTATCTCGTCCTATTACAGTGGAACATAATTTAGAGGTTAGGGTTTAGGCACGCGCTTATAATGGTTAGGATTGACTTAAAATTCAGGGTTAGGCTACAGAAACAAATGGAGATCAATGCAATGTTCTAACAAGGATAGGATTCAAACTTGTGCCTGTGTGTGTGAATGCATGTGTGTTAGTTGGCTAAATCTGTCATGTACTATTGGACATATTTTATTAAAATGGTCTAAAAAATATTAATTGGATGTACATCAACAAGTACCTTGTTATACCTTTGTACCTTGTTGTACCTTGTACCAAGTACCTTCTAGTCTACTCATTCAAGACAGCTAATTTTAGAAAACACAAAAATTATTAGGACTTAGTTCATCTTTGCGTACTTTAAATTTACACATTAACACAGACATAATCACACAATCATAACAGTGTCAGGATCTGTGTGTTGTGTGATTTGGTCTTGTGGTTCTTTTATTCAGTATTTCCCGATTCTGATTTTACTTGTGTTTCCTGCTTCTCCAGTGTTTTCCCCTCATGTAGCTCAGCTCCTGCCACTCTCACCTGTTCCTCATCTGTCTTCCCCAAGTGTTTGTCTTTGCCTACCATTAAAGTCACTTTAAAACCTGTCAGTTTGTCACTTGGTTGTCCGTGCATTGTGCTTCATACAGCCACTCATGTTCTGCTCTTTTTTGTCTTCGCTGATCTGATTTTTATGTACAAAGTACGTAAGTTTTACTGCCTTGTTAACTTTTTGATTTGTTTTTTCTTAATAATTCAGTTTCTTTTACCTTCAAGTTTGTTTGAGTTTCTGTCTGCACCCTAGGTTTAACTCCATTAGACATGATCAATTGTATTATACAAAAACATGCAATTAAAACTTAATCACATTGCTGCTGTTTCTTAGGCTGCTTTCTTCTTCAGGGTCCCAACCATGACAAAACTCACATGAAAGAACTGACAAATGTTTTATGTCAGATATCCTTACTAATGCAACCTGTGCTCGAATCTGCAGCCTTACCCTATGGCACTGACCACTGATGCCATGCAGTCCCAAAAAATCTATTCAAATGCATTCTAATTCAAATTCAAATGTCAAATTTTTTATTTTATTTTTTCTTTAAATTTCTGTTAACAATATGGGTTTCTATCATATTAAACAGTAAGAATGGTATTTTATTTCACAGATGCACAAATACAAAAGTCACCCCCCCCCCCCCCCCAAAAAAAAAAGAGTATACAGTAACTTTCCTTCCCAAGTTCCCTCAGAAACCTGTAAAACAAATTGTTACAGTAGTCCAGCCTTCATTTTATAAATGCATACGTTTATTTTTTCAAGTCCAATTTTGATGCAAACATTAATTTTAGAACTGTTTTTCAAATGTTAAAGACCAATTTAGTGGTATAGCTGATGTGTGTTTTAAATTTTAGATCACTGTCTAATATCTACAGTGCTTTTATGCTTCATCTCTGGACTCCAGAGATAGAGAACTGAGATGAGCTACAGCTTTCTGTCTTTGGACTAAATTAACTGTAAGATGTTCTGTGGCTTCCAAATTGAAGACCACGAGGAGGGAAACGTGTCAGGAGACAGAGAGAGAAGAGGAAAGTGAAGAATGTAAGACTGAGGGTTGCAACTCTAAATGTGGGGACAATGACAGGCAAAGGTAGAGAGCTGGCTGACATGATGCAGAGAAGGAAGGTAGATGTTTTATGTGTCCAAGAGACCAAGTGGAAGAGCAGCAAGGCTCACAGCATTGGAGCAGGGTTCAAACTGTTTTACCATGGTGTGGATAGAAAGCAAAATGGAGTAGGGGTGGTCCTGAAGGAGGAGTTGGCAAAGAATGTAGTAGAGGTGAAAAGAGTGTCAAATAGGCTGATGTGCCTGAAGGTAGAAGTAAAAGGTCTGATGCTAAACATTGTCAGTGGTTATGCTCCACAGGTTGTACGTGACGAGGAGGAGAAAGATACATTTTGGAAAGATCTGTAATGATTCACGTTCATGTCAAGTCATGCTGTTTTATTGTTTTTTTTGGTTGCCCTGACTCTTCTCATCAGCTTCACTCAGTGCACCTGTCTGCTGCTCTTTTTTTTTCAAGAGCGCCCCAGACTCTGCCTCCCTTCCAGATAGTTTGATTGCCTTGCGCCTGAAGAAGTCCAGCATTCTGTTCCTGACCTCTGTGTTTTTTGACACTCTTCATGATCATGGATTCCTCGCCTTTGCCTTGCCCACGACAAATGATTTCTGCCCATCTGATATCTGGACCCCGACTCTCGCTCTGCCTACTGACCACTGACTCTCGCTGAACCACACGGATAAGTACTGCCTTTTTGCCTCTCTGCAACTTTGTGAGGATATCAAAGATGAACTCTCCAACCGAGATGCCCCCAGTGAACTGGAGGAGTTAGAATCTCTTGCCACGAGGATTGACCTGAGGATTCAAGAACGGAGGCAAGAGAGAAGCTTCACCAACCGACCTCAGTATGGTGAGTCTGAGTCTAGACCCAGCCTCCCTCCAGCATCATCACCATCATCTCAGGTGGTCTCATCCCAGGTATCTGAACTCGTCAAACCCATGCAGATTGGAAGATCCCGATTGTCTGCTCAAGAGAGGGAGCATAGACAAAGAAATGGGCTTTGCTTTTATTGTGGAGGAATGGGCCATTTGCCGTCTCGGTGTCCGTAAAAGATCAGACTCAGTAGGCAGGAGGTTCATACTGAGTCAGAGAATAAAATCCTCCATGTTGTCAGTACAGGCCACTCTTAAATAAAAATGATGAAAGACCAGTCTTAGTGTTTGTTGATTCAGGAGCTGATGCTGAATTTATGGATTTAGAATTTGCTAAAACACCCAATATTAAGATTCAACCGACTGTTAAGAAGCAGGAGGTCTTAGCCATTGATGGTCATGTAATTCATAAGATCACCCATGAGACCGTTCCAGTAAAGATGGTCATTGCAGGCAATCACTATGAAATTATTCCATTTTTAGTCGTCAGATCTCCTGAAATCCCAGTTATTTTGGGGGCCTCATGGTTAGAGAGGCATAACCCACACATTGATTGGGTTAAAGGGCAGGTCCTAGGCTTGTCTCCAGAATTCCTTTCCACATGTCTATTACGGGCAAATGTTTCTGACCCTAACTCAACCACAAACAAGGAGACCTTCCCTGACCTATCGAAGGTTCCCCTTGAATACCACCACCTCAAGGAAGTGTTTAGCAAATATCGTGCCACTTCTCTTCCCCCTCACAGACCCTATGACTGTGCCATTGACCTTCTCCCTGGCACTTTTCCCCCTAGGATTGTCTATACTCTGTCTGGACCAGAGGACCAAGCTATGAGGGACTACATCAAAATCATACACCCATAATCTGCTCTGGCAGTTGTTGGCTTCTTTTTTGTGGGTAAGACAGATGGGCCCTTAAGGCCATGTATTGATTACAGAGGACTCAATGAAATTACTTTAAATAATTGTTCCCCTCTTCCCCTCATGAACACAGCGTTTGAAGCTATTCAGGGTTCCACAGTATTCACAAAACTCAATCTCAGAAATGCTTATCACCTTGTTCGGATAAGGGAAGGAAATGAATGGAAGACAGCCTTTAATACCCCTACTGGTCCATCCATCCATCCATCCATCCATCCATCCATCCATCCATCCATCCATCCATCCATCCATCCATTTTCTTCCGCTTATCTGGGGTCAGGTTGCGGGGGTAGCAGCTTAAGTAGGCAGGCCCAGACTTCCCTCTCCCCAGCCACTTGGGCCAGCTCCTTCAGGGGAATCCCGAGGAGTTCCAAGGCCAGCCGAGAAACATAGTCCCCCTAGCGTGTCCTGGGTCTTCCTCTGGGTCTCTTCCCGGTGGGACATGTCCGGAACACCTCACCCAGGGAGGCGTCCAGGAGGCATCCTAACCGGATGCCTGAGCCACCTCAACTGGCTCCTCTCGACGTGGAGAAGCAGCGGCTCTACACTGAGTCCCTCCTGGATGATTGAGCTTCCCACCCTATCTCTAAGGAAGCCCAGACACCCTGTGGAGAAAACTCATTTCGGCCGCTTGTATCCGAGATCTCGTTCTTTCTGTCACAACCCAAAGCTCATGACTATAGATGAGGGTAGGAACATAGATCGATCTGTAAATTGAGAGCTTCACCTTTTGACTCAGCTCTCTCTTCACCACGACAGACCTGTACAGCACCTGCTTGACTGCAGATGTTGCACCTATCCGCCTATCGATCTCACCCCTACTGGTCATTATGAATATTTGGTGATGCCCTTTGGTTTTACCAATGTATCTGCAGTTTTTTAGACCTTAGTCAATAATGTTCTTAGGGACATGATTGGACGATTTGTTTTTGTGTACCTGGATGACATTTTGATTTTTTCCAAAACCCAAGCTGTTCACAGAGAACATGTTCGAGCTGTCATTCTTTGACTCCTGCAAAATAACCTCATCATCAAAGCAGAGAAGTGTGAGTTCCATCGCACCACTATATCCTTTCTGGGGTTCACTATCTCACCTAACAAGGTCTCCATGGATCCATGTAAGGTAGAGGCCATCCAGAGTTGGCCCACCCCACAAAATATTAAACAGCTCCAAAAGTTCCTGGGTTTTGCTAACTTTTACCACTGGTTCATCAGGAACTTGTTGTTGAAATTTCAAGCTTGATTACAATAATGAGAAAAGATAAAACATGAAATCCAACACAGGCCAGGTGGGCTCTATTCTTTAGCCGTTTCAATTTTACCTTGTCTTACAGACCTGGCTCCAAAAATATCAAACTTGATGCCCTCTCCCATATCCATGAGACCCTAGAGGAGGGAAAAACTGAAGAGATGGACTACATCCTTCCCAAGTCTGTACGATTGGCAGTCACTCGACTGGATCTGGAGGGAAGGGTCAAGGAGGCCCATCGGCAACACCCATTGCCCAGTAACTGTCCCAAGGATCATGTTTTTGTCCCAGCCAATCTAATTACAGAGGTACTTTCATTTTGCCATAGTTCTCAACTTTTCTGTCAACCACGTATTACCAAGCCCTTTTCGGTGGTTTGAGACTGTTTCTGGTGGAAGATCATGCTTTTTGACGTCAAGGAGTTTGTTTCAGCCTGTCGGGCCTGTAGTCAAGCAAAGTCCTCCCGCCAACCACCTGCTGGATTTCTACGACCCCTTTCCATTCCTCACTGTCCTTGGTCTCACATATCCATGGACTTCATTACAGGTTTGCCCCTCTCCAAGAACTTTTCTGTTATTCTTACTATCGTCGACCGCTTTTCTAAAATGACTCACCTAGTCCCCCTTGTCAAACTTCCATCATCTAAGGAACTGGGAAAGATTCTGTCCCAGGAGGTGTTCCGCCTCCACGGTCTCTCAGTAGACATTGTGTCAGATTGAGGTCCCCAGTATGTGTCACAATTCTGGAGGGAGTTCTGCAGTCTATTGGGTATCAAAATAAGTCTGTCCTCGGGTTTTACCCACAAACAGATGGACAGACAGAACGGATCAACCAAGAGGTGGAGACCAAGCTCTGTTTACTGTGCGAACAAGACCCTGCTAAGTGGTCACAAAATCTTCCCTGGGTGGAGTACTCCCTCAACTCTCTCCACTCAAGTGCCACCGGTTTGACTCTGTTCTACATGGTCTATTGTTTCCAGCCACCAGTGTTCTCCTGTCAGAAAGGGACAGCCAGGGTCCCTTCTGTCTATGCTACTGCCCAAAGATGCCAACAGGTATGGCAGTGAGTGCGCAGAGCTCTACAAAGAACCTACGCTGTGAGTTCTAGGTTTGTTAACCGGTGGTGTACTCCTGCACCCACGTACTAGTAGGGACAGGGTGTGGCTGTCTACCAGAGACCTCCCCCTCCATGTCGAGAGTCGCAAACTGGTCCCTTGCTTCATTGGACCCTTCCCAATATCTAAGGTAATCAACCCTGTGGCAGTTTGCCTCAGCCTTCCCCAGACCCTTAGAGTCTGCTCCACCTTTCATGTGTCCCGAGTCAAGCCGCTTGCTATGTCGTGATTCTCGCCCCCCTCTGGACCCCCTCACCTGCCCGATTCATCCAGGGAGGCCCTGCCTAAACTTTATGTCTCCTTCGATCCCGAAGATGGGGCCGGGGGACACACTACCTTGTTGATTGGGAGGGATATGGACCAGAGGAGTGCTCATGGGTACCTGCTCGACATATCCTGGATAAGACTCTCATCAAGGACTTTCATCATGCCCATCCTGATCAACCTGGTGGTCCATCAGGAGCTGGACCTTGAAGAGGGGGCATTGCAATGATTCACGTTCATGTCAAGTCATGCTATGTTTTGTTTTTTGGTTGCCCTGCCTCCTCTCCTCATCAGCTTCACTCAGTGTACCTGTCCACTGCTCTTTCTAAAGAGCGCCCCAGACTCTGCCTCCCTGCCAGATTGTATGATTGCCTTGCGCCTGAAGATGTCTAGCGTTCTGTTCCTGACCTCTCTGTTTTTTGACACTCTTCATGATCACGGATTCCTCACCTTTGCCTTGCCCACAACGAATGATGTCTGCCCATCAAATATCTGGACCCCGACTCTCGCTCAGCCTACTGACCACCAACTCTCGCTGAACCCCACGGATAAGTACTGTCTCTTTGCATCTCTGTGATTGACCCACGCCTGTATCTTGACCATGATCTTAGATTCCAGACTCTTGGAGCTGTGAGCTTTTGGAACCAAGCTCCACTCAAGCTGAAGAGGAGCCTTGTCGGACCTCCCTGGACTCACTCAAGTGTCACATGACCCAGATGCACCTCCGTTCCTCCAACCCCCCGACATCAATGCAGCCTCTGCATCACCAATCGTGATTAAACTCTGCATGTTAGTGATTTTGAACTCATCACGCTCTTTAAAGTCTCAAGATCATCCCAGTCACAAGTGTGTTGTTCTCTCTCCCTGCAGAGTTTCAGCTGACGTCCTCCTTCTGGGGCCTCCCTTTTCTGACAAGTAGTTAATAAAACTTTTTCGTTCACTCCTGTGTTGTGGTTGAATTTCTGGGTCCCCATTGTGAATAGTTACAAGATCTGGATGAAGTGATAGAGCGTATTCCCAGGGAGGAGAGAATGGTGATCGGAGCAGACCTGAATGGACATGTTGGTGAAGGAAACAGAGGGGACGAGGAAGTGATGGGTAGGTTTGGTGTCAATGAAAGAAACCAGGAAGGACAGATGGTGGTGGATTTTGCCAAGAGAATGGAAATGGCTATAGTCGATACTTATTTCCAAAAGAGGGAGGAACATAGAGTGACCTTTAAGAGTGGAGGAAGGAGTACACAGGTCGACTACATTCTGTGTAGAATGGGAAACTTGAGGGAGATTGGGGACTGTAAGGTTGTGGCAGGGGAGGGTGTGGCCAGACAGCATCAGATGGTTGTTTGTAGAATGACTGTTGTTGTAAAGAAGAGAAAAAGAGTAAAACCAGAGAAGAAGACCAAATGGTGGAAGCTGAAGAATGAAGAATGTTGTGAGAAATTCATAGAGGAGCTGTTAAAGGCTCTGGGTGGTAAGAAAGATCTTCCAAATGACTGGGCTACTACAGTAACAGTAATTAGAGAGACAGATATGAAGGTACTTGGTGCGTCATCTGGACAGAGAATGGATGATAAGGAAACCTGGTGGTGGAATAGTGAAGTGCAGGATGCCATTCAAAGAAAGAGATTAGTCAAGAAGAAATATGACTGAGAGGACTGAAGAAAGGAGACAGGAATATAAGGAGATGGGATGTAGAGCAAAGAGGGAAGTAGCTAAGGCAAAGCAGAGGGCTTACAATGAGTTGTATGGGAGACTGGACACTAAAGAGGGTGAGAAGGACTTGTACCAATTGGCAAGACAGAAGGATCAGGCTGGAAAGGATATGCAGCAGGTTAGGTTTATTAAATATAGGAATGGTAATGTTATATCAAGTGAGGCGAGTGTGATGGGAAGATGGAAGGAGCACTTTGAGGAGCTAATGAATGAAGAGAATGAAAGAGAAAGAAGAGTAGAGGTCATAGAAACTGTGGACCAGGAAGTAGGAATGATTAGTGAGGGTGAAGTCTGGAAAACTCTGAAAAGAATGAAGAAGGGGAAGGCAGTACGACCTGATGACATACCAGTGGAGGTTTGGAAATGTCTTGGAAAGATGGCAGTGAGGTTTTTGACTCAAATATTCAATAGCATATATAAGGGTGAGAAAATGCCTCAGGAATGGAGAAGAAGTGTGCTGCTGCCCATTTTTAAGAACAAGGGTGATGTACAGAGTTGTAGCAACTACAGGGGAATTAAGTTGATGAGCCACACAATGAAGATCTGGGAGAGAGTTGTGGAAGCAAGACTTAGACGAGAGGTGACTATCTGTGAGCAGTAGTATGGTTTCATGCCAAGTAAGAGCACCACAGATGCCATCTTTGCTTTGAGAATGCTGATGGAGAAGTACAGAGAGGGTCAGAAAGAACTCCATTGTGTCTTTGTGGATTTAGAAAAAAAGCATATGACAAAGTGCCAAGAGAGGAGGTATGTTATTGCATGAGGAAATCTGGAGTGGCAGAAAAGTATGTTAGACTGGTACAGGACATGTACGAGGACAGCATGACAGTGGTTAGATGTGCTGTAGGAGTGACAGATAGCTTCAAGGTGGAGGTGGGATTGCATCAAGGATCAGCTCTGAGCCCCTTCTTGTTTGCTCTGGTGATGGACCAACTAACAGATGAGGTCAGGCAAGAATCCTCATGGACGATGATGTTTGCAGATGATATTGTGAGCTGTGGTGAGAACAGCGAATAGGTGGAAGAGAACTTGGTGAGGTGGAGGTATGCACTTGAAAGAAGAGGAATGAAAGTCAGCTGTAGTAAGACAGAGTACATGTGTATGAATGAGAGGGAGGCCAGTGGAACATGCTACAAGGAGCAGAGGTCACAAAGGTGCAGGACTTCAAGTACTTGGGGTCCACTGTCCAGGAAAATGGGGAATGTGGTAAAGAAGTGAAAAAGAAAGTCCAGGCAGGATGGAGTGGATGGAGAAAAGTTTCAGGAGTGATTTGTGACAAAAAGGTGTCAGCAAAGGTCAAAGGAAAAGTTTACAAGACAATGGTGAAACCAGCTATGTTGTATGGTCTGGAGACAGTGGCATTGACAAAAAGAAAGGAGAAAGAACTGGAAGTGGCAGAGATGAAGAGGCTAAGGTTCTCCTTAGGAGTGACAAGGCTGGATAAGATTAGGAATGAGATCATCAGAGGTACAGCACTGGTTGAACAACTGGGAGATAAAGTTAGGGAGGCTAGACTGAGTAGGCTAGGACATGTCAAGAGGAGGGACCGTGGGTATATTGGTAGAAGGATGTTAGAAATGCAGCTGTCAGGAAAAAGACAAAGAGGAAGGCCAAAGAGGAGATATTTGGATGTAGTTAGAGAGGACATGAAGGTAGTTGGAGTGAAAAGAGAGGATGCAGAAGACAAAGTGTGGAGGAGGAGGATGACTCACTGTGGCGACCCCTGAAGAGGGAAAAGCCGAAAGAATAAGAAGATGTTCTGTGGCACACATTAAAATAATTTATACATTGTGTAAGGGAATTCAGAATTTCTAAATTGCCCAAAGACAAGAAAATATACAAATGCAAATCATCTGCAGGATCAGTTTAGTTTACATTGTGTTTCTGAATGACATGAACAAGTGAAAGCAAAGACTGCTTAAAACTGTATGAAGAGTCGAACCTTGGTGTTCACCACAAACACCCACAGTATCAGAATTCAATTAACTAAATATCCTGATTCATACTAAATAATCCAAAAAAGCAACAACGTTAAGTCTGAAAAAATAAACCATCCGGGACGGTTTATTTTTTCACTGACTTAACTTTGTTGGATTTTTCTACCTGGATTATTGAGCATGAATCAGGATGTTTTGAACAACTTTGGCCATGACAAACCTCAAACGAGTCGGCGGGGGAGAGGACAGATTACAGAAACCATCTGAGCACCATCAAGAAAGAAGTAAGAAAGAAAGTGCTATGTGTTGTCATCATTGTATGTTCCCATACAATGGTGAAATTAGTTCTCTGCATTTAGCTCATCAGATACACCCAAGTGGAGCAGTGGGCAGCTATGTAAGCACCCAGGGAGCAATTAGGGATTGGGTGTCTTGCTCAGAGACACCACGACACGTGGAAATGGCTGGGAGTCAAACCACGACTTTCTGGTTCCAAGTCGGCTGTCCTAGCTCTACACCATCTCTGCCCCTGGTTGACCAACTATCCAACTGGTTGACCCACTATGTGAAGGTGCTTTTTATAAGATAGAGTTTGTTGTGGCTCCTCGGACTGATGAAAGACTTCTGGATAAAACATGAAATGTTTCAACAAAAAGAAACCGTCCAGAGGACCTGACGTTACTTTGTTGGATCAATTCACGAAAGAACAAAAGGAACTGTCCAACAAAGTTAAGTCAGGTCTTATGGACGGTTTATTTTTGATGAAACATTGTGTCTTTCATCCAAAAGTCTTTTGTCTTTCATCAGTCTGAGGAGCCACAACAAACTCAGTCTTATAAAAAGCACCTTCACATAGTGGGTGATTATGAGCATGAACTTTGTTATTGAGAATGGACTTTGACGTTTTGAACCACTTCGGCCATGACTGCCTCAAATGAGTCAGCGGGGGACCCCTGAAACTGTCTTAGCACTATCAAACTGGTTGAGCCACTATGTGAAAGTGCTATATAGATAGTGGGCAGTTGTGGCTTAGTGGTTGCATCAGTTGTCCTCCATTGTGAGAGTTGGGTGTCTATTGAGCATGAACTTTGATATTTGATAAATAATTTACTTTGGAATTTGGTTGATAGAAGTTATTTAATGTGACCAGATCAAGTAATTTATTATCGCTGCAACCCATGAAATGATTTATCAAGCTGCATCAGCTAAAATGGGATAACCAGACCCAAAGTGTCATCTTTGTCACCAGGTTTCTACTCCTTACTGGGTCAGTTTGAGAGCTGGGCTCACCCATCTTTCTGGAGTTTTGCCAGTGGATCAGATCAGGGTACACCATGACAAGAGGACTAGCCAGTGTTAGGATTGCGTGAGGAACCCAGATGATATGAGACCCAGAATGAGACAGACACAGGGAGATACAAAAAGAACAATGATTATTTATCCACAGTGAATAAATCCACACGCTGCTTCTCTGCAACTCCTGGAAAGAGGGACGACAGGTTAATTGCTTGTCCAGAGGGGAAGATCTGAGTTGTTTGTTTGAAGAGCGTTTTTTTTTTTTGTTCTTACAGTCCAAATCCGAAGGTGGGGACCTGGTCCTCCAGTCCAAATAATGAACAGAGAAAGAAATCCAAACGAGGATCCAAGGGAATGAGGAAGGCTGGCAACTGGAGGCAAAAATGGCACGAGGAACACCTGACAGGCTGAGGGGTCCAGAACAGGTCACGAGGAGGTCAAAAACACGAGGGATCAGGAAACTGAAAAAGAGAACACAGGTGAACAAATTCTTTTCACCAAGAAATATCTAGCACAGCAGTAATATACCATGAGAGGTGATATGCTCCAGCGATGAGTCACACTGGGCTGCAGCCTTTTGTAGATGTAGAGGCTCATCAGGCTGATAGCCGCCAGGTGTTGTCAATCAGCGGCCGTCAGTAAGGCAGGCTGCAGGCAGTGGGATCCTTACAGTATCCCCCCTCAAGAATTGCCTCCAGGCGACCTGAGGCGCTTCTCGAGGTGGTCCCTGAAAAACCTAGAGATGAGGCTGGGGTCGAGGATAAAGGACCTGGGGATCCATGACCTCTCCTCAGGACCGTACCCCTCCCAATCGACCAGGTACTGGAACCCCCTACCCCTGCGTCGCACGTCAAGGATGGACCCGACGGTGAACGCAGGGTGGTTGTCGATCAGGCGGGGCGGCGAAGGGAGGTCAGATGGGGGGGCACAAGGGACTTAAGGAGACGGGTTTAATTTGGGAGACATGAAAAGTGGGGTGAATTCTCATGGCCCTGGGAAGTTTGAGACGAACAGCAGAGGGGTTGATAATGTGGGCAATAGGGAAGGGCCCAATGAAGCAGGGTGCCAGCTTGCGGGGGGTGTCCCACAGTTCGATGTCCCTGGTGGACAACCATACCTGCTGACTCACCTGGTAGGCGGGCGACGCTGAACGGTGGCGGTCCGTGAACCATTTTGCCTGGGCCACGGCCCTAAGGAGGGCCACCTTGGCCTGGCGCCAGACGTGACGACACCGCCGGAAGTGGTGTTGCACAGACGGAACCGAGCATTCGAGCTCCAGACTGGGGAAAAGAGGGGGAAGGTAACCAAGGGAGGCCTCGAAGGCGGACATACCGGTGGCATGGAACGGTGGGAGTTGTGTGCGTACTCCACCCAAACCAGGTGTTGACTCCATGACGATGGGTTGGACTTGACCAGGCAACGCAGGGTGGACTCCAACTCCTGATTGCAGCGCTCGGCTTGTCCGTTAGCCTGAGGATGGTAGCCGGAGGTAAGGCTAATGGACATCCCGAGCGATTTGCAAAAGGAGTGCCACACCCGGGAGACAAACTGTAAAGCCACTGAAGCACTTCTGACCGCACGCTGGAGGGAACAAAGAGGGTACCGGGAGGTTCACCACCAGGATCGGGTTCGGAAAGGAGGGCTTCCTGAACGGTGGCGGCGATGGGCCAGGAGAGGGAGCCGACAACGCAGGTGGGGGGAACGATTGTATCGGAACCCTCAGGTATGTCAGGAGGAGCGAACTGTCTGGACAGGGCGTCAGGCTTAACATTCTTCGAGCCCGGACGGAAGGTGACAACAAAATTAAACCTATTAAAAAGAAGTGACCAACGGGCCTGACAGGGAGTCAGACGCTTGGCATTCCTAAGATACGTTAAGTTCTTGTGGTCGGTCCAAATCAAAAAAGGAATATCTGTGCCTTCAAACCAGTGCCGCCATTCCTCTAAAGCAAGCTTGACCGCCAACAACTCGCGGTTGCCCACGTCATAATTGCGGTCAGACTGCGAGAGAAGTTGGGAAAAGAAGGCGCAGGGATGAACCTTGTTGTCTGCAGGTGATCTCTGAGAAAGGACCGCCCCCACTCCAGTGTCAGAGGCGTCCACCTCCAGTATGAACTGGTGTGTGGGGTCTGGATGGCAGAGGATAGGTGTGGAGGAAAAGAGGGACTTGAGCCTCTTGAAGGCGGCCTCAGCCTCTGGGGTCCAGTGAAAAGCACGGGCAGTGGAAGTGAGCTGAGACAGGGGGGCGGCGACACGGCTATAATCCTTAATAAATTGCCTGTAAAAGTTGGCGAAGCCCAGGAAACGTAACTGTTTCCTGGACTCGGGGGTCGGCCAGTCGACTACAGCCCTGGGTTTTTCAGGGTCGGTTCTACATCGTCTGCCCCCAAATATAAAGCCCAAGAAGGAGACAGTGGAGGTATTAAATTTGCACTTTTCGGCCTTGCCGAACAACTGGTTCTCCAGCAACCGCTAAAAAACCGTGCGAACGTGTGTAGTGTGCTGAGTGGGGTCACGAGAAAAAATAAGAATGTCATCGAGGTAGACGAAAACAAATTTACCAAAAAAATCGCGCAGGACATCATTGACGAGCGCCTGAAAAACCGCGGGGGCGTTGGTCAACCCAAAGGGCATGACCAGATATTCAAAGTGACCCAAAGGAGTGCGAAAAACAGTCTTCCACTCGTCACCTGTTTTAATACGCACGAGATGGTAGGCGTTTCTTAAATCGAGTTTCGTGAAGCAGGAAGCCGACTGTAATTGTTCCTGCAGAGAGTCGATGAGGGGGAGCGGATACTTATTCTTTATAGTGATATTGTTTAATCCACGGTAGTCAATGCACGGCCTGAGAGTCTTATCTTTCTTTGAAACGAAGAAAAACCCAGCTCCCAAAGGGGAGGTCGAGGGTTGAATAAGGCCTGAGGCAAGGGATTCATTATTACAATTAGACATGTATTCCCTTTCGGGACCCGAAAGATTATAGAGTCTACTTGACGGCAAGGGGTCGCCAGGTAACAAGTCAATAGAGCAGTCATAGGGACGATGAGGAGGGAGAGACAAGGCGCGTTGTTTGCTAAAGACTGCCGCTAGGTTGCGGTATTCAGCAGGAACGGAGGTGAGGTCGATCTCCTCTAGAGGAGGCGTGTCCCGAGGGAACTCGTTGATGGTGGAGCGAAGACAGTTACTGAGACACTTGTCGCTCCATTTGTCAACGCAGCCACGTTCCCAATTAATAACAGGGTTATGGTTACGGAGCCAGGGGAAACCTAGAATTATCTGAGGCGTGAGAGAGTCGAACACAAAAAAAATCAGTCATCTCATGGTGATTACCTGAGATGATGACATGCAAATCTGTAGTTTTCTGATTTATACGGGCCAATGTGTTTCCGGTTAAGCCGGCAACAGAAATTGGAGGGATCTCTCGAGTCGGCAAGGAATGTTTTTTAACTAAATTTGTACTAATCAAGTTTTGTTCCGCACCCGAGTCAATGAGTGCGGAGAACGAAAAGCGATGGTCAGGAGTCTGAATGACCATGGGAAGCAACAGTTTAAATGGGGAGGATAACGCAGAAGTACCCACCAGTAACTCCCGCTTTACTGGTGGGAGTTCTTGTTTCCCCGAAACAGACAGTGGGGCAGAAAATGACCGGGGTTACCACAATAAATGCAGAGACGAGCGGATACACGCTGCTGTCTCTCTGCAGGAGTCAGCCGTGCGCGCCCCACCTGCATAGACTCGGGTGAGTGATCTCGTGGAGGAAAGGAAGATGATTGGTTAGGACCAGGAAGCATGGAGGACTGGGAGTTGTGGTTCATGTGAGGCTGCTTGGGTGAAACAGACTCGTGGCGAGGGGTCATAAACCCGGAAGTGGGAGGATTCTGGGAAAGGTAGTTAAAATGTGCAGACTTGGGCTCACCTGGAGGGGTCGGAAACCCGGAAGTCGGGGATCGATGGGAATTGTAGTTTGCCTCTCTCTTCCTCTCCCGGAAACGGTCATCGATGGAGATGGCAAGGTCTATTAACTTATCGAAAGTCTCGGGCTCGTCTCGCGTTGCCATCTGGTCTTTGAGAAAATCAGATAAGGAATTTAAGAAAATACCTTGTAGGGCTGATTCGTCCCATCCTGTCTGGGCGGCAAGGATCCGAAACTCCAAGGCGAAATCCGAGGCATTACGACGGCCCTGTCGTAAATTCAACAAACGCTTGGCGGCGTTCGACGTCTGCAGGGGACGATCAAAAATCCTACGAAACTCATGCAGAAATTGTTCATAGGTTGTAGAGGGACTTTCATGGCTCTCGAGAAATGAATGAGCCCACCGGAGAGAGTTACCCTTGAGCTGACTTACAAAAAAGGTGATCTTGGCCGCGTCTGAGGAGAACTGAGAGGGAGCCCACTCGAAGGCGAGTCTGCACTGCAGCAAGAAGCCGCCACATTGGTCTGGGTCTCCAGTGAAGAACTCAGAGGGTTTGACTATTATTTGTTGCACAGGAGGAATGGAACCAGGAGCCGCGGGGGCTGGCGGAACGACTGGAGCTGAGGAGGAAGAAGTTTGCAGTTGGCGTTTAATGGAATAAACCATACCTCCGAGCTCCTGAAGGTTGGACTGGACGGTGGTTTGGTGAGTCAGCACTTGCTGTAAAACTTTATCCAACAGGTCGATCCGTTCCTCCGGGGAACCGGGGGTTGTCTGCTCGCTCTTGGTCTCATTCTGGGTCTTTTGTGGCTGGAGCATTTCTGTTAGGATTGTGCGAGGAACCCAGATGATATGAGACCCAGAACGAGGCAGACACAGGGAGATACAAAAAGAACAGTGTTTATTTATCTACAGTGAATAAATCCACACGCTGCTTCTCTGCAACTTCTGGAAAGAGGGACGACAGGTTAATTGCTTGTCCAGAGGGGAAGATCTGAGTTGTTTGTTTGAAGAGCGTTTTTTGTTCTTACAGTCCAAATCCGAAGGTGGGGAGCTGGTCCTCCAGTCCAAGGAATGAACAGAGAAAGAAATCCAAACGAGGATCCAAGGGAACGAGGAAGGCTGGCAACTGGAGGCAAAAATGGCACGAGGAACACCTGACAGGCCGAGGGGTCCAGAACAGGTCACGAGGAGGTCAAAAACACGAGGGATCAGGAAACTGAAAAAGAGAACACAGGTGAACAAATTCTTTTCACCAAGAAATTTCTAGCACAGCAGTACTATACAATGAGAGGTGATATGCTCCAGCGATGAGTCACACTGGGCTGCAGCCTTTTGTAGATGGAGAGGCTCATCAGGCTGATAGCCGCCAGGTGTTGTCAATCAGCGGCCATCAGCAGGGCAGGCTGCAGGCAGTGGGACCCTTACAGCCAGGATCTGCCCAAGGTTGCTGAAAGCCACTGTGACAGCTTAAAGGGGTCGGTGAGGATGAAAGCACAGGAAAGTGTGTGGATCATCGATGACCTTCAGTAGGCTTACACTTTATGCCGACAACGTGAGTCTTGCAGTGAGGAAAAACAATGTTTCATCTTTGGTAGTTACTTGAAACTTCCACTTTGCTTCTAACAAAAATTGTGACTGAGAAAACATGTTTCTTTGCTCAGGATTAAATGAAGGACATCATATGAACACATCAGGATGGGGAAACGGACAATTTACCAACTGTCATACAAAGAAACATTGTGTGAACTATCAGCTCTCAAAAGAGTTTTGGCAAACTTAACAGATTCCAGCTCAAAAACACACAGGTGTCTCTAAAGGAAAAGCTATTTTCTGAAAAACAAAACAGAGAAATATGTTAAAACACATTATAAGGCTTGATGACAGAGCCAAAACCTTTTGGGATCTTCACAGCAGAAGGATGTGATTTCCACTTTCCTCAACCACCCACAAGAAACAGAGTCCCCTCCTGTTTTGAAGCACCCAGCTTTTAAAACATTAGCCTGCACCATTTCTGATTAAGAGGGGTGGAGCCAACATTTACATTTTCTATATGAAAGTAAACACACACTTAACTAAATTAAATCTCTGGAAAAAAACTAACATTTACATATTCACATTCTATTTTAATTTAAAGCTAAACAACAACCTAAACCCAGTCAGAATCCAAAACATCTCCCCTCCCTCCCAGTCAGTGTGGATTTTCCCAGCGAGGCTGATTGAAAACACCAGTTCCTTGTCAGCACTGCTCATGCACACCCTTCCTTGGCCACACATGACCCGATGACCTCAAAGAGAAGGAGAGAGGGATGAGAACAACAATATCTTAAACTTAAATTTATAAATTGATCATCAGCTTTAAACCTTTCCCCAAATACAAACAAAAATGCATTTATGAAATAAGTTCATTTAGATCATAGAAAGTACATAAATATTATATTTCATGTGATTTTATTATAATGATTGTGAACAATAATCAGCATGTTTCATAGTCACACCTGTTATAATCAAATAAAACAAACTTCATTAATGATTTTTTTTTCTTTCTTAAAAGCATAAAAGAGTAAACATTAGTCAGACTGTAGCTGACTCTGAGTCCAAGGACAGATAATGTGTGAAAACATCAGACATTATTCAAGTCAAATGCAGCTTTAAACAAAACAGTTCACGATGAGCCTGGTAGACAACCTAAAGGTCAGAGGTCATAGTCAGGGAACATCTTCATGATGCAGAGGTGTTTATCAGAGAATGTTGTAACCAAATTTAAATAATTTCTTCCATTGTTGTTTTCCTCTGTCTTGCAGAGTAATGCAATAGAGAGCAGTGACAGATGATGTAGCTGATATGTAATGTAATGTTGTAATATGTATGTTCCTTTCCATTGTCTTCGTTGTGTTTGCTCAGGATGGGAGACTGCAACAAACTGAAGACTCAGTGTAACTGAGTGCACTGCTGGATTCCTTAGATCCGTTTTACTAATTGGCTTTTTTAGTAGTGAAGGCTGCTGTTGGAGTCAGCCTCCCCACCATTTACACCTCCAGATGCAGGAAGAGGGTCACCTGCATCATGAAGAACCCCACTCACCCAGCACACACACTTTTAGCCCTGCTCCCCTCAGGAAGGAGGTTGAAGAACATTAAGTGTAGAACCACTAGACTGAGGAACAGCTTCTACCCTGAGGCTGTTAGACTCATGAATCTCTAACCAGAATAATTACTGTGAAAAAAAATCACTGTAATGCCACTTGATTGTTGTAATGCACTGCTGACTATCCATGCTGCTTATCTCATGCTGCTGATCTATTTCATGGTGCTGGGTTCATTTGTCCTCATCTGCTCACACAGACTCGTGTTCGTGCTGCTGTTTGGCATATTGTTTTTGTACTAGTAGTTCTTATTGTATTATTAGTTTTGTGTATTTCTTAGTTCATATCTTAGATCTTATTACTGTTTTTCTTTACAATTTATACTTTTGTTGGATGTAATTGGGACCCTGTGTACACAATTTTGTTCCACCACATGATGTGTGAATGACAAAGAAACTTTGACCTTGAACTTTTTATAATGTATGAATGTTTCTGTGCAGTGCCCGGAGACATTTTCTGTTTTGATTTGGTGCTATATAAAGAAACTGAATTGAATTGTGAGTAAGAACGTGAGTGGTTGTTTGTCTCTATGTGTCCCTGTGATGGACTGGAGACCTGTCCAGGCTGTGCCCCACCTCCCGCACAGTGACTGCTGGACATGGGCACCAGTGATCCCCGCGACCCGAAAAGGAAGAAGTGGGTAAAGAGGATGGATGGATGGATGGATGGATGGATGGATGGATGGATGGATGGATTAACAAACACGAATAAATTTTGTTATAATATTTG
Organism: Nematolebias whitei; assembly: GCF_014905685.2. NCBI lineage: Eukaryota > Metazoa > Chordata > Actinopteri > Cyprinodontiformes > Rivulidae > Nematolebias > Nematolebias whitei. The sequence continues at coordinate 47,133,643 of NC_056500.1, read as the reverse complement.
CCATATATGCAGTAATATATACTACTTTAAAGAATGCTACTTTTTTCTATGTAACACTGTAGTTAGAACACTGGGGTTAACACCTTCTAAATGTGAGGCTTTGTTGTTCAACAGAGGGACAAGAACATACAAACTGTGGGAGTCACTGGGGATCAGTAAATGGTTTGAGCAGTGACTTTGCTTGCAGGGACTAACATAAATCTGTAAAAACTTTTTTTTAAAACATTTTCCAGACAAGGATGGAGCGAACACATTGTATCATTTTGAGAAACAGCCTGGACTGTAGAAGAAACACTCCAGACAAGTTACTGGGAAGGACATGGATGATACGCTGACAATAGAATTACTGCACGTTTTAATACAAAGTTATTTGGGAGCTGTGGGAATGTTGTTAATTGGATGACAGACTTGTGTAAGATGAAACCTGCAGAGCCTGTTTTTTCTTAATTTTTACCTTTTCAGCTTGCTATTGAACAACCTCAGTGGACGTATCAGCAGGCTGAGCAGAACTCCTACACAGTCCGGCCCAGAAGAAGCAGCCAGGAATTATTAGTTTGAAACAGATTCAGCCACTGAAGGACAAATAATGTGGATATTTCTCCTTTTTTTTCCTAAATCAGGATTTCACACAATGTTAAATCTTAGAGAGGGTTAGATAAGCATAACAGTTCTTTATCCAATGAGTGAGCCATTTTTGTCTCTAAAATCCCTTTCTGAGGTGCAAAGTACTATTTTTTTATTCTTTGTTACTATTCAGTGCCTTGAATATGTTGTAAATTGATGATAAAAAGAGAAAGCACACAGCTTTCATGAGCATGTTTAGGCTCAGAGAGGAGGGAAAAAAGCCTGAAATCACTCTCTTTCCTTAATGATGCCCACACAGAGACAATGGGGCGCCGCTCTGATTAGTGTCACCTGTCCTTGTGCATCTCATCAGCTCCATTATGCCTCCGTCTCCCATGCTTCTCCTGCTAATTGAATAGCCTGTGAAGTGGTGACGAGGACGGGGGCGAGAGCAACGTCTGTCCCACCGCTGCTTCCGAAATGAGAGGAAAGCTTTCCGCAGAGGCACAGGCTGGAAAATATAATGCATTATCAGACAGAAACATGTAGCCCTCATGTTGTAGCATCACATTGACTACAGATTAATGTCACAGGGAATGACTCGGAATCAGCAGCTGCTGCATGATTTTTGACAGTGACATAACGTTTTCTCCCAGAGTCAGATGTTTTCTTAGCAAGCAAAAAAATATGGCAACTTCCCTATTTGTTCTAAAAACATTAGGCTGCAGGTTAGATGAGCTTAGCAAAAAGACTGGAGACTTGGCAACATAAAATATAAAACTTTTGTTAACAAATCCATGGCATCTGTTTGATCTACATCAAATTTAAAGTTAGAAGCTTTGTAAATGTGTCGAAACAGAAACTCGTCCTGAGCCTGGTTCTGCTGGAGGTTTCTTCCTGTTAAAAGGGAGTTTTTTTTCTTTCCACTGTCTCCTTTGTGCTTGCTCAGGATGGGAGACTGATGAAGTGAAGATTCAACACAATCTGCTGCTTCCTTAGAGAACTTTTACTAGTTGGCTTTTTTATATATATCAATGTTTCTGTTCAGTGCTCTGAGACGACTTCTGTTGTTACTTGGTGCTGTATGAATAACTGGAATTCAATATGAGTGAGAGATTAAATGGTTGTTTGTCTCTATGTGTCCCTGTGATGGACTGGAGACCTGTACAGGTGTCCCCCGCCTCTCACACAGTGATGGCTGGACATGGGCACCAGTCACCCCCACGACCCAAAAAGGAAGACGCGGGTAAAAGATAATGGATGGATGAATGGATAGATGTTAAAAATAAGTTAAAATAAGCTTTTTGTTCTGAGGAGCAGAACTGAATTAAATGCTTAAGTATAAAAAGTGTAAGTGGTAATCTTTTTTTTTTTTTTTTTACTATTTATAATAAACCCAATAAAATGAAATATATAACTTTTCTTAAAGGAAAGCAGATTTCCTGCTGTATATCATGCTAGTTTAAGACTAGGATCGTCTTATGTTGAAAAATGAGTTTTAGCTGTTTGTAACAAACCTTGACAAAACTATGTACAACATATGTGGGGCGGCTGTGGCTGAGCAGTCGTCATCCAATGCGAGAGTTGGGGGTTCGAATCCACCAGCAGTCACATGCTGAAGTGTCCCTGGGCAAGACACTGAACCCCTCATTGCCTCTGATGTGTGTCCCATTGGTGTATGAATGTGATCTAAAAGCAGTAGAATGCTTTAGCATTAGAATGATTTGTTCAATTAGCTTTGTAGAGGTCTAGTAGAGTGCTGTATGAATGGGTAAATGAGGACACAAAGTGTAGTGTAAAGTGCTTTGAGTATCTTGAAATAAAATAGAAAGGTGCTATATAAGTGCAGTCCATTTACCATTTGACATCATGCAACACTGTGAGAAATGTGTGTGCATGAGTGTGACCCCTTGGAGCATGTGTTGGGAATGACGCTCAGCTGCTACCACACCACACATCTTTAGCTTGTTCTGAAATTGGCAAAAGCTGAAGCAGGAAGGCCAAGACAAATCTGTCCACCACCACCTTTTTGAGATCTTCTGGGCAAATTCCAAGACATTCCAGCAGAGAAACAGCTCTCCAGTGTGTCCTAGGTCTTCCCTAGGATCTCCTCCTATTGAACAGGCCTGGAAAACCTCTGTAGGGAGGTGTTCAGGTGCCAGAACCACCCTAAATGGCTCCTCTTGATGTGGCGTAGCAGTGGCTCTACTCCGAGTCTGTCCCACATAACTGAACTTCTCACTATATCTCTAAAGACCCGAACAGACCACCCAGCACCAGACTCACCTCACCACCGGATGAAGAGCATCTCAGCGTGACCTCAGCAGAAGTAAGGAGTACCTTCAGGAGGATTAATTCGCACAAGGCAACTGGCCCAGACAACATCCCCGGAAAAGTGTTGAAGGAATGTGCTGATCAGCTCTGTGAGGTGCTGGCAGACATCTTTAACATCTCACTTACCCTGGAGACAGTTCCCACCTGCCTGAAGACTGCCACCATCATCCCAGTCCCAAAAAGCTCTACAGTGACTGGTCTGAATGACTATCGGCCAGTGACCCTCACCCCGATAGTCGCTAAATGCTTTGAAAAACTGGTCATGACTCGCATCAAAACAACCATCAACATCAACAAGGACCCTCATCAGTATGCATACCGTGAGAACCGATCAACAGAGGATGCCATCTCCTCTGTGGTCCACACTGCGCTCAACCACCTGGAGCAGAAAAACTCTTACGTCCATATGCTCTTTGTGGACTTCACATCCACCTTCAACACCATGATCCCCCAAACCCTGATGGACAAACTATCCACACTAGGCCTAAGCCCCTCCATTTGCAACTGGGTACTAGACTTTTTAACAAACAGACCACAGTTAGTGAGGATCCACAACCTCTCCTCCTCCACCATAACCCTCAGCACTGGCTCTCCTCAGGGGTGTGTGTTGAGCCCCCTCCTGTTTACTCTGCTCACATATGATTGTGCAGCTACCCATCCAGGCTGTCACATTGTAAAGTTTGCAGATGATACAGCGGTGGTGGGATGCATCACAAACAATGATGAGTCCAGCTACAGGCAAGAGGTGGAACACCTGGAGAGCTGGTGCAAAGAGAATAACCTTCACATCAATGTGAAGAAGACAAAGGAGATGATTGTGGACTTCAGAAGGAACAAAAACACCTACACCCCCCCTGAACATAAGAGGATCTGCGGTGGAAGTGGTCTCCATCTACAAGTACTTGGGTGTACACATGAATGACAACCTCAGCTGGAGCAACAACACCACCAGCCTGATCAAGAAAGCTCATCAGAGACTCTACTTCCTCAGACGGCTGAGGCGAGCTGGTCTGGGAAGCTCAGTCCTCACCTCCTTCTACAGATGTGCAGTGGAGAGCATCCTGTGCTCGAGCATCAATGTGTGGCATGGAGGCTGCACAGCTGCAGAAAGAAAAGCTTTGCAGAGAGTGGTGAAGGCTGCACAGAAATCTGTCGGAATCAGCCTCCCCACCATCACAGACATCTACACCTCCAGATGCAGGAAGAGGGCCACCTGCATCATGAAGGACCCCACTCACCCAGCACACACACTTTTTGCCCCACTCCCCTCAGGAAGGAGGTTAAGGAGCATTAAGTGTAGAACCACTAGACTGAGGAACAGCTTCTACCCTGAGGCTGTTAGACTCATGAATCTCTAACTAGAATAATTACTGTGAAAAACCATATCATGTTGCTGCTGATCTGTTTCATGTTGCTGCTGATCTGTTTCATGTTGATGTGTTCATGCGTGCACATCTGCTCACAGACTCATGTTCATGTTTGTGCTGATGTTCAATGATTTATGTTATGAGTGCTTAGTGTATATTTAGTTGATGTTTTTCTTAGTTCATATCTTAGATGTTATTACTGTTTTTCTTATACATTTTATTGTTGGATGTAACTGGGACCTTGTGTACATAATTTCGCTCCACCACATGTACCACATGAAATGCGAATGACAATAAAGAAACTCTGACTCTGACTAAAGGAAAGTGCAGCTACTCTGTGGAGAAATCTAGTTTCAGCCACTTGTATACGCAATCTTGTTGTTGTAATCACTACCCAGAGTTTGTGACGAATGGGCCAGGTTATTTAAATAAAAAAATTACTCAAAATGCAGCGTTTACAGCTTTGTACTTAAATATTTACTAATGTCGTTGTCTCTTTAGGCTTAAATGCCAAGACATCGAATTATGAAATACAATCCAACAAAGTTAGGTCAGGTCCTCTGGATTTTTGTTGTTGTTGTTGAAACGTTTCGTCCTTCATCCAAAGGACTTCATCAGTCCAATGAGCCACAACAAACAGTCCAGCGAGCAGCACACTCATTGTACAGCTGACACCAGAACTCACTTTGTGATTTATTCTGTCAAAACATCTTTAGAGCATCTGAAGTTTAGACAAAGCTGCTTCCTGTTCATGGACTTTTACAATAAATATTTCTCCATGTGTGTATGAACAACATAATAAACTGTCCTGTAGGTTAAAGCACTGAAAGTTTTCACTGCACATCAGTTTGAAACAATTGTTGAAAAACTTTGTGAAATGAAATTAAAAACTTGGGCATGCCCCACATGTTTGCAACAAATGGTTTTCAGATCTGACTGTCATGCGAAAATATATGAGAAAAAAAAATTCATATCTGAAAGAAAACTTAATTTGATTGTTTAAACATTGCCATCTGTGACACTGGGCTCTAATGTTGGTGCAGGAACCTGAGGCTCAACTACAAAAAGACGAAAGCATTCTAGGTTATTCTGATTAGCCTTGTTTCATTTCACCTTCCGGTCAGACGTGTTTGTGCTCCACCTCAGCTTGGGTCATCCAGACTGTACAGTATATATTCTTCTCTGCATTCTGTGTTAAATGCCAGAAGAACAGTGAACACCATGCCTGTGCAGTGCTGAGGCTTAATGCATGAGTCTGAGGCCAGATGGACACTTTGATGAGAGGACGAGTGTGGATTATTCTGCAGGCTACATCTGGGACTCCACATGGTGCAGCAGACTGCAGTAAGAGGAGCAGGTGGGCGTGCAGGGAGAGCTCACCTATATCTTCACTCAGCGACAGAACATGCAAGCACATGGCAGACAGAAAAGTTACCGGACCATCTTGAAAGACAAATGTGTCCTCTGTCTGTCTGTCTCCTGTGGCAGCAACAGGGATTCTTCATTAAGAAGATGACAACAGCCTGAAACTGGACAGTGCCTTTTGAGTGACGGCCTACTTACTACCTGAGCTACAGCTGTCCAAGTCATCACCAAGACATTATAGTACCCTTTTTTGATGATTGTCCACTGATGAAACACAAAAGATGGGTGAAATAAAATAGAAATGTTAGCAAAATATCTCATGAACCACCAGAGGTTTGTTAAAGACACTTGCGGACAGTAATCCCTGGATGTCGTCTACAACCGTTTAACTTTTGGTGTCAGCCCCATTCAATATGGCTGCCACAGCAAACTGGCATTGAAAAAACAAAAATGACTATAACTCCATCAATTTGAAAGATGTTAAGGTGAACGTTGGTGTAGTAGTACCTGAGAGTCAGTCTCAACACATACTCTGAGTACTACCACATTGGGTGATCTCACCATATTGCTCATGGCATTATTTTTAAGGTTTTACTAAAATATCTACAGCTTTGTCATTTCTCAGCATAACAAAATCTTTGTTTACATCTTTGCATGAAAGCCAGCGGGCAGAATGCATTCATTAAAGGAATGCTTCATCTTTTATTTCTGAAAGTAAGTATAATAAAAAATGCTACATGTCACCTGAAAATTACATTTAATTGAATTGTCACGTGGTAACAAGGAAACATTGTATGACCCCAGTTGTATAATCAGACAAACCTTCTCATATAAGTTAATTATACTCACACGTATGCAAGATCTGCATGCTGTTACACATCTTTTAATTTCAAAATAACAATTTGATTGATCACATTCAAACTCTGTTGGACTGTATTATTATCCCAGACTCATTGAACTGAACCCAAGTCAACGCCTCTGTGGAGTCAAAGCTCATTAGAGGAGTCCACTTCATAATGAGTGTCCAGATCCACGAGGAAAGATAAAACTCTGACACTCCCTGAGATCCAGTTGAACACTGTGCCTGAGAGTCCACTGTAAAGTAGAACTGTTCTGTTGCTGAACTGTTCTGTTTGCAATACAGACCTGTCACCAAATGAAAACATCCAGTATATCATGAAACCAAAAATCCAGCAAAGAAGACCTTGGACTGAATCATTCTTCAGTCAAGAATTGGACAAAAGTTTCCTCAAAAATTGGCCCAATTATAATGTAGATAATGCTACAGCACAATACTTGCTGTAGATTATTTCTACACCTTTCTCTGGCTTTAGACTTGGTTGTTCTTTATAAAAGCAGAGCTCCAGATAAAAAGTCATGATATATATTTTTAAGGCATGTCAGTAAACTACACATGACCCTACAATCACCTCTGAAGAAGGGCTATGAAGTGTCCAGACACGTGTCCTGGCCATCATCACAGCAGAAGCTCTGCATTCTGATCCTCTGCGGGTCAACTTGAATAAATTAAATGAATTACCAGCTGCCTCATGCAAGCTCGTAGGATGCAGAGTGGCATGAGCATGCCATTCCAACAATGAGAAGGATATCTGCATAGTCTTATGTTAAAGGAATTACACATAGCACTAAGAGCCCCTTTAAGAGAGCCTGACAGTTTTGTGCACACTGGCAAGTTTGTCCGACATGAAACTGTGTCTCAGCCTGAGTCAGGGGCACCACACGGTTACTGGGAAGTCATAAAATTAGGGACGTCTTATTGTGATGCAAACAGACATGATAGTGTGCCTAAACAATGCATTAATGTGTCCTCTGAAAGATAACATCAAGAGATGCACAATAACACAGCAATGTCCTCTTTAAAACGATATGACATCAAATACTGACATTGCAAGAAATGCTTACTGCCTGTCCGACCGGTTTTCACTCCAACTTTGATAAAACCTGATGAAGGATAGAAGGCTACTTTAGAGTCCGAGCCACTGTATGAGAGACTATTTACATAATATTATGTATATTGTATTCTGCTCCACTCTAATGTTTGAAAGGAAGCTTAAGTCTGGGACAAGTGGTGAACGTGTGGCCAAGTGTCCGATAACTTTGTCTTCCACCTGTAATCTGATGCTGCACAGGGAGGAGGGATTGGCCTTTCTTCCCATTGGGGTGATTTATGATTGAGGACATGTTAATAAAAATATCAAACAATCTAAGGCTCTGCAGCGGAAGATACCGGTTTGCTACGTACATCATGCTCGACAGGTCCATATGGGGAACCGCCTGCTCGCTAATATTATGCTGGTATGGACACCGCCTGCTTCTGAATAGAATATGTAGCTGTTGTTTGTTTTTGTTGTTTTCAGAGGGACGGTGCGAGTAGCTCTGCTAACACAAGGTGACATTTGCTTGAATGTTGCATTTCCTGCTTGACGGGCGAAGCTCTTTGTTCAAATCTTATGCCAGAGCTTATGCTGATCTGCCAAAGTACCTAGAAGACTTAAAAGTTGGGAAATTTGAAGTTGCACACGTCACCTGCCCTTTTAAAAGAGCACAGTGTGCTATCAATAAATACCCAGGGGTACAGTAGGGAGGAACATGCTGCTTTTACAGAGTAAACACCCATCTGAAGTCTGCTCTTACTAAAAATCCAGCTCTGCACTCACTGGAGAAGCGTTCCAAACTGTTCATACAATGACAGGATGACACCAGACCTCCATTTTTCCATCCCCAACCATCTCTTGATGCTTTTCTGCAGTTTAAACGTTGAAAAGTTGAAATTCAGACTATATAAGAGCCACTGCTTGGATGTATAATATACCATACACTCATTTCTATGTCAACTGACTTTATAAAGCACTAAATGGCCATACATCAGTCCACTATTCAAATACTGACATGCAATTTTGGTAGTAACTGAAAGTAACACCCAGCAGATTTTTCTGTAAGCAAACAGATTGAGAAAGTGCTGTTTAAAATTTAGCTACGAACTATGTAAGCTTTGTCTGTCTGCAGAATATTTCATGAAAGACTGAAAAAAATTAGCAACATTTTCAGGAAATATTCATTGGATGTACATTTACATCTAATTAACATTATAAGTCATATCAGTTAAGTATGGTTGCCATATTTAATGTATGGAGGGGAGTGGTGGCACAGAGGTTAGAGAAGGTGGGCCTGTGATCGGAAGATCACCGGTTCAAGCCCCGGTACCGACAACATCAAAAATGTGGGTGTGGTAGGTGAAGCACCCACACCTGCCCCCACCCTCATTCGTCCCACTCTGGGCCCTTGAGCAAGGCCCTTAACCCCCACCATCTGCTCCTCCGGGTGTCCTAGATAGCAGCTCTCTGCTCCACACAGAGGGCTGTGGTAGTTCAGTGTCTGTGGTTGCGTCAGGAAGGGCATCTGGCGTAAAAATAACTGCCAAGTCTTTGTGCGACTTAGTTCGCTGTGGTGACCCCTAACGCAGGGAGCAGCCGAAAGAAGAAGAAGATGTTAAATATGGTTGCCATAGGCAACTCGCCTTAGAAAATGGTCAGAATTAGGCAATGCAACTTGATTAAGATTAGGATAAAAAGTTTTTTTAAAAAGTATGTGAATACATAAATCAATCCAGCCTGTTGGGCAGCATGATGGTGCAACTGGTTGAGCTGCTGCATCTCAGAAGGCAGGTTACCCTGGTTCAAAGCTCAGTCCGGGGGCCTTTCTGGATGGAGTTTGCATGTTCTCTCCATGCATGTGTGGGTTTTCTTCGGGTACTCCGGTTTCCTCCCACAGACCAAAAACATACATGTTAGACTGATTGGTAACTGAATTCTCCATAGGTGTGAGTGAGAGAGTAAATGGTTTTTTGTCTCGTTTGTCTCTATGTGTTCCTGTGATGGACTGGAGACCTGTCCAGGGTGTCCCTTACCTCTCGCACAGTGATGGCTGGGCATGGGCACCAGTGACCCCCCACAACTCAGAAAGGAAGAAGCGGGTAAAAGATAATGGATGGATGGATGAATCCAGCCTGTTTGTTTATGACCCAGAATACAATAGTTTACTCATGTGTTTAAATCTAACACTGTTTTTGTAAACTTCTGATGTTTGAACGTGAAACATTTGGTTGCAAAGAAGTTCATATCTTGTGTGTCCACTGTGGTGAAGAGGGAGCTGAGCTGTGAGGTGAAGCTTTCTGTTGACCAATTCAGTTCAATTCAATTCGATTCAATTCAGTTTATTTATATAGCACCAAATCACAACAAAGTTGTCTCAGGGCACATAACAGAAACATTCAGATACATAAAAGCCAATTAGTAAAGTTCTCTATCTAAGGAATCCAGCAGACAAGTTGAATCTTGGCTTCGCTGCAGTCTCCCATCCTGAGCAAGCACAGTGGCAACAGTGGAAAGGAAAAACTCCCTTTTTAAAGTGAGAGAGTGAATGGTTGTTTGTCTCATTTGTCTATATGTGTCCCTGTGATGGACTGGAAACATATCCAGGGTGTACCCCGCCTCTCACACAGTGACTGCTGGATATGGACACCAGTGACCCCCGCAACCTGAAGACGTGGATAAAGATGTGGATAAAGATTATGGATGGATGAATGGATGGATGGATGGACGGAGGGATGGACGGATGGATGGATGGATGGATGGATGGTTGGATGGACGGATGGATGGATGGATGGATGGATGGATGGATGGATGGATGGATGGATGGATGGGTTTCTTCAACCAAATCTGTTTGTGGTATACTGTGCTTTTTTACAAGTGTAGTTACGTAGGTAGGTTTACTGTTGTTCTTATCCCGCCTTAGGTTGTTTTCACACCTGATAGTCTGGTAGACACGGTTCGGTTGGGGATTCATGACATTTTGTTTACATTTGAGCTGGTGCGTTTGCATTCACACTGCACTGTGCAGTCAAGCCAACCTGTTGAAGCAACTTATTCCCCCGCTCGCCTGTGGGGGCGCTGCACCAAGAACTACTGAAAGAAACAACACAAAAACCTCTGAAGACACTTCTTCTGGAAATAAAAACAAAAACGGAGTAGCATCAAGTTTTAGCAGTTTTAGGAGTTATATTTTGTCATTTTTCAAAAATAGACTCAGCACGAGCAGAAGATTGAAACAGTGTCATCTCGCCCACGGCTCAAATTAATAAACCAAAAATCAGCTCTAAAAATATAAACCACAAAAATCTGATTAAAATAAACACAGTTACTTTACCAGAGCAAAATTATAAAATCATTAAATGTGGATCAATGAACATCAGATCTCTTTCCTCTAAATCCCTGTTAGTTAATGAACTGATAACTGATCATCATATTGATTTATTCTGTCTGACAGAAACTTGGCTACAAGAGGAGGATTTTGTTGGTATCAATGAATCCACTCCTGTTAATTATTTAAATTTTCATGTTCCTAGAACAATTGGCCGAGGCGGAGGAGTAGCTTCTATTTTTCAGTCAGGATTATTGATTAATGCCAAACCAGTTATTAGTTATGATTCTTTTGAATCGCTGTCCCTCAGTCTTTCTCATCCAAAATGGAAATCAGAAAAGCCACTTTTACTAGTTGTTATATATCGTCCACCAGACGCTTACTCTCAGTTTTTGTCTGAATTATTAGAATTATTGACTGACTTATTATTAAATACTGATAAAATCATCATAATGGGTGATTTCAATATTCATGTGGATGTTGAGGGTGATAGCTTAAGCATAGACTTTAATAATTTATTAGACTCATTTGGTTTTACCCAAAACGTCCGCACATCTACTCATTCTTATCACCACACTCTTGATTTAGTTCTGACCTGTGGTATAGAGATTAAGGACTTGGTAATAGTTCCTCAAAATCCTATTCTGTCCGACCATTTTTTAATAACCTTTGAGTTCACATTAAATGACTACACAGTCACTGAGAGTAAATTTCATCTCAGCAGGTGCTTATCAGAAAATGATGTAACCAAATTTAAACAATTTCTTCCATCAATGTTTTCCTCTGTCTTGCAGAGTAATGCATCAGAGAACAGAGACTTAGATCATCTAGTTGATCATCTTACAACTTCAATGCAAACTTCACTTGATATAATTGCTCCACTGAAAAAGAAAGTAATCAATCAGAGGAAACTGGCTCCTTGGTTCAATTCTGAGTTACGTACTTTAAAGCAGGCATCTAGAAACCAGGAGAGAAAATGGCGCTCTCCTAATGTTGAAGAATTTTATTTAACTTGGAAAGATAGTCTGCTAACATATAAAAAAGCTCTCCGTAAAGCTAGAACTTTATATTACTCATCTTTAATAGAGGAGAATAAAAATAACCCTAGGTTTCTGTTTAGTACTATTGCTAGACTACTTAAAAGTCCCATTTCTGTTGAACCATGTATCCCTACAACTATAAGTAGTGATGACTTCATGAGATTATTTATGAATAAAATTATTTCAGTCAGAGAGAAATCTCAAACCATCCTTCCTTCTATTATCTCTAGTCCCCTGTCAAATGAGGCAACTTTAAAATTTCACTAGAGCCTGATTTATGTTTGGACAGTTTTTGTCCTGTTGAGCTCTCTGAATTGTCAAAAATAATAACCTCATCCAACCCATCCACATGTCTGCTAGATCCCATCCCAACCAGACTGTTTAAAGAGGTATTTCCCCTAATTAATGTCCACATTTTGGATCTATTTAATTTGTCTTTAATGGATGGTTATGTACCACAGCGCTTTAAGGTTGCTGTAATTAAACCTTTACTTAAGAAGTCTGATCTTGATTCAGAAATTCTGGCCAACTATAGACCTATATCTAACCTAACTTTCATCTCAAAAATTCTAGAGAAAATAGTTGCAGGTCAGTTGCGTGAACTTCTACAAAGAAATAATCTGTTTGAAGAGTTTCAGTCAGGGTTTAGAGCTCATCATAGCAAAGAAATGGCACTAGTAAAAGTCACTAATGATATTCTCATGGCCTCAGACAATGGACTTGTGTCTATACTGGTCCTGTTAGACCTCAGTGCTGCATTTGATATGGTTGATCACAATATTTTACTACAGAGGCTTGAATATGATATTGGGATTACAGGAACGGTTCTAAAATGGTTTAAATCATATCTATCTGATAGATTCCAGTTTGTAAATGTAAATAATAAATCTTCTTCATACACCAAAGTTAGTCATGGAGTTCCTCAGGGCTCAGTGCTTGGGCCAATACTCTTTACTTTATATATGCTTCCATTAGGTAAAGTTATTAAACAGCATGGGATAAATTTCCATTGTTATGCTGATGACACACAATTATATTTGTCCATTAAACCCAATGAATCCAATCAGCTACTTAGACTACAAGCATGTCTTAAAGACATAAAAACCTGGATGACTCTTAATTTTCTCCTGTTGAACACAGACAAAACTGAGGTTTTGGTTTTTGGACCTGAGCACCTTAGGAATTAATTTTTCAGTCTTTCTCCCTCCTTAGATAGCATTAATCTGTCCTCCTGCTCTAATGTTAAAAATCTTGGTGTTATTTTTGATCAGGACATGTCTTTTATCCCCCACATTAAAAACGTTACTAGAACTGCCTTCTTCCACCTGCGTAATATCGCTAAAATTAGAAACATCTTATCTAAAAATGATGCAGAAAAACTGGTTCATGCATTTGTCACGTCTAGACTGGACTATTGCAATGGTTTATTATCTGGGTGTCCAAATACTTCTTTAAGACGTCTTCAGTTGATCCAAAATGCTGCTGCTAGAGTCTTAACCGGAGTTAGTAGGAGAGATCATATTTGTCCAATTTTAGTTTCTCTCCATTGGCTCCCTGTCAAGTCCAGAATAGAATTCAAAATCTTACTTCTAACCTACAAAGCTCTCAACAACCTGGCTCCATGTTATATTACAGATCCTATTGTTCCATATTTTCCTAACAGAGCACTTCCTTCTTCGCAGGTTTACTTGTGGTTCCTAGAATTTACCAAAACAGAATGAGAGGCAGATCTTTTAGTTATCAGGCTCCTCTCTTGTGGAACCAACTTCCAATCTCTGTCCGTGAGGCAGACACATTATCCAGTTTTAAAACTAGGCTTAAGACTTTCCTTTTTGCTAAATCCTATAGTTAGGGTTGGCTTGGGTTTCCTGAGCTGTCCCTTAGTTATGCTGCTATATGCTTAGACTGCTGGAGGACAAACTGACCACAATTTTCACTCTGCTACTGTCTTTACTTACTCTGCTCAACCTGTTTGGTATTTGTAATTATTTTTTCTATCCTTAACGTGTTTTTTTGTCTTTCAGATACACCTGGACCTATACCTGGACCTACCATTTTATGTTTGTCTGTCTCCTTTCTGTCCTCTCAACCAGCCGGTCAAAGCAGATGGCCGCTTGTCCTGAGCCTGGTTCTGCTGGAGGTTTCTTCCTTTTAAAAAGGGAGTTTTACCTTTCCACTGTTGCCACTGTGCTTGCTCAGGATGGGAGACTGCTGCGAAGCCAAGATTCAATTTGTCTGCTGGATTCCTTAGATAGAGAACTTTACTAATTTGCTTTTATGTATGTGAATGTTCCTGTAAAGTGACCTGAGACAACTTTGTTGTGATTTGGCGCTATATAAATAAACTGAATTGAATTGAATTGAATTGAAGATGAGGCAGAAGACCATGGAGAATGTTGTTTTTCACACAAGGCAGCTGACGGATCCATATTAGGTAAGAGAAATACGTGTTTGTTTGTCCTGCGCTGTAGTCCACTTCTTGCTTGTGGAGCGGGGCCCGGTCTGTTTACATTCACACTGCACTTGAACCGCGCTGGAGTTATTTTCTACCAGACCGAGACCTAGGTTTTAGCCTAGGCCAGAGTTCGCCTTTTTGTTCCGTGGCAGACTTTGATGGCACGTTCACACCTCCCCAAACGAACCAGACTTTCTAGGAAAACGAGCTAGAGTTCGATTAAAGCGGACTAAACAGGGCTGGTGTGAATGCACCCTTATACAAACTACCCATAAAAACAGCTATTTAAAATAAAATTGAGTAGTGTTACATTTATTGATTTCAAACAGTCCTGATTCTAAATGAGCCTTTATTCAACATGACACAAAAAAATATTCCTCCAAGACCAATTTTATTCACCACATGCGGTTGCATCCTAACCCTAGCAAACATGCATAAATGTCAAGAGAGATGTGCCCTCTTTTTGTTCTCCACAGAAATTGCCAGCAGCTCATTTCCCCCAGGAACACATTAACAAAGCAGTTAATTCTGTCATTAATTAAAAGGAATCACAATTCAGTGAACACTTCAAATTAATCTATTGAGATTTGCTCTCACACAATGCTGACTTCCTTTTTTTCCATCTCATCAAAGAAACTGAAGCTCAAGAGACTATTTTTGTTGTTGTTGGTGGTTATTTTTCACTAGCGTCACTTTGGTCCTATGTGGTTCTTTTAGCAGAGCATGTCGCCATCTGAGCCAGGTTTCATGATGCTGTTTCAGAAGACTCAACGATGCATTAAATAAAAACATTTGTAACTTTAACAAGGTGCTAACACTGATTTTGTTTGAGTGAAAAAAAAAAGAAAACACACATATCCTGCCACCTAGTTGGCATGGTGGCTCAGTTGGTAGAGCTGTTGCCTCTCAGAGGGAAGGCCACTGGATGGAATCCCAGCCAGCTGTCCTTTCTGGGTGGAGTTTGCATGTTCTGTCTGTGCAAGCATGGATTTCCTCCCACAGACCAATAACTTACATGATAAGCAAATTGGAACTTCAAACACACACCATCACACCAAACTGGAAGAATTGTAACTCTTATTTTTCCTTAGGTGTGAGTGAGTGAAAATGGTTGTTTGTCTCGTTGGTCTATGTGGCCCTGTGATGGACTTGCGACCTGTTCAAGGTGTACCCCGCCTCTTGCACAGTGACTGATGGATATAGACACCAGTGACCACTGTGACCCATAAAGGAAAATATGGGTAAATATAATGGATAGATGGATGGATCCTGTCACTGTTTATGACAGAATTTTAAACCATACATCTGTGTATGTTAAGCCCCAGTATACTGCCGCATACATCCATATGCAGAGGTATGCACGTATGTACGCAGAGGTACGAGCGTACCCCCCAGGGCATGTCCGTGCAAAGCTCAAATTTTTACGACTGCATACGTGGTGTCGCACAATAAACTGCCCAGCGATGGACTGTTTTGTATGCGACACCAATGTATTAAATTTCCCTTCTTCCTCCCTGATCTGGCCTTTTCTTTTGTTTTTGTTTTTTGCCAATAGCAAGTGATCTCTTCCTCCTCCGTTGATGCCATGACTGAAATGGTGAGAAATGAAGGAATTTGTCACGAGCGAATTAAACTCAGGTCCAGCATGGCTGCGGGAGGGTCTGGAGATTTCCTGGTGGGCTGGTCTGATGTGTGGGCTGCAGAGCTAGCGCTCCCTGTTTTTTTTTTTTTAGGTTGTTTTTATTAACAACATATAAACACAGAACACTGCTGTGGCTGAGGCTGCCAACGCTCGTTTTTTTTTTTTCGACTTGTCAATCAATCCAATAGGCGTGTCAGCAAATGACCAATCGGCGACCTCAATTTGTCCCGAAGGTAAACGCCCCTTGTCTGTGAAGCTGCTCTGCAGCTGCTCGGAGTGTACGCTGGAGTACAAAGTCTGAACCCTCTGCGTACAGTACACGCGTACATATGCGTGAATGGACGTACGCGGCAGTATACTGGAGGCTTACGGAAAAGACACTTATAGCCATTTTGTTTGAACTGTGGAAAGAATGTTGTGCCAGATCTTCCATCCAGTGTATTTGTTGATGACGCAACTATCACCACATCACATTTTAGCTCAGAATAGCTTAAGTGATTGAATTTTAGTCAATTTCATGTTGGCTAAACTTGATAAGCTGTGGCATCCATATCAAATTCAATTCACTCTAAAAGTTATTTAGGTGTAGAAGATACCATTTGGAAAGTTAGTATATGACCAGTGGCTCATTAGATATTTTGCTAACATGTTAGACTTTTGTTCCTGTGGGCCCACCTCCTACAGGAGGGGCCATGTGAGTTGGGTGCATGACACCATGGGCAGTGGCCAAAAGTGGAGACCTTGGCGCTCTGAACCTGGCTTAACAAAGCTGGCTCCTGGGACATGGAATGTGACCTCTCTGGTGGGGAAGGAGCTTGAGCTTGTGCATGAGGTTGAGGGTGCATTCACACCAACCCTGTTTAGTCCACTTTAATCAAACTCTAGTCCATTTGCCTAGAAAGTTCAGTTCGTTTGGGAAGGTGTACTGTAAATGTGCAATTGAACTATGGTCCGCCTAAATACCTAGGTCTCGGTTTGGCTGAAGTGATCTCTGGTGTGGTTCGAATGCAGTGTGAATGCAAGCAGACTAGAGACTGCTCCAAAAGCATGAAGTGGACTACAGCGCATCACAAACAAACGCGTATTTCTCTTACCTCATACCAAGCCGTCAGCCGCCTTGTATGAAGAACAACATTCTCCATGGTCTTCTGCCTCATCTTCTGCTCATGCTGAGTCCATTCTTGAAAAATGACAAAACAGGTACCCTAAAACTGCTAAAATTTGACGCCACTCCATTTTTGTTATTATTTCAAGAAGAAGAAGTGCCTTCCTTAGAGGTTTTTGTGTCATTTCCTTCAGTAGTTCTTGGTGCAGTGCCACCACAGGTGTGGGTGGTGGGGGGACAGGTTGGCTCAGTTGACTCAGTGCAGTGTGAATGCAAACTGCACCAGCTGAAATGTAAACAAATGTTATGAATATTGGTCCCCAACTGAACTGAATCTACAGGACTATCAGGTGTGAAAACAACAAGATATAGTTGGGCTCACCTCAATGCACAGCATGGGATCTGGAACCAATCTCCTTGAGAGGAGCTGGACCTTATTCCACTCTGGAGTTGTCCATGATGAGAGAGGTGATGAGCTGGTATGGGTCTACTCTTAGCCCCCCACTGACTTGGTGGCCAAGCGGTCTGCAGCTTTGGCTGTCGCTGAGACAAAAGCTCTGATGTGGGAGAAGTTTGATGAGGCCTTTGGTAAAGACTCTCAGTTGACTCCGATAAGATTCTGGCCAAACATCAGGTGGCTGAGGAAGGGAAAGCAGCACTTTACTAATTCTGTGTTCAGTGAAAGTGGGGTGCTGTTGACTTCAAACAGTGATGTCGTCAGGAAGTGGAAAGAATACTTCTTGGACCTTCTCAATCCCACCAACACAGCTTCCATGGAAGAAGCGGAGTTTGGGGACTTCGAGGTTGGTCTGTCCATAACTGTGGCTGAGGTCACAGAGGTAGTTAAAAAGTTAAGTGGCAGCAGGTGGATGAGATTCGCCTGATTTCCTTAAGGCTCTGGATGTTGTAGAGCTTCTTGGTTGACATGGCGTTGCAACAATGTGTAGACATCGGAGGCAGTGCCACTGGATTGGCAGACTGGGATGGTGGATCCCCTCTTCAAAAAGGGAGAGCGGGGGTTGTGCTCCAATTACAGGGGCATCACTCTCCTTAGCCTCCCTGTTAAGGTCTGTTCAGGGATACTGGAGAAGCAAGTACAATCATTGGTCAAACTTCAAATTCAGGAGGAACAATGTGGGATCCTTCCTGGCCATGGAACACTGGACCAGATCTTTACCCACACTAGGGTCCTCAAGGGATCATGGGAGTTTACCCATCCAGTCTACATGTGTTTTGTGGAAATTGAGAAGGCATTCAATCGTGTTCCTTGGGGTACACTGTAGGGGTGCTCCATGAGTATGGAATTGGGGGCCCATTGTTACATGTTATTCAGTCAGTGTGAGAGTTTGGTCCGCATTGCTGGTAGTAAGTCAGACCCTTCAAATTGGGAGTTGGACTCCACCAGGGCTGCCCGTTGTCAATGATTCTGTTCATAACTTTTATGGACTGAATTTCTTGGTGCAGCCAGGGGCAGAGGGGTTCTGGTCCTGTGGCCTTAGGATTCTATCTCTGCTCTTGGCAGATGATATGGTCCTGTTGGCATTGTGCCATGATCTTCAATTGTCACAGGGGCAGTTTTCAGCTGAGTTTGAAGTGACTGGGATGAGAATCAGCACCTCCAAATCTGAGGCCATGATCCTCAACTGGAAAAGGGTGGATTGCTCTCTTCAGTTCAAGGGTGAGGTTCTGCCTCAAGCGGAGGAGTTCAAGTATCTTTGGGTTTGTTCACAAGTGAGGGAAGAATGGTATGTGAGATTTAGAAAAGAGTTGGTACAGCATCTGCAGTATTGTAGGCTCTGTACCGGTCCTTTGTGGTGGAGAGGGAGCTGAGCTGTAAGGCAAAGCTCTCTGTTAACTAGTCACTCTAAGCTCCTACCCTCACCTATAGTCACAACTGAAAGAATGAGATCATGGATACAGGCAGTTGAGATGAGTTTCTTCTGCAGGGTAGCTGGACTCTCCCTTAGAGATAGGGTAAGAAGTTATCCAGGAGAGAATCAGAGTAGAGCAGCTGCTCCTCCATATCGAGACGAGCCAGTTGAGGTGTTTCAAGCATCTGGTAAGGATGCTACCTGGGCATCTCCCTATGGAGTTGCTTTGGGCATGGCCGACAGGGAGGAGACCCCGAGGAAGATCCAGGACACACTGGAGAGACTATGTCTCTCAGTTGGCCTGGGAACACCTTGGAATCCTCCCAGAAGAGTTTGGAAGAGGTGGCAGTGGAAAGAGATGTCTGGGCATCACTGTTCAAGCTGCTGCCCCCGCGACCCGACTTCGGAACAAGTGAAAGATAGTGGATGGATGGATGGATGGATGGTAGACTTTGGCATATTTAACACAATAGCAAACATTTGAATAAAAATAATAAATAAATGTAAAGTGGGCAGTATTGTGGCACAGTTGGTAGAGCTGCTGCCTCTCAGCAACAGGTCTCCATGGATCCAATCCCAGCTGGGGGTCTTTCTGGGTGGAGTTTGCATGTTCTCTTGTGTATGTGTGGTTTTTCTCCTGGCACTCCAGTTTCCTCCCACAGATCAAAAACATGCATGTTACATTGACTGGTAAATCTAAATTGTCCCTAGGTGTGAGTGAGAGTGGATGGTTGTTAATGTCTCATTGTGCCCCTGTGATGGACTGGAGACCCGTGCAAGGTATACACGCCTTTTGCACAGTACTGGCTGGACATGGGCACCAGTGACCACTGCCACCCAAAAAGGAAGAAGCGGGTAAAGATAATTGGTGGATTGATGGATGGAAATGTATAGAACTCTTATTGTACATTATAGATTAATATCAGCTACCACCACACCCAAATTTATTTCAGGATCGGTAAAATTGACTGAATTATAACCATATTTGTGTTTTGTAAGATCAATTGGCTTTGGGGGCCATCTTGAATTGTTTGGACTTGTAAAATTAATTATTGTAGAGATACATCCAGTGATCATTTTTAATAAGTTTATTCAATTTTTTTTCAGTGATTCATCAAATACTTTGATAAAAGAATTGTTGACACACTAACATAGGCAAAATCATTGCCTGCCTTTAACATTTAGAGTCAGAGTCAGAGAGATTTATTTGTCATTCGCATCTCATGTGGTACATGTGGTGGAATGAAATTGTGTACACAGGGTCCCAGTTACATCCAACAATAAAATGTAAAAGAAAAACAGCAATAAGATCTAAGATATGAACTTAGAAAAACATCAACTAAATATACACTAAGCACTAATAGCATAAAAACATACGTAGAACAGCAGCACAAACTTGAGTCTGTGTGAGCAGATGAGCACGCATGAACACACCAACATTGAAACAGATCAGTAGCAACATGATATGGTTTTTCACAGTGATTATTCTAGTTAGAGATTCATGAGTCTAACAGCTTCAGGGTAGAAGCTGTTCCTCAGTCTAGAGGTTCTACACTTCATGTTCCTTAACCTCCTTCCTGAGGGAAGCGGTGCAATAAAGTGTGTGTGCTGGGTGAGTAAGGTCCTTCATGACGCAGGTGGCCGTCTTCCTGCATCTAGAGGTGTAAATGTCTGTGATGGTGGGGAGTATGATTCCAACAGACTTCTGTGCAGCCTTCACCACTCTCTGCAAAGCTTTTCTTTCTGCAGCTGTGCAGCCTCCATGCCACACGTTGATGCTGGAGCACAGGATGCTCTCCACTGCACACCTACAGAAGGAGGTGAGGACTGAGCTTCCTAGACCAGCTTGTCTCAGCCGTCTGAGGAAGTAGAGTCTGATGAGCTTTCTTGATCAGGTTGGTGGTGTTGTTGCCCCAGCTGAGGCTGTCATTCAGGTGCACACCCAAGTACTTGTAGCTGGAGACCACGTCCACCGCAGATCCTCTTATGTTCAGTGGGGTGTAGGTGTGTTTGTTCTGTCTGAAGTCCACGATCATCTCCTTTGTCTTATTCACATTGATGTGAACTGAAGGTTCTTCTCTTTGCACCAGCTCTCCAGGTGTTCCACCTCCTGCCAGTAGCTGGACTCATCGTTGTTTGTGATGCATCCCACCACTGCTGTATCATCTGCAAACTTTACAATATGACAGCTTGGATGAGTGGGTGCACAATCATACGAGAGCAAACAGGAGAGAGCTCAGCACACATCCCTGAGGGAAGCCAGTGCTGAGGGTTATGGTGGAGGAGGAGAAGTTGTGGATCCTCATTGACTGTGGTCAGCTGCAGGCATTTGCACTTATAGCATTAGCAATGTGCTAACACAACTGGCTTGCTTTGGAAAAAATAAGTTAAAGAACCCAAAAATCCAATCCAATCCAGTTTTATTTATATAGTACTAAAAAAAAACATACAGGACCAAAGTGCTGTAAAGACAAGTTAAAAACCACAAAAGGAATAAAATACAAAAATGTTGATTAAAAAGACAAACAGTTATGCAATTAAAATTAAAACAGTTAAAGGAGAATCAAATAAATAAGAAAATGTTTAAAAAGACTTGTAACAGCTGAAAGATTAAAAGTTTTTTCTCACAAGACTGACCTAAAATGGCAGTGGAAGGTTTGTTTTGTTTGAATATTGCAGCTAACAAGTTCCATCAGATGAGGAGAATGTTTGATCTGGCCATTGGCCACAGCGAGCTGTTTATCTCAGTCTGTGGGTTATAAATACAAGTATGCTTGGCATCTCCACAGTAAAGCGTTACTTGGAGGGTGATAAGGTGCTAATTAGCGACTGTTAGCACAAGTAAAAAAAACTATATCCACAGAATGAAGTACTGGTACATCTTGCTGTTTCCACTGAATGATCCTCTAACAATGATTTTCTTTTTTCACTCAGACTTCAGAGGTGTCCCATATAGTCTCCCACCACCACAAAGTGAAGACTTAGTGATAAAGTTTTTACTCATGTCTCTGTGTGTGCGTTTATGCGTGTCTGTTACTAAGGCCCTGTTTACACAACACATTTTTTGAGTGAAACAGTTTTCTGTCATGGTTCAGCCATTTGTGTACATGACAACGGCCCTCGTTCTCTCTCCGAATCCTGGTCTCAGAGATGAGATTTTCTAGTGAACCACCGACAATGGAGTGAAATAGACTGCAGGTGTGAAGTTGCACATGCTCAGTACAGGGGGATGCAATCAAAACATTGTCTGTGCTAACAACAATTATAATAAATGGCAGAGTGGAGTGTGTTGAGCTGCTCACCCGTTTTCAGCATGTAGGATCAAAACGAACCACATCCTAGGTCCAAAGCAGCATCAGTGTATTCACCAGGTTGTATCTAATGTGACAATGCTGAGGGGCGGCTGTGGCTGAGTGGTTAGAGCAGTCGTCCTCCAATGCGAGAGTTGGGGGTTCGAATCCACCAGCAGTCACATGTCGAAGTGTCCTGGGCAAGACACTGAACCCCTCATAGCCTCTGATGTGTGTCCCATCAGTGTATAAATGTGATCTAAAGCACTGAGTAGTCTCTTTAGAATGATTTGTTCAATTAGCTTTGTAGAGATCTAGTAGAGTGCTGTATGAATGGGTAAATGAGGACACAGATTGTAGTGTAAAGCACTTTGAGTGTCTTGAAATGAGATAGAAAGGCGCTATATAAGTACAGTCCATTTACCATTTATACTACATGCATGATGCATGTAGCTCAGCCCGACATGAAGATTGCCAGATAAATATAATTCAGTTCTATTCAGTTTATGTATAGAAACTGCTCTAAGTGGCAACAGAATTTGTCTCAGAGCACTGTACAAAATGGTAAATGGTAGGTGGACTGTGCGTATGTAGAGCTTTTGTATTTAATCAAGATACTCAAAGCACTTTACAACACAATATGTGCCCTCATTTACCTCCACACACATTCATACAGCACTCTACTACAGCTCTACAATGATAATTGAAAAAAAAAAATCTATAAGACTAATCACTATTCTAAACCTGAAGAAATACAAGAATACTCACATTGTCCTTTTCCCCTTCCAGCACAGATCACCCACACCTGTAAATAATACACTTACCTTTTGTATGCCTCCCTCTGTCTTCTTCTCTATCAGTCTGCTAACTTGGAGTCAACCTTATCTAAAATCATGATACCTTAAACTCTAGTTCGATATGGTAGTAATTGACAGTCATTCACAACACTTACTATGACTGAGATATCTTGCAATATTGCATGTGTGAGCATAATGTTTACAAGTTTTGATCAAAACGGTTACAATATAGACAGTTATCAACATAAAACATCTCCATCTAAAACTTGATAGATGGTGATGGTGAGTTGTATTCCTTTAGAAAAGTTTGGGCTTTTAATTAACACAGTATACTGTACTGCGACTATTTTTCTGGCCAAGTCAGGTTTGACAAATTAAGGCTTTGGGGGTCATTACATTAAGATAAGAAATGATCTTTTACTGTGAGACAGTCTTTTATCTGTTGGATTTTTCCTCTTTCCCATCTCTTTGACCACTCCCCAACACCCGTCCCCTCCCCATTCCCTCGTTCATTTTACCACCACAACGACTCTGTTCTATGTGAGATTGTTAAAGTAATTGGGATGTTATGTGACCAGAAAGGCCAGAGAAGTTTTTAACCCTGTCATGGATTAACCGTTTGTGTCTGAGGTGGGTCAGAAAAGGTGAAATTGGAGACATGCTAAGTCTCATTTAAAGGAACCTCGATGCTCAAGGATGTCTTGTTTTATTCTGCAGGTACACTGCCTGGATGATTTTCAGGGGGGTCATTAGGGCATGAACGATATTCTTCTAGGGGGTAGCTGAGCAAGTTCGGTCTGTATTTCCGAGTACATCATTTCAACGTTCAACCAGGTTCCATCTCATGCTATTTCAAATGACCTTTTGGAGTTAATCGCAGTCGTGCTCGGTTAAACTAGTTTAAATAGATTCCAGACTACAAGAATAGTAGGGAAGAGAAAAGCTGCATTTCTCTTCCTGTATGTCATCCACATTTGGATCAGTAGGAAACTATCTCTCAGAACATCAAATAAACAATCACCATTAGATGCTTCATTTATCTCCAAGCCCTGTGTACGTACAACACTGAAGCCAGACCCTGTTTATTGTGTGAAGAGGCTCAGCCTGCAGCTGCATGATCACAGTGTTGAGATTTATTATTCTACAAAGCAGAACACATATAAACCACCTGAAATGAATGTGTTTGAGCCTCACAGCAACAGCTGGTGCATTTCTATGATGCCGGTGTTTAAGAATCCCTTGTTTTAAAGGTCACTGTGGCACAGGGTTGATATCTAGTCGTTCCTTTGTACGGCTAATTGCATCTCAGTTCTTGACCACTTTGCCCAACAACTCCACACACTGAAGCTGAGAATTCAGAGTACAAACAGCTTGTTTACTACAATCAAGATAACAAGGACATGTCTATGGAATAACGAAGGCTGCAGTGATGCAGAAAACAGTAGTTTTAGTTTCTTCATATGGTTTTTAATTGTATAAATGCTGAGTCAGCATTCCCTCTATTGTTTTCTTGTTTATTTTTTCTTCTGTACATATTTAGACTCAAATTATTTTCGCATATTTTGTGCTATTTTCAGTTCATAGCTCATTCAATCAGTCAAACTAGGTAGTACAGTAAAATCATGGTTCATCAACAAATACAACCTAGAGACCTGTACAGTCAGGCTCTAGAAAAAAAAAGGCAATCCAGATTTACAATGACCAAACTCACCCACTGCAACCATTATTCAGGTTGGTACCATCTGGCAGAACCCTGGTGGTTCCTCAGGTAAAGAAAAATAGGTACAAAAAGTCATTTGTTCCGTCTGCTGTGAGTGCCCTTAATAAGGTCATATTTAAACGTAGCCTAACATGACAAACCGATGTCTGCTGAGGTGTTTTTATGTTTCTAATATACTTTAGAATTGGTTTTATTGGGTTAGCAAAACTTTTTTAACTTGTGTTGTTTTGTATGTATGAGCCAGATGTCAAAGATAATTCTCCATAACATGAAATGTTGTGGACATCCATCCATCCATTATCTTTTACCCGCTTCTTCCATTTTGGATCACGGGGGTCGCTGGTGCCCATGTCCAGTAATCACTGTGTGAGGGGCGGGGGACACCCTGGATGGGTCTCCAGTCCATCACAGGGCCACATAGAGATAAACGAGACAAACAACCATTCACTCTCTCACTCACACCTAGGGACAATTTAGAGTTACCAATCAGTCTAACATGCATGTTTTTGGTCTGTGGGAGGAAACTGGAGTACCCGGAGAAAACCCACGCATGCACTGAGAGAACATGCCAACTCCACCTAGAAAGGCCCCTGGACCGGGATTTGAACCAGGGACCTGCTCACTGAGAGGCAGCAGCTCTACCAGTTGTGCTGCCGTGTGTTGTGACTTGTTTTGTTCTATTTGTTTTTTTTCTAAACTTGCAACTTTTAAATAAATTTTCCACAGAAATACATTGAGCTTGTCTTAATTGTTTTACAGATCTTTTCCTCCGGAATGTATACTTCAACATATTTGTTCTAGTTTTGTTTTCTTATGCTACTTTGAACTTTTAGCTACAAATCTGTTTTGCTACAGGTTTAGGTTTATTGTCACATGCAGATCAACTCAAGGTCAACAATGCAATGAAAAGCACAGGACGAGAAGAACCGTCTCGACTTGCCAAGAAAAAGACAACAAGAACAAAGATGCACAAATAAATACAAAATGAAGCACCAAAAGTGAATAATATTAATATATCTACAGCAGCTTAGAGTGGTTCTGTTGGCAACACAGTCCTGTTAGCAGTGTAGTTCTGTTTGGTTGAGTTTAGCTACAGCATGTTTTGCCTTGCCTTGTTTAGGTGCAATCCAGGGGTGGCTGCCAATAGAGGGCGCAAGGGCACCGCCCCATCAGTCAACACATTGTCTTGCGCAAGAAATAAAAAAAATTAATAAAAATTAAACAATAAAATAAAAAATATTTCAAAATATATGTAGGCATATATATATATATATATATATATATATATATATATAAACGTATTGATGTGACGTATTTCTGCCCTGGAGTGCAAAAATCTTTGCCCATAGACTCTCGTTAAAAGTTGTACATGCACAGTTAGCTCTTCTTCAATACAAGAGAATTGGACCATTCTGGAGTGCACCTCTCCTGCGCCCAGAGCTGAATGCAGCTTGAGACGCTTGGACAGAGATGCAAAAAGGAGCAAGAGAAATTAAATAATTCAGTGAAGTCACTTAAAACAATACCTTTTGAGAGAAGAACATTTCAGGAGAAGCTAGAGGTGAAAGAGCTCGGACCTGCAGCCAAACATCACAATTAATCAGCAATCCAAAGACAGAGGGAAACAGCACACTCAGTCTTTTTCCAGGACTTGTTCAGCAGCAAGGCTTGGCTAACTGCATGTAGCAAGGTTAATGGTTTATTCTGTTTTCCCTGCCTCCTTTTCCAAACATCAGGATCTGACCCAGAATGGATTAAGACATGTATGACTGATTTAAAGCTTTTTTTTTTTTTTAAAGAAGCATGAACAATCTGGGATCCACATGGAAAATGCACTGTGACTAGCCATGTTTGGGAAAATAAACATTTAATCTCAGCTTGATGAAGGGAGGGATACAATGGTGTGATACCTTAGTGCTGTATATGTTTTGGTATATGTCTTGGAGTTATAGCCCCCCACACCCCACGACCACCCCCCACCCGGAGAAAACTCCACAAGCCGCCACTGGCACAATCCCAATTATTTTAACCACGTATTTGCTAATAATAGCTAAATTTGTAAACATTTTTCACATTTATTTGGCTACGTTACTTATTTTAGTTAAATTTGACATCTGCATTAATAATTTTAGCTACTGTTTGTTTTTGCGACCAATTTCCTAATTTTAGTTTTAGATCCTGTTTGGCTACATTTAGCTACTATTTGGCTAGTTTTAGCATGTGTTTTACCTATTTTAGCTTTAGCATCATTTTTTCTTGCTAACTTTTGCTTTTGTTTAGATTATTTTAGCTGAGCTGCTTTTTCACTGCATTTTGCTATAGTTTTGCTAGTTTTAGTATATGTATTATGATTTTTAGTTTAAGTTTTGTTAATTTTAGCATCTGTTTTGCTAAGTTGAGCTACTATTTTACTGCTTTTGGCTTATAGCTTTGCTCAGCTAGTTTGAATTCTTAGCTTGTATTCTACTTTTAGATTTTAGCTTGTGCTTTGTTGAGTTTAGCCTTGTGTTGCTCATTCTTTCTTACACATTTTAGCCTCCATTTTGCTCATGTTCACTTTTGTTTAGCTTGTTTTAACATTACTATCTGAATTTCAGCTTCTTCAGCATAATTCACCTCAGGGTTCTCACTGCATAATGACAGAATATGCCATTTTTCTAATTGTGTTTACATTCTTGACCACTTTGCCAGACAACTACACAGTAAAGCTGAGGATTCAAAGGCGTACATGCGGCTTGTTTACTGCGATCAAGATAACAAGGACGAGTCTGTGGAATAATGAAGGCTGCAGCCGACGCAAAAAAACACAGCTATTTTTTTTTTTTTTTTTTGTATTTTATTTTTAATGGTGTTTAAGCATGGGAGCCGGGAGGAGAGAGCTTGAAAAATGTAACTAAAGGATCAGATTCAGTGGGATCCAAATGGCAAACATAGCTGTTGGGCATGATGATGTCCTTTTGATGTGAGCTATAACTAGCTTTAAGCTCCACCCGGGCACATCGCAGCTGCATCCTGACTGATGTGGGTGCTTTGCTCAGAAGAGACGGCCACTTTGTCATGTGAGCCAACTGTACCTTTAATTTCAAATTCTTTAATGTCTCAGATGGGGTGACATTAAAGGGCTGGGGGTCATTAGTGTATTGTAATGTTTGCTCATAACTGCATGAGCTGGACTGTCATCTTTTAGAATTTTGTCACATTCATCAATGTTCTGCATAATAAGATGAGAAACTATTTACATATTGAATCAAAATGGCCAGAGGAGAGCATTAATTATTGAAGAAGTGACAGAATCTAAAGAGTGACTTCCCCCCTCCTCTTTATAGTTTGTTGACTGAAAGCCACGGTCTGTCCAGTAAACACAATTATCTCAATTTTAAAGACAAGGCAGGAGCATCTTCAGTTGTGAAATGAATATTTGCTGCGCCTCCACCAATAGACTGTACCACGCTTGAAGAGGGTGTGGTGAAGCTTCTGAGAAGCCACCTCTTCTGCTGGCTGCTGGTGCTGAGCTGCTGGAGGAAGATCAAATGTGAAACGTATTGATAAAAGCCTCTGAGCATCGCACTGACCTGAATATTGCTACGTGTGCTAACAAAGATTGCTACAAATTCATTGTGTGAATCCTTGAAAAATATTCTTACTACTAAGATCCATTTATCATCCATATGTTTTTCAGCATGTACGTCATTCCACAATTTTTGTTCTATTTCAACTATTCATATCTCAGAACGTTCAGTTCCTTCAGGGCATAAATGCTTTGGCTTTTGGTATTTGCGCAATTTTTACTTTTTGAAATATTTTGCTCTGTATGTAACTTTTTCATTGTTTTTTCTCATAAAATGAATGTTCTATTTCGTATAGGCTTTGCCCTTTAAGACTTTTGATAGTGGGTTTATCCCTATGCGTTCAGCACTGCACTGAAAAACTTTAGTCCACGCCCACCTGCTGTGTGTGTGTGCCTCACCCCCGATCCGTATAAATTACAGTGAGACCAGGTAATCAGCTCCCATTTTTTCTTCAGCCAGCTAGCTAGCACTGTCAGAAGAACGAAGAAGGAAAAGTTGTCAATTCAATTCAATTCAGTTTATTTATATAGCGCCAAGTCACAACAAAGGTGTCTCAGGGCACTTTACAGAAACATTCACAGACATAAAAGCCAATTAGTAAAGTTCTCTATCTAAGGAATCCAAGAGACAAGTTGAATCTTGGCTTTGTTGCAGTCTCCCATCCTGAGCAAGCAAAGTGGCAACAGTGGAAAGGAAAAACTCCCTTTTAAAAGGAAGAAACCTCCAGCAGAACCAGGCTCAGGACAAGCGGCCATCTGCTTTGACCGGCTGGTTTGAGAGGACAGGAAGGAGACAGACGAACATAGAATGGTAGGTCCAGGTATAGGTCCAAGTGTATCTGAAAGACAAAAAAAAAAAATACATGTTAAGGATAGAAAAAATAATTACAAATACAAAACAGGTTGAGCAGAGTAAGTAAAGACAGTAGCAGAGTGAAAATTGTGGTCAGTTTGTCCTCCAGCAGTCTAAGCCTATAGCAGCATAACTAAGGGACAGCTCAGGAAACCCAAGCCGACCCTAACTATAGGATTTAGCAAAAAGGAAAGTCTTAAGCCTAGTTTTAAAACTGGATAATGTGTCTGCGTCACGGACAGAGATTGGAAGTTGGTTCCACAAGAGAGGAGCCTGATAACTGAAAAATCTGCCTCCCATTCTGTTTTTGTAAATTCTAGGAACCACAAGTAAACCTGCAGTCTGAGAGCGAAGTGCTCTGTTAGGAAAATATGGAACAGTAAGATCTGTAATATAAGATGGAGCCAGGTTGTTGAGAGCTTTGTATGTTAGAAGTAAGATTTTGAATTCTATTCTGGATTTGACAGGGAGCCAATGGAGAGAAACTAAAATTGGAGAAATATGATCTCTCCTACTAACTCCGGTTAAGACACTGGCAGCAGCATTTTGGATCAACTGAAGATGTTTTAAAGAAGTATTTGGACATCCAGATAATAAACCATTGCAATAGTCCAGTCTAGACGTGACAAATGCATGGACGAGTTTTTCTGCATCATATTTAGACGAGATGTTTCTAATTTTAGTGATATTACGCAGGTGGAAGAAGGCAGTTCTAGTAATGTTTTTAATGTGGGGGATAAAAGACATGTCCTGATCAAAAATAACACCAAGATTTTTAACATTAGAGCAGGAGGACAGATTAATGCCATCTAAGGAGGGAGAAAGACTGAAAAATTCATTCCTAAGGTGCTCGGGTCCAAAAACCAAAACCTCAGTCTTGTCTGTGTTCAACAGGAGAAAATTAAGAGTCATCCAGGTTTTTATGTCTTTAAGACATGCTTGTAGTCTAAGTAGCTGACTGGATTCATTGGGTTTAATGGACAAATATAATTGTGTGTCATCAGCATAACAATTGAAATTTATCCCATGCTGTTTAATAACTTTACCTAATGGAAGCATATATAAAGTAAAGAGTATTGGCCCAAGCACTGAGCCCTGAGGAACTCCATGACTAACTTTGGCGTATGAAGAAGATTTTTTATTTACATTTACAAACTGGAATCTATCAGATAGATATGATTTAAACCATTTTAGAGCTGTTCCTGTAATCCCAATATCATATTCAAGCCTCTGTAGTAAAATATTGTGACCAACTGTATCAAATGCAGCACTCAGGTCTAACAGGACCAGTATAGACACACGTCCATTGTCTGAGGCCAAGAGAATATCATTAGTGACTTTTACTAGTGCTGTTTCCGTGCTATGATGAGCTCTAAACCCTGACTGAAACTTTTCAAACAGATTATTTCTTTGTAGATGTTCACCCAACTGACCTGCAACTATTTTCTCTAGAATTTTTTAGATGAAAGTTATATTAGATATAGGTCTATAGTTGGCCAGAATTTCTGAATCAAGATCAGACTTCTTAAGTAAAGGTTTAACTACAGCAACCTTAAAGCGTTGTGGTACATAACCATCCATTAAAGACAAATTAAGTAGATCCAAAATGTGGACATTAATTAGGGGAAATACCTCTTTAAACAGTCTGGTTGGGATGAGGTTATTATTTTTGACAATTCAGAGAGCTCAACAGGACAAAAACTGTCCAAACATAAATTACGCTCTAGTGAAATTTTTAAAGTTGTCTCATTTGACAGGGGACTAGAGATAGTAGAAGGAAGGATGGTTTGAATTTTCTCTCTGACTGAAATAATTTTTTTTAAAAGAATCTCATGAAGTCATCACTACTTATAGTTGTAGGGATACATGGTTCAACAGAAATGGGACTTTTAATTAGTCTAACAATAGTACTAAACAGAAACCTAGGGTTATTTTTATTCTCCTCTATTAAAGATGAGTAATATAAAGTTCTAGCTTTACGGAGAGCTTTTTTATATGTTAGCAGACTATCTTTCCAAGTTAAATAAAATTCTTCAACATTAGTAGAGCGCCATTTTCTCTCCTGGTTTCTAGATGCCTGCTTTAAAGTATGTAACTCAGAATTGAACCAAGGAGCCAGGTTCCTCTGACTGATTACTTTCTTTTTCAGTGGAGCAATTTTATCAAGTGAAGTTTGCATTGAAATTGTAAGATGATCAACTAGATGATCTAAGTCACTGTTCTCGGATGCATTACTCTGCAAGACAGAGGAAAACATTGATGGAAGAGATTGTTTAAATTTGGTTACAGCATTTTCTGATAAGCACCTGCTGAGATGAAATTTACTCTCAGCGACTGTGTAGTCATTTAATGTAAACTCAAAGGTTATTAAAAAATGGTCAGACAGAATAGGATTTTGAGGAACTTTTACCAAGTTCTTAATCTCTATACCACAGGTCAGAACTAAATCAAGAGTGTGATGATAAGAATGAGTAGATGTTCGGACGTTTTGGGTAAAACCAAATGAGTCTTTTAAATTAATAAAGGCTATGCTTAAGCTATTGAAATCACCCATTCTGATGATTTTATCAGTATTTAATAGTTAGTCAGTTAAGAATTCTGAGAATTCAGTCAAAAATTGAGAGTAAGCGTCTGGTGGACG
Source organism: Nematolebias whitei (assembly GCF_014905685.2). Lineage (NCBI taxonomy): Eukaryota > Metazoa > Chordata > Actinopteri > Cyprinodontiformes > Rivulidae > Nematolebias > Nematolebias whitei. The sequence continues at coordinate 47,101,811 of NC_056500.1, read as the reverse complement.
ATATATAACAATTAGTAAAAGTGGCTTTTCTGATTTCCATTTTGGATGAGAAAGACTGAGGGACAGCGATTCAAAAGTATCATAACTAATAACTGGTTTGGCATTAATCAATAATCCTGACTGAAAAATAGAAGCTACTCCTCCACCTCGGCCAGTTGTTCTAGGAACATGAAAATTTAAATAATTAACAGGAGTGGATTCATTTATACTAACAAAATTCTCCTGTTGTAGCCAAGTTTCTGTCAGACAGAATAAATCAATATGATGATCAGTTAGTTCAATAACTAACAGGGATTTAGAGGAAAGCGATCTGATGTTCAATAATCCACATTTAATGATTTTATGATTTTGCTCTGGTAAAGTAACTGTGTTTATTTAAATCAGATTTTTATGGTTTATATTTTTAGAGCTGATTTTTGGTTTATTTAATTTGAGCCGTGGGAGAGTTGACACTGTTTCAATGTGGGTGTGGGTGGGTAACAGAGGAGAAGCAGCAGAGAGGTGTGGAGGACTACAACTCTGCTTCCTGGACTGGACCCTGGGTTGTCAATAATTTGGGGGATAAACAAAATCAGCCATATTTCTAGAAAGAAGAGCGGCTCCATCCAAAGTGGGATGGATGCCATCTCTCCGCATCAGACCAGGTTTTCCCCAGAAAGAACTCCAGTTATCTATGTAGCCCACGTCGTTGTCAGAACACCATCTGGACACCCAGCGGTTAAACAATGACATACGGCTAAACATGTCATTGCTGGTCAGGTTGGGGAGGGGGCTGGAGAAAACTACGGAGTCCGACATGGTTTTAGCAAAGTCACAGACTGAAGCAACATTAATTTGATGCAGAGTCAAGCAGTGAATCAAATGACTCCTCCGAGAACGGCGATGCGGAGCTGCCCCTTCCCTCCTGGAGAGCGTAGTGACGGAAGACGAGTGGCCGAGCGGATGCTCAGTCACCTCGGATCTTCCCACATTGGCAACCACACCGCTCCCAGCTATCGGCGCCCTCCTCTCGGAGCTGCCCGGCATAATCCAGGAGGATGTTAACACAAGGGATTTTCCATCCCTCGTCTCCCTACGCCCTGATCGGATGATCTGGCGGCAAGGTTGGCTCCGCCCCGACTCGTCCCCCTGACCCCACCTGGCCATGCTGTCCAGCTGTGACGTCACACTGGAACAAGGCTGCAGCTGGGCCGGCAAGCTGAAGACATCCGTCTCCACCTTCGCCTCCATCTCCAGAGTGGAGGGTTTTACCGATCTGTGTTTTTTTTCCCTCGGTCCCCCACCCCCCGGAACCAAGCCTGGTGGTGACACTTGGGGCAAAGCTTCCAGGATGGACCAGCAACCTGTCCCTCCAGGGAAGCATGACCAGATTGTGGCAAGGTCTCCAACCGAGCTCACCAGTGCTCATTCCAGACGGCTGCAGCGAACAACAACGTCGCCCTGCTGGCCTACAGCATCTCTAAGAGGCTGGAAGAAGCAGACCTGCTGGAGGAGACAAGAGCTCTCTCTGTAAAGCTGCTGATGTCATCTTAAACATGTGCCACCTCTGCGATCTGCCTGTCCCGCATCACCACCTGGATGACCATGATCCAGAGGACCACTTGGCTCCGCCTCTCACCATCCTTGTCAGAGAGGCTGCAGAAAGACCTGCTGGAGGGCCCCATCACCCCAGAGGTGCTGTTCAGGGCCAACTTCAGGACCATCCTTGAGAAATCGCAGAGGTCCGAGGAGGTCTCAGAGACTGTACACCATCTGGTGTCGTCACAGTCCATCTGCCCCTCAGGCCACTGGAGGGACCGCCTTGGCCAGCAACAGCACCAGAGGGGCTCCACAGCTGCAGCAGTGACTTCACGCCCTGCTCCTCCGCCGGCCCCCTCCACCAGGTAACAGATCCTTGAGGGGAAGGTATGTGTTTTTAGATGATGTATGTTTTGTTATAAAACAGAAACACCTCTGAAAGTAAAGTTTTTCATTTGAGATTGTCAGATCAGCTGATCTCTCAGCTGCCTCTCTTCACATATTCCCCACACAGAACGAGCCAGTAACCTCTAAACAGTGTTTTAAATGGCACCGCAGTTCAGTAAATATCACAAAACACTCGTCTGCCATGTCAGCTAAAATTATGTTTTGTTCAGAAGACCGAGTCTGGTAAAATCCCTCGTTTTCAGCCAGAGCCCGTTTTTAATCTCTGTTGTTTTCTACCCACTCACAGCGCAGCGGGAGTAAATGTGTTTCTTCACGACAGCTGCAGCCTCCACCGAAACGGCATCTCACTCAGAAAGCGCTTACGCCTCCTCTCAGTGCACGCCAGCTCACCTCAGCTCTATATGAGACCGCAGCCTGGGCCCAGCACAGAGGCACACATACAGCCCTTTTTTTCTGTCAGAGCCCCCCTTGCGCTCCCCCGGAGAATCTCCAGAGCGAGTGATGGCAGTAAGGATTTTTTAGTCTGGTTGACGTTCATGAGAATCATGACACAACATAAATGCATGCCCGCTTTCCGAGCGCTACTCAGAGTGGCAGCGAGTGTGTTCCCTGGACAGATGGACGGACCATCTGATCAGAAGGGGTTACATGCTGCAGTTCGCAGCTCAACCCCCACCGTTCAGAGGGATTATAGAGACATTTCTGTCTTATCCAGAACAGAGCTCGTCTCTCTAGTCAGAAGATCAGAAATTTCTGATGAAAAACGTGATTTCCAGAGTTCCCAACGGAGAGGAAAATACGTTTTTTTTCTTCCTCCCACTACTTCCTGTTTCTGATTAAAAAATGGAGGGATAAGATCCATTCTTGACCTGTTCATGTTCAGCAATTTGATCATGGGGAGACAATTCCACATGCTGACAAACAGCTGCTGGAGAACTTCACCAGAACGACTGGTTTTCACCTGCATAGATCTGAAGAGTGCATATTTTCACATTTCCATCATTCTGAAACACCCCACGTACGTTCTTGAAATGCATCGAGACGGCTCTGCAGTCGTTACACATGGCAGGAATGAGAAATCTTTTTATCTGGACGATCTGCTCTTATTAGCTCGGTCCAGTTAGAAAGCTGTCACACAGACCAAAATGCTAGTGTTATACCTGCTAAACCTGGGGTTTCTATAAACTGGGAAAAACTTCCATTCGTCTGTCCCAGATGATTGTTTATCTGGAAGTGGAGCTAAACTCAACTACAATGAGAGCCGTTTATCACAGCTGAGAGTCGAAGCTCTGTCAGCTCAGCTCCACCATGTCAAACCCAGCTCCGCTGTGTCAAACCCTGCAACATATTGACAGTTCTGCCTGTCGTGCGACTCCTAGGATGATGTCAGCGGCCCACATCGTGGTTCCGCTGGGCCTACTTCACATGAGACGCCTTCAGAGATGGTTCGCCCGCCTGCGCATAGATCCTGTGCACCAGAAGAGGTTGATTATCTTTGTGCCCCCCCCCATCCATGAGAACCGATCTGAATCACTGGGGAAACCCCCTCATTCTGTCAGAGAGAGTTCCCATCAGCAGGCCTATGTCACACATCTCAGTTTTCACAGACATGTTCCTGTCAAGCTGGGAGGAATGTGTCTGTCCCAAGAGGTGGGAGCATAGTGGCTGGACCACATGTTGCTTTACATAATGTGCTAGAATGTTTTTCACGGTCTGAAACGTGACTCAGCATTTTGCCCCTGCTGTGGGATCAGCATTTTCTGATCTACACAGACAACAAGTGATGACAGTTTACATAAACCCAACTGTTACGCATCGCGAAACAGCTGTTGTGTTGGCCACACAGAAACCTGCTCTCCATCAGAGCAGTGTACTTTCCAAGCGTCTTGAACAGGCGAGCGGATATCATGTTGAGGGGCAGTCCCCACCACAGAGACTGGAGCATCTATCCCGAGCTGATTTCTCAGATTTGGAGCAAGGAATGGATCTGTCCGCCACACGGGAGAACGCCCAGTGTCAATTATGGTTCTCAATGAGCCCACAAGACTACCCACCATTAGGAGTGGACGCCTTCACTCACAGCCCGTGGCCAAAAATACTCCTTTATGCGTTCCTTCCAGTCCTGCCGATATCACGGACCCTGGACCGGATCCAGGAGGAAGAACCATCAGTCATCCTTGTAGCTCCTGAACGCATATGCGCTCCGTGGTTCCCGAATCTGCAGCGACTGATATCGGTTTGGCTGTGGAAACTGGGGGGGGGGCGCTCTCCTCCAGGCAGGAAGATCGATCAGGAGTTACCCAGAAATAGGTCAGCATCTTTGGGTCTGTCCACTGAACAGATCGGTTTAGGAAAAATGGGCCTCCCACAGGATGTGGTGCGTACGTTCAGGGTGCACAAGCTGCTTCCATCACAACGCTGCACACATCAAGTGGACAGTTTTTCAGCGCTGGTGTGCAGAGAAAGGCATGGAGGCCATCTCATGGCCACTAGGTGGCATGCTGTCTTTTCTGTAGCAGCTGATGGACAGAGATCTAGAGTTCAGCACAATTAAAACTTATGTTGCAGCTATTTCTTCCTGTCATGAGGGCTTCGGTGACAAAATAGTTCTTAATCACCCGTTGATGAAGCGTTTCCTGAAAGGTGTACAGAGACAGACCGGTGTCACGTCCACTAGCTTCACAGTGAGACCTAATGATAGTCCTGCATGCTCTGATCAAAGCTCCTTTTGAGCCTTTAGATCAGGTTTCACTTCAATTTCTGTCATTAGAAACAGCCCTGCTGTTAGTTCTGACGTCGGCAAAGAGCGTGAGTTTTTGTTTGCTCTCTCTGTTACTCCCTCATGTCTCAGAATTCAAACTGACGGCAGTTCAGCTGTACTACGTTTTTAACCCTGCTCTGAAAAGCATCACAAGCTCATTCAGATCGAGAGTGATAACCTTGAATGGGTTTTATCCTCTTCCTCATAATTCTGAGGAGGAAGCAACATCTCGCCTCCTTCTGTCACATACGCACATTTTTCATGTTACGTGGCGCACACGGCCGCACTGCGCCACTTTCAGCGTATGTTCGTGCATTACTGGGACAGCTCTTCAAGACGTCCTCTATCCACCCAGCGCCTCTCACACTGGTTGTGTGCGGCTATTTCTGAAGTTTACAGTTCATCTGGACTGGATCCTTCAGAGAATCTCAGCGCATTTCACCAGAGGGATGACAGTGGAGAATATTTGTATGGCGGCTGCCTGGTTCATCGCCATGTTCAATTATTCATTTTTATCTACATGATGTTTCTACTTTCTCCATGACCCATTCTGTTCTCAGGGTTCTGACAGAATGATTATTTGTTTCACGGAGCCTCACTTTTGAGGTCACACCTGCCTGCATGAAGTCGCAGTGTGAAATATTTATTATCAGTCACAAGTTCATGACTGCTGATTTTATTGTTATTAACCGGTTCATCCTGAGGAGCTATTGGTCTGCTCTGTTTATCGTTACACTGCTACAATTCGTATCCTCCGTTGTTCCTATTCACAGAAGCAGGTCTGCTATCTCAGCCTTTTTTCCTCACCAGAGATCTTCTTCGGTGCGCTCCTGCACATGGAGCACACAATTACGCAGTGCGTAATTACGCACACAGAAGGCTGAGTGATGAATTTTTTTTGTGCAAGCAGGTGCTTCATGTTGTGTCTGAGTGGACCCAGTGAGGCATAGACTACATCCTGCTTCACCTTTAACCCACTAGCGAAATTCTTAAAGGGCGAAACCTATACAAAATAGAACGTTGATTACGTACTGTAACCCCAGATTCTATGAGTATAGGCATAGCCCTTTAAGCTCTGGGCCTCACTGGTTCCTAAATGGCTGAAGAAAAACGCTATTTGGGAGCCGATTACCCGGTCTCACTGTAATTTATACGGACCGGGGGTGAGGCCCACACACAGCAGGTGGGTGTGGACTAAACACATAAGATAGAAACAATTACAAATACAAATTATTCATTTGTAACAATTAATTTGACGAAATGAGGTCAATTTGGGATCCAGTAGTCTAAGCCTATAGCAGCATAACTAACGAATAGGTCATTTCCTATTTATAATTTTGTTTTTACCTCATGAAGAACATTTTTGATTTGGTCTTATCTCCTGAATCATAATTTGTAAATATGTTTGACTACGTTTTAACCTGCTTTTCCACTCATGTAGTAATCTGTCTAATTTATTTTTCATTTAATTTGAAATCAGGCTGTGGGTCTTTGAAGGCGTCACACACACTCTGCATCGGTTTAATCAGAGCCCATGGCAGATAATTACATTTGTTTTGCAGCGCTGCCTCCATATTTACAGTAAATTATCAGCACAGGCAACGGGCACTTAATTAAGGGTTTGGCATTACTTGAAGGAACACATATTGCCCACAACTTTTCATGTTGGGAATTAAGATAAAAGTTCATCTTATGATGTGAACTGACAGAGTTATAACCATTTTGGTCAAGACTTCCAAATGATGTGTGGTATTTTGAGATTTCACATGACTTTTCTAGTGCTCAGAGTATGTATTGATGAAAATCTCAGCTGTTATTGCTAGTACTGTACTTGCCGCCGTAAACGTCGCAACTGCCTATAAGTCGAATCAGTCCAAATATGTCTAATAAAGTGGGGAAAAAAACATAAATACGTCTTCACCGTATAAGTTGCATCTATTATTCATCATCATTGATGTGTCGTGTTTGTTACGTGTCACCGCTGACAACCAGGAAACGTGGGCTGGTGTGCCAGAAATTGATTGGCTGCCAAAATGGCGGCCGCGGGAGTGCGCACGGGTGGACTTTAGCGAGAAGTTAATTCAATTCAATTCAGTTAATTTCTATAGTGCCAAATCACAACAAAGTTGTCTCAGGGCACTTTACAGAAACATTCACATACATAAAAGCCAATTAGTAAAGTTCTCTATCTAAGGAATCCAGCAGACAAGTTGAATCTTGGCTTCGTTGCAGTCTCCCATCCTGAGCAAGCACAGTGGCAACAGTGGAAAGGAAAAACTCCCTTTTAAAAGGAAGAAACCTCCAGCAGAACCAGGCTCAGGACAAGCGGCCATCTGCTTTGACCGGCTGGTTGAGAGGACAGGAAGGAGAGACAGATAAAACTTAAAAACAATTATTTATTTGCTCGAAATTATAGTGAAGGTGTGTCTCCGCTGAACTTGTCCTTAATAAATGCACTTTAATGATCAAATCAGCAGAATTTCTCCTGAGCTTTGCAGCGAAATGCAGCTGATATGACGTTTGCTCCAGGAGCCCCGGAGTGAGACAAAGCTGGCTTGGTATGGCAAGCCAAGTGTCTCATTAATAGCCACTTTTACCTATTAATGAGACACTTGGCTTGCCATATTACTCGACCGCTCTCTAGTGGCTGAAAATGGTAGTGTTAAATATTTTCCATGTCAGAATGAATGAAATCATCAGATCTCAGCCAAAAATTGGGTTATAAATATTGGGAAAAAAACATAAATGCATCGCTTCACTGTTTAAGTCGCAGGCATGCTAATTGATGAAAAAAATTGCAACCTATACAGCACAAAATATGGTGTCATTCAGCCCTCTGTGAATAGCAAGCGGCCATCAGAGCAATAATGATCGGTTGTTAGGCTGATGATGGTCCTCTTTTATCACGAGAACAGATAGTTCTGGATGCAACTACCAGCAAACTGGTTGATCCACTATGAGAAGGTTCTATTTATAAGACTGAGTTTGTTACACTCCTCAGACTGAATAAGTATTTTGGATAAAAGACTGAATGTTTCAATGTTTTTTTTAATTCGTACAGAGGACCTGACTGAACTTTGTTAGAAAACCTCAACTATTACCCCTAAATTATAGCTTAATGTATGTAAAACTGATTGAGTTTAGCCATTTTTGTGTTTGTGAAGTTGAGTGGACCATGACAGCCATCTTGGACGAGGCTGGCTTCAAAATGTGTTCAGTTGTAGCTGTACATCAAATAAGTACTTCCTGAGAATTTTATTAAAATTTGTGTAATTATTTATGAAATACGTATTTTGCAAACAGACAAGTAAACAAGTAAGGGCGGCTGTGGCTGAGTAGTTAGAGCAGTCGTCCTCCAATGCAAGAGTTGGGGGTTTGAATCCAGCAGCAGTCACATACCAAAGTGTCCCTGGGCAAGACACTGAACCCCTCATAGCCTCTGATGTGTGTCCCATCAGTGTATGAATGTGATAAAGCTCTGTTTAGTCTCTTTAGAATGATTTGTTCAATATGCTTTGTAGAGATGTAGTAGAGTGCTGTATGAATGGGTAAATGAGGACACAGATTGTTGTGTAAAGCACTTTGAGTATCTCAACAAGATAGAAAGGTGCTGTGTAAGTACAGTACAGTCCATTTAAACAAATTCACACAGACATACAGTATTAAGGTGCAAAGCTGATTTGGTGGATTATAATATTCTTTTATTTATGTTTAAAGCTCAGAATTGCATGCTACCATCAAACATTCAAACATATTTTGTAAAAAGGAAGAACTGTTATAATTTGAAGGGCATAGATATTTTTGTTAAACCCAAGTATAGAACCAGTTTAAAGGGTCGGTCTACTACTATACAGGGAATGAGTCTGTGGAATGGTTTGGAAGATGATGCTAAAATGGTGAAGTCGATGTTTATATTTAAGAAAAAGATAAAAACTGTTTTGTTGGGACAATATATATAACTGATTAATGTCTATTTTGTTAAGTATGAAATTTTGATGAGTTATGTAGTTTGCTGTATTATATATGAATGTCTATGTTTAAATTGATGGTTTGAATTGATTTTGTTTATGAGGGAGTAGATATGATAAGAAATTTTCTTCTTCTGCTTCCTTTCATTTTACATTTGTTTGTTTTTTAATTTTTTGAAATTGTATTTGTGTTTTTATTGGAAATTAAATGAAATGAATAAATGAATAAATAAAAATAAAAATAAATAAAATAAAACCATAATTGTCCTTTTTCCTTCAGCAGCAGGCAATAAAACGATAGACAGATACATTTTCCTGCATCTCCTCTTCATGTCCACAGCATCATTCCCTGAAGTTGCCAAGCGAGTGTATTGGGGTGAATTCATGAGGGTCTTCTGTAATAGGCTGGCACCCGTGCAGGCACAAGCTGTGGAACCTTGCAGGATGCTGAGGCTGGGCTTGGCATCTCTTTTGGCAGCGATGTGGTTCTGTGCTGTTTCTCTCACACTACGAATTCTCTGTGAAACAAGCAAAACAACAAAACAAAAATAACTAGCTGGTCTCACCACTTATTCAGAAATGAGGAAGCCCTTGGCACAAATGCATCTACATGTTCATTTAGTATATTAAGAAAGACACAGAGTTAAAGAGTGTTCATTACAATTGTAAATTTCTGCCCCCAGGCCCTTCGCCCGGCGCTAGATTACATGAGGTCTACGCTCACGGACAGCGCTTGGCATCTGATTGAGGGTCCAGTGCAGCTAATTAATTTCATTAGAAAGTGAAGTCATCTTCTAGCAGGAATTAATATTTGGAGCGTCATGTTGCTAATTTATTTCCAGATTTAATTAGCTCAGAGAAGAAATGTTGCTTGGGCAAGAGGACTTTTTAATTATCAGCTTGGATAAATTTGAAAATGTTGATGCCTAAGGGTTGAGTTAATTAAAACCTGCATTATTTTAACTTTAATTAGCTCCCATCTTTGTTTTTTCTCACCATATGGCCATGTCCTGTAGTCAAATTGAGTTAATTAAGCTAATTAAGCTAATCATTTTAATTACTCAAGACAATGTGATTGGATAGGGGATGACTACAAGTTTATGGCCAAGTGCTTGTTTTTCATTAAGTTGAAGGGACAGAGTTATTTCTGATTGCAGTTGGCAAGCAAAGCAGAGGAGTTTGAGATTGTGACAGCCTTTGAGATATTAAGGCTGAAGTCTAATTGCATTCCTTGATTAAAAAAATATGAAAATATTGTCACCAGCACAACCCTTGTAGGAGAGCTATGATTTGGTACGTTGTCTTTAAGTTTTCTATTTGTATGCTGTTAATGGCCTCTTGTATTTTATCACTTTTCCTCACATTTTAAAGATAGACAATTTATCACTGATGCAATGTTCTGTCGAATAGTTATCCATAGTTCCTGCCTTATCAACCATACCAGTCATGGAACATGGAGGACAGTAATCTTCATCCAGGCTAGGCTAAAGATTTGCTTCCCTCATTGGGTGACAGTTACAGAGCTCAATTATTTATGTTTTTCAGACTTTTAAAACAACTGTTTCACAAAAATTGCATAATGGTGCAAATAAATACTACATCAGTTAATACTGAATTGGTGAATATTGAATATTAATATTTCTGTCTTTGATGCTGAGGCTGAATGTATCAGTCCGGCTAGTTTGCACAACTAGTATAGCGTTGTGCACCTCTGGTCTGCGGTGTCTCAGTGCATGTATTGATACACTGCTGCCAATATGACACATTAAAGCTATCCATAAATTGATATGAATTGGTGAATGTTCATATCCCAGGTCTAGTCAATCCATATATTTACTCAACTCCTGGCACCAATGACAGGGTTGAGGTTTATGCTCAATTAACATATGCACATTTGCATAATAACCATCAAGGTACAGTGTACTATAACTAATATAAGTACAGTCCATTTACCATTTACCATGTACTATAACTTGAAAACAGAAAGTTGAAGCTGCCATGGATGAGCACCCCCGACTGGCTGCAGTACAGCTTGCAGTCCTGCTACTCCATGTAACCAAATGGGATATTTACTTTACTTAAAGTAAAAATACATATCAAATAATTTAAATAAGTGTTGATTTTTATTGATTTGCTTGGTTCTTACCATGGGGCTGTATGTTCCACTGTGAATCTTTTACATTTTATTAAGTTATTTGAGGCTTTAAGAAAATCGTCAGGCTGCACAGCCTATTAGCCAGTTTGGAGGGTGTGTAGGAAGAACTTTCATTTTGAGGGCCCCATATTCAAAGTGCACAGTCTTTGGCTCCAAGATTAAAACATGGCAGAACTCAAAGAAACTGACCTTTTGACCAATTTTAAACAAAGGAAGGAAGCAAAGACATTTAATCCATCCATCCATCATCTTCTTCTTGCTCCAAAGTCGGGTCGCGGGGGCAGCAGCTTGAGCAGAGAGGTCCAGACATCTCTTTCCACAGTCGCCTCTTCAAGCTCTTCTGGGAGGATTCTAAGGTGTTCCCAGGTCAACTGAGAGACATAGTCTCTCCAGCGTGTCCTGGGTCTTCCCCGGGGTCTCCTCCCAATTGGACATGCCAAAAGCACTTCCCTAGGGAGGCACCCAAGAAGCATCCTCACCAAATGCCAGGACCACCTCATCTGGCTCCTTTCAATGTGGAGTAGCAGCGGTTCTACTCTGTCTCTCCCAGATACCTGAACTTCTCACATATCTCTGAGGGAGAGTCAAGCTACCCTGTGGAGGAAACTCATTACAACCGCTGTGGTGAAGAGGGAGCTGACATTTCATCCATCTTTACTAATGTCAGTGGTAGCAACACAAATGTTTGAGGAAGCAGCAACAGAACTAAAGGTGGCATAGAAAGGTGTGGAGGTTTAATATGAGCCAATGGAGCATTCATTCACACCTATATGACAGCTTTAAGGAAGAGTTGTTTTATAAGCCTGAAAATCAATGAGAATGGGCCCTCATATGACTAGTCATTAGCCTTCCCAGATGAAGACCTGCCCTTTTCTCCATATTCTATTCTCTATGACTGTTGTCATGGCTAATAATACATTAACTACTGATAACTGACAGAACATGACATCGAACTTGACCAGACTATTCCTTGAAGAATGTCTTGTGTAGCAATGGCTGTCCACCATCTCAAGCATGAAGGAGACAAAAGGGCCAACATACAGGGCATGTTAAATATTTTGCTGGAAAATCAAATTGCATCGAATAATAGAGTGTGTGTTTGCTGGTGGGATGGGCCCCAGCCCTTCCCTTCTCTGACCCTGGAGTGCGAGTGCAACGACCAGGGCAAGGGGGAGTTGTCTGCGTGAGCCGCTAGCAGCTGTGCGTCAGTCTGGAAACAAGCTGGGCCCTTCCAGAAGCCAGGCCTAGCTGACAGATGCAGGGGCTAAGCCCAATAATGAAATAATACAGGGAGACATCATTTCCGTGGTTTCCATCATTGTTAAAAGATTTTGGTACTGAGTACCCCCACTTAGGTAATTTGTTTTCATGTATAATCCTATTGCTCACCATTAAATTAAACCAACTGGTCATTTCAGTTTGGAGCCTATAAATAAACTGGTTGCTATGTGCATGTGCAGTATGTGGGCCGTCTCATCTGATTAGAGGGGAAGCACTTAATAATTTGTACTGAAAAAGGTGACCTTCAGTATCAGGTGACCCCTGTGGTCTGCCACACATATGGTCCTGTAATATTACTAATGTCTGTTCCTAATGTATTTTTACAATCCTGATCCAGGACCACTCTGGATAAATTGTTTTAGACAAATGTTGATGTGCGGTGAGATGCTGCAAAATCTGTCTGTTTGGTCAACAGTAGTAACTTTCTGGACTGTGGCTGCAGTGGTATGAGAGTGATAATAGGACCCTCTGCTTTAATCATTAGCAGGGCTGGTTAGACATCAATGTTGCGGGGGGGGGGGGGGATCCCCCTGACCATCTTCTAACAGTCACATGACTATCTTAAAATATAACATGAGAGCAGAAGTAGTTACTACATCTCCACCTGCTTCACAGAAATGTAGGTAAACACTTATGTCTTAATTAGAGCCCGATCAATATGGAAATTTCCTTAGATAGATAACTTTACTAATTGGCTTTTGTATGTATGTGAATGTTTTTTGTACAGTGCCCTGAGACAACTTCTGTTGTGATTTGGCGCTATATAAAGAAACTAAACTGAAATGAAATTTTGGCTATCGCCAATACCAATATAATGGCTGAAAATTTTTGAGCTTTGTCCACCCCCAAGAATCTAAGAAAAGCGAGTGGATTGGGGCTTGTTTATTTAGGGTGCATTCACACCAGCCCTGTTTAGTCCGCTTTAATCAAACTCTAGCTCGTTTTCCTAGAAAATCTGGTTTGTTTGGGAAGGTGTGAACGCGACATCAAACACTGTCACGGAACATACATAGTCTCACAGTAGATTTACAAGTCGAGCACTGGTCATAAAAACAGTCTTCCTTCACATTTTCTATCCTCCACTATTCACCATAAATGTATCAAGTGTGTTACAAAAGTATAAATTAAACAAAGAAATGTCCTTCCCTGTTCATTGTTTAAACAATCAGTCACGTTTGATGAAGGTCTAATTACTGTTGACCGCAGCAGCTTTTATTTTTATCTTTGCAGAGAAGTAAAGATTTTAGACAATGTATTTCATTGACGATGACAAAGACAGCATTACTAACACATTTACCTCTACATTCGTTTTATTGTTCTGGATAAAGTTTTAAAAGCCAAGAGCTTATGCTAGGTTATCTAAATGTTAGCTTGCCAACCTGAGAGGGACGTAGCTAATGACAAGCGGGTTGGAGGGTTGAAGAGAATTTATTATTGCTGATTTATTTTACAAATCAGTAATAAGCTGATCTGTTCAGCAAAATTTGCTACACAGTATTGCTCCCTGCTTCAACTGTACTGAAAGTGAAATTTAAAATAAATGATAATGACTTTAAAGTAGTCTTTATGCACCCTCTGCTGCATACATTGTACAATTACGGCTGCTTCCAGCATTTTAGGGGTGAAAATTAGAAGTGTTTACTTCAGCGCATAATATGACAATTATCACCGTTACCGATAAGTCGCCAAACACCTATATCAACCTAAATTATTGGCCCTACCCATATATAAACATGTCCCTTCATGCATTTTTCTTAAAACCACCAACAAACTAAAATGTTCTCATCACACATTCAAATGCTTCAGCTTTATATGACTGATTTTTTCAGACTCGAATCTGTTTGATTAAGACAAAAGCAAAAGATAATGTCTGTGTGAGTGTGTTTGTGTGTCTTTTAGCAGAATATCTCATAAGTCACTGGACAATTAGGCTATTGTATTTATTATCCCCTGTCGCAGAGCGAAAAAGAAAAATTTGAAGTATCGTATTTTCCAGCCTATAAGTTGTGTTGTTTTTATTTTTTTTTTGTTTGATTTTTGTTTTTGTTTTTTTGGCATAATTTGCATGCCCTGCAACTTATACAACAAAGCCACATATTTATGGATTTCCCCCCATATTTATAAACCAATTTTTGGCCGAGATATGACCGTTTTCATCTATTCTGAATGAAAATATTGAACACTACCATTTTCAGCCGCTTCATGGCACTCGAGTTGTATGGCCTGCCGTTGTGTCATTTAATAGGTAAAAGTGGCTATTAATGACACAATTGGCTTGCCATAGAATGCCACCTTCATCCAGCTTGTCTGGAGCAACCGTAAATGGACTGTACTTATATAGCGCCTTTCTACCTTATTGAGATACTCAAAGCGCATTACACTACAATCTGTGCCTCATTTACCCATTCATACAGCACTCTACTAGATCTCTACAAAGCTACTTGAACAAATCATTCTAAAGAGACTAATCAGTGCTTTATCACATTCATACACTGATGGGACACACATCAGAAGCATCGAGGGGTTCAGTGTCTTGCCCAGGGACACTTCGGCATGTGATTGCGAGTGGATTTGACCCCCTAACCCTTGTATTGGAAGACGACTGCTCTAACCACTCAGCCACAGCCGCCCCGACAAAATGAATCTGATTTGACTATTGAAGTGCATTTATTAAGCAAAAGTTAGACTGAGACACACCTTTACTATAATTTTGAGCAAACAAAAAATTGTTTTTAGGTGGTTATCTTGTTAAATTTTGAAGAAATGCACAGCGAGTCCTCCCATGCACACTCCTACTTCTACATACTGGCTTTTGAAATGCAGCTGATTTGACCGTCAAAGTGCATTTATTAAATAAAAGTTAGACTGAGACAAACCTTTACTATAAAGTCGAGCAAACAAATTGTTTTTAGGTGGTTATCTTGTTAAATTCTAGTTAAAGTCCTCCCGTGCACGCTCCCGCGACTGTCATTTGGCAGCCAATCGATTTTTGGCACAACACTGCCCCACATTTCCTGGTTGTCAGTGATGACGCGTAACAAACGTGACACGTCATCACTGACACATAACAGATGTGACTTATACAGCGAAGCGACGTATTTATGGATGGTTCCGCTTTATTAGACATATTTGGACTGATGTGACTTATACGGTGGTGCAACGTGTATGGCGGAAAATACGGTACTGTCGTCTACACATATGTGAATGTTGTGAGAATGACAACCTGAAAACTAAGTGAGGCACTAACTTCCATATTGATATGTTATGGTTTCCTCTCACAGACCAAAAACATGCATGTTAGATTGAATGATAACTCTAAATGTTCCTAGGTGTGAGTGAGAAAGTGAATGGTTGTCTCGTTTGTCTTTATGTGGCACTGATATGTGCTTGTGACCTGTCCAGGGTGTCCCCCACCTCTTGCAATGTGACTGCTGGACATGGGCACTGATGGATGGATGGATGGATGGATGGATGGATGGATGGATGGATGGATGGATGGATGGATGGATGGATGTTGGTTAGCATTGCTCATTTCATTGTTTTATTTTTAAGTTCAACATTCACTCATTCCTCAAATAGCTCGCCTCCTGTTCAAATAGTGTTTGAAATGTTGAAAACATAAAATTTACATCAAACATTAACGGTCAAAACATAAAATTTAAAATGTAACTTGAATTTTTATATTTTATGTTTAATGCAGTGTAAGTTCTGAGCATTGAACACCTCTTTATTTAATTTTTTTTTTACTCAAACTAATGTCAAAATTAAAACAAGCAGAACAAAAGTTATAAGTTGTAAAATTGTTGCTAAAAACAAAATTAGCAACAACTGTACAAAAGCCTAACATGTACAAAACAAATAAATAAATATATAAACATTTAATCCCCCATTTATTTCAATTAAAGCAAAAACGCTAAAATAAATGTAAATATTTTATAAGTATTGATGTTACAAATATCATCAGTCATAGCAGCCTTCTCCTGAATAAATGTAATATTTTGTTTGTAAATACTGAATCAGCATTTGTGCAGTGACAATCCATGAACATAAAACATTATCTAATTTCATAATTCTATGATTAAACTTCATTTTCACCTACATTATTTCCCTGAAGTTCATAAGATTTCATCACGTTTGACTTAATTAACAAATTTTAAGAATTTCACTCCGTCCTAGGCTTTGTGGTGGGTCCAGCATGAGCCCCTCCATGACCAAGAAGGTCTCAGTAAGAAGCAGCTTAATGGATGTGGATGAAAGGAAGGAGCCATGGAAGCTTCAACCAGCAGAGAGCAAGGAGAGCATCTGCTCAAAGGCCACCTCCCCACATCCAGATCAGCATCTCCAAAAGAACCCGGGCATGGAGCCTCCATCTCCCCAGCCCCACACTAATTCCAGCGCCCCCGCCACACGCAGGCTAATTAAGGCCATGCATTTATTTATGACTGAGCTCATTAAACAGGGAAAAAGATGGTGGCTGCTTCGAAAACACATTAGTCCCGAAGGAAACTGCCCGTGAAGTCGCACTCCTCAGGCTGTTTCAGGTCACAGATTCTGAGTTTTTATGACAGATGAAGAAACAGAAAGATCTAGTGTCTTTTTAAAAAGGAACAAAAAACAAATAAATAAAAATCAGAAGCCAGTCAGTGGAATGATGGTGCAGGACATTCTTCAGGGTATTTTTGAAGCTGCCTGAACTGCTCCCATAATTGCATGTATAGGTCACTGACCGGGACATGAAAAGAAATTTCCCTCTCAGGTCTTTTAATGGTTTTGTTCTTGGTGTGTTTGTGACACCACTTCTGTTCATAATGTGTTTCCTATAATTAAAAATGACAGCTGTCAAAGAACGATAGCAGCGCAATGATTAGCACACAAATTATAATGTACTGTAGATGAGCTCAAAGTGTCTGCTCTCTCCAAAACCCAGCACCTCCACTTCTGTTTTTTTTTTTTACTACAATGGTATTTAAGGCAGTTTAAGATGCAGGGGATGCAGACCTCTGAAATAAAAGACAGAGGACATCCCTCAGGTGTATTTTCTCTCCCTGGAGTGCTTGTCTTTCCCACTCTCTCTTGGTGTGTGTATGTCTGTGTAAAGGGCAAAGACGGAGAGGTGTTAGGCAGATCATACTCCCTTCCTTGTAATTGCAAAGATAATGCCAAATCACACAGTCTTCTGCTGAGCCAGCTGGCATCTTGATAGCTTCAAGTTTGCAGACATGAAGAATCACTTGTTGTTCTACTTGAACTTTCAAGTTTAAAATGGAATTGTTAGCCTCATGATTATAAATGCATGCTGGGATTTTTTGTTTGTTACTTTTTTTTTATACTTTGACAAAGACAATGGAATGCAAGCGCATCTCAACTGGGCGGCACAGTGGCTCAGTAGGTAGAGCTGTTGCCTCTCAGGGAGAAAGTTGCTGGATCAAATCCCAAGCAGGGCCTTTCTGGGTGGAGTTTGTATGTTCTCTCCGTACATGTGCAGGTTTTCCCCAGGTACTCCAGTTTCCTCCCACAGACCAAAAACATGCATGTTAGACTGATTGATAACTCTAAATTGTACCTAGGTGTGAGTGAGGGAGTCTTGTTTGTCTCTACTGTCTGTGTCCCTGTGATGGAGAAGAGGAGGAAAAGGTATTTTTGCCAAGTTCAGCCCGCACTAAGGGAACGCTGTAGGTATTGATGTCCTGAGAGCGCATGTTGTAACTGCACTGATGGCATGACAAGTGGGAGGAGATAAAAGAAGGCAGCAGACCAAGGAGGGATTTATAGATGAAGATTAACCAATGTGAGAGCCTACGTGTAGATAATGATGACCAACTGACCAAGGAGTACAAACTGCAGTGATGGTAAGGTACTTACAACCAGTTATGAATCTTAGCGCACCATGGTAGACAGCATCCAACATCTGTAAGCAGCTGGCAGGAGCATTCATGTAAATAACATCACCATAGTCAATGACCAGTAGGAAGGTAGTGGTTATAAGGCGTTTTCTGGCATTCAGAGTTAAGCAAGATCTATTTCTGAAAAAGAAACCCACTTTTAATTTCAGTTTCTTTATCAAGTTTTCAAAATGTGGTTTTAAAGAAAGATGTGCATCAACTAAAATTCCCAAGTAGTTGTAAGAATCCACAAACTCAGTAGGAAGAAACAAACTGAAAGGAAGAAGCAAGTAAAGATAATTGATGGTGTATTTATTCATGTATTGTATTTAACCTTAACCTTAGTCAGTAGTTTCAGGTAGGATTTGATGTCGCCCACTTTGGCCCCCGTAATGTATTTAACTATGGTCGCTGGAGTCCCTATAGTGACACGTTTTAGACCATGGAGCTGCCAATAACCTGGGATATTAGAAATGTGAACGGGTCAGTGGTGAACTGGGCGCTTAGCCTTGGCACTATGCTTACTTCAGATGGTCACCCAGCCGGCCTGGGGTTCCGGCTGCTCGGAATCTGCTGGAGGACCGCTAACAGGAGCTAGTCTCTGTGGCTCTGTGCTGTCGACGGGGACATAGCTAGCTAATGTTTTTTCAACAGCGCTGACCTGAGCTTCCAAATCAGACAGCCTCTCCTCCAAAGCCTACATTTATAACAAGTTCCATTATTGCTAAAGAAGGCAGGAGAAACAGCTAAACATCTGGCACACAGAGCAAGTGAGAACAGAGGAAGTGAAGAGAGAACCAGAAGCCATGCTAAGCTAATGCTAGCAGAGCTAACAGACCCCAAATATGCTGATAAAAGCCAGAATTGTTGAAAGATAAAAGGTGTCTCAAGCACAATCCAACAGTAGAAAAACAATCATATTGAGGGTGTTTGTGTACTAGAATATAGAACTGTGCAAAAAATAGATAAATTCATAAAAAGACTGCTTGAGCAAACAAATTACACCAGATACCAGCATAGAAAACATGAAGTGACATAATACGCCTTAATACAAACCTCCCCGGGCAGCACGGTGGTGCAACTGGTAGAGCTGCTGCCTCTCAGCGAGCAGGTCCTTGGTTCAAACCCCGGTCCAGGGGCCTTTCTGGGTGGAGTTGGCATGTTCTCTCCGTGCATGCGTGGGTTTTCTCCGGGTACTCCGGTTTCCTCCCACAGTCCAAAAACATGCATGTTAGGCTGATTGGTAACTCTAAATTGTCCCTAGGTGTGAGTGAGAGAATGAATGTTTGTTTGTCTCGTTTGTCTCTATGTGGCCCTGTGATGGACTTGCGACCCGTCCATGGTGTACCCCGCCCCTCGCACAGTGATTGCTGGACATGGGCACCAGCGACCCCCATGACCCAAAATGGAATAAGCGGGTAAAGAAAATGGATGGATGGATGGACAAACCTCCCCTTTGTGTGCCAAAAATTCAACTATGACATCTTCATTTCTGCCACATCCAGTTCTGTCTCCTGTCTTTTTTTCCATGTCTCTGTCTCCAGAACATACAACAGAGCTGGTCTCACCACTGTCTTGTAAACTTTTCCTTTGACTTTGCTGACACTCTTTTATTGCAAATCACTCCTGAACCTTTTCTCCATCCACTCCATCCTGCCTGGACTCGCTTCTTCACCTCACTCCCTCTTTAACACCTCTTTAATTTTAGTGCCCAACTATAAGCAGGGACATCTGTTAACATGAAGATGTGGCAAAACTAAAAAACTAAATGTTGGAAAATGTAAAGGTGAAAAGTTCAGTTACCCAGGAGGGCTTCAGAGTAGAGCCACTGGTCCTCCACATGAGAGGAGCCAGCTAAGGGAGTTTGAGCATCTGATAAGGGTGTCCCCTGGATGCCTTCCCTAGGGTGGTGGTCCTGCCATGTCAGACTGGGAGAATACCCGGGGAAGACCCAGGACACACTGGAGATACTATTTATCTTGGCTGGTCTGGGAGCATTTTGGAAGCCTCCTAGAAGAGCTGGAAGAGGTGGCTGTGGAGAGATGTCTGGGTCTCCCTGCTGAAGCTGCTGCCTCTCTGACCCAACTCCAGAAAAGGCTGAAGATAATGGATGGATGGAAGGATGAATGGAAAACTAGCAAATGTTTGTAATTTGTATAAATGTCTGCCATTTTCTTCTAGGCATCTCATAGTGGGGTTGCTGTGCTTTTACACATTCCGAATTTGAGTTGGTTTAAATTTTGATTTGGCTTTTATGTGAAGCCAATTAAAAATTTTAAATAAAAAAGCCCTGAAATGCAAAGACATATTCTGCATGCTCAACAGACATATTCCTGAAAACCTTGAAATTAGAGTTGCCTATGCTACAGAGCAAAACAATTAGAAAACAATATTTCCATTTAAACACATACATAAACATACACAGCCTATTTTAAATATTAAAAATACATATTGTTAGCATTCATTATAATCATTTGAGGAAACTGCTTGACATCTGTCTGTGTCAACATCGGTTCTGGGATAAACACTACGGTATGCTTGTGATGCTGCAAGCACAGAGGGGCTCAAATCAATCCACAGGATACTCACTCTGCGCTTTATTTTAGGATGGCTGATAAACAACAGCATTTGGTGACCTTTTGGTGTTCTTATTGGGGATTTAACCCCCTGCTCAGAGCTGCACCATGCTGCTGGCTCCAGCAGACAGGAGCACAATGAGCGATGGTACTCAGATGTGATTTTTCCGCAGGACGCCTGCGCAGAAAAAAAAAATTGATGGTTTTTAGGCTGTTCTTCCAGGGTCACGTTTAGTGCGTAGGTGTCTACTGTGTGCAAAAGGCAGAACAAGGAAGGGGGGAGGGGGTCAAACTCTTCACACTCTGAAGGACTGTGTGCGTTCGATGCTTTCAACAGCCAGCAAACTGGTTCTGCACTTACTGAGAGAGGAAGCTCTGACTGTTCAGAGCACTCAGTCCACTTAATGCATCATTATAGTAACTATGTTCTTTAGAAGAATGGAGGGACAAAAGATGAGTGTGTGTGAAGGCGATGACATAAACATCATATAAATCTTGAATGTTGTATTCCCAAGTAGTTTTCTTGGCATTTCTCCAACTCCTGGTATGTATTAATGTCTATCAGCCACCACCGTTTTTTTGTCCAAGTTTTAAAGTGAGATCATCTCATGTTGAGAAATGGTGGAACTGTAACCCATCCATCCATCCATTATCTTTACCCGCTTATTCCATTTTGGGTCACGGGGGTCGCTGGTGCCCATGTCCAGCAATCACTGTGCGAGGGGCGGGGTACACCCTGGACGGGTCGCAAGTCCATCACAGGGTCACATAGAGACAAACAACCATTCACTCTCTCATTCACACCTAGGGACAATTTAGAGTTACCAATCAGCCTAACATGCATGTTTTTGGTCTGTGGGAGGAAACTGGAGTACCCGGAGAAAACCCACGCATGCACGGAGAGAACATGCAAACTCCACCCAGAAAGGCCCCTGGACCGGGGTTTGAACCAAGGACCTGCTTGCTGAGAGGCAGCAGCTCTACCAGTTGCGCCACCGTGCTGCCCGGAACTGTAACCATTTTGGTTAAATCTTAAAAATAGCATTATGTGCAATCTCTGGGAAGATTTCCTTAGATGCATTAGTTCTCGTAGTTTGTGTTACGAAGGAGTCTCAGCTACTGCATCAGCCACGTTTAGCTAAATATTTTAGAACTTGACTGAGTTACAGCCATGTTTGGGTTTCTTAAAGTCAGTTATGGCAAAAATGTTGAAATTGGTTTACATCAAAAGATTTCCATGCAATGAATGGTTTGAGGAAGTTTCAGTAAAATTTGTCTTACTAGTTCATGAGATGTTTTGCTAACAGTGTTGAAATCTAAAGGTATCGATACAATTTTAAGCAAAGATGTGCAATGTGAAGTGCTTATATTATGTTGTAAATGATGTTCAACTACCACACACGAGTTTGGCTCAATATCTACAAAACTGGCTGACTTAAAGCCAGATTTGTGTTTCTTATGTGTGTCGGGGCATCCAACTTCAATGAAACTCCAAAAGAGATGAAATCACCATTATTACTTTTATATTGTTTCATTGAAATTCATCCAGTGGTTCATGAGATATTTTGCTAACAGGAAGACAAAGTTACTTCCATAAGTTAGAGGCAAATTTTGCAAATCAAGTTTCACACAATTTTTAGTGCTTAGGGCATGCGTTGCAAATGACATTTAGCCACATCCCCACAAAGTTTAGCTCAATTTCTCCAGAACTTAAAGTTATAGCCATTTTTTTGTTTGTTTTCTAAGGTAATAATAATAATAATACTTTATTTATAAAGCCCTTTAAAACAACCACAGCTGCCACAAAGTGATGTACATATAAAATCAAGAACAGCTATAGAGGCCATCTGGAATAGAGTTGGCTCTAAATATAATTCTTTGTAAATGTACATCAAACAATTACTTTCTGAGAGTTTCACAATAGGCAGAACACATGCATACATTAGATAGATGCAGTAGATAGATACTTTATTAATCCCAGGGGGGAGGCATCTAGTAGCATCTTCTATTTATACAGAAAAATAAAAAAATAATCAGGCCAAGACTCTGCAGTTTACTTTCATCTCCAGGTCAGCGGTCACTCTTTCAGGGATGAAGATGTTCACATCCTTGACGGGAAAGGAATGAATGGTTTGAGAGAGGAGTGAAGGAGGCCATCTTTGTGAAGAGAGACCATCCATCATTAAACAGGGGTGGATGCCTCCGGGTTCAACTGCCCCCCTCTTCAGTGCTGTTATTGCTAGTATCACTCAGCCCTCTGTGAATAGCAAGAGGTCATTAGGGCACCAACAATCAATTGTTAGGCAGGAAAAAAAGCAGGAAGTGGAATGCAGCGCAGGGCATTCTGGGTAAATACACCCAAAATAAACGCACATTTCTCATACCTCTCATACAGGTTGGCTCGATTGACTCAGTGCAGTTTGCATGTGAACCACAACAGCTGAAAATGTAAAACAAATGTTCTGAATTTTTGTCTCCAATTGAACCGAGTCTACTGGACCTATGTTATTAATAAGACTGAGTTTAGTGCAGCTCCTCAGACTGAAGAAGTTTTTCGGATGAAAGACAAAACGTTTCTACAATTTTTTATTTTTTAAACCCATCCAGAGGACCCGACTTAACTTTTTTAGATTTTTCTACCTGGGTTATTGAGCATGCATCAGGATGTTTTGCTGAAAGGTTCAGCACTAAACTGTTCTTTCAAGTTGAATCTGAACAGCTGACATTTGCTGAAAGCAGAAAAATAAAAATAAAAGAAAAGTGGCAGAAATGTGTTGAAATAGCTGAATAGAGCCAAAAGTGTAGCTGAAATGAGCAGAATACGCTGAAATTGGCAGAGACGCTGAATGACTTTGAAAAAAAAAAATCTGAAATGAACAGAAAAAAATCTAAAATTAGAAAAAATATGAGCTGAAAATTTTTAAAAAAGAAAAGCTAAAATTAGCAGATGGAGGATGAAAACAGAATAAAAAGTTGAAATTACTAGAAAGCATAAAAATGCCAAAAGTAGGAAAAGAAGGGGGGGGGGGGCAGAAAATGGGCAAAAATAGCAGAAAATAATTTAAAATAGCTTAAACGTAGGAAAGATAGATTTTAGGATTCAAGGATTCGAAGTTCTTTATTTGTCATTCACACCACATGTGATACATGTGGTGGAACAAAATTGTGCACACAGGGTCCAAGTTTCATCCAACAAAAGTATTAAAATGTAAAAGAAAAACAGTAATAAGATCTAAGATATGAACTAAGAAAAATGTTAACTAAAAACACATTAAGCACTAGCATAAAAATTTTAGTAGCAATAAACTGAAAGGAACATAAAAAGCTTAAATTTGAATTTGATGAAAGAGAAAAAAGGTAAATTTAGTATAAAAAAAAGCTTAAAGGAGCAGATAAATAGCTCAACATAGCTGAAATGGGCAGAAATGGCTTGAAAAAAGCTGAACCAGAACAAAAGCTTAAATGAGCATTAACAGGTTGTAAACCGCACAAAGAGTTTGAAGGATGTGGAGAGCTCCATTCGTTTTCAGTGAAAAAAACATGGCTGAAAAAGGTAAATATTTCAAAAAGTAAACATTGCATGAATACCAAAGGTTGCAGCAGGAATGTCCTGAATAAGCTGAAGGTTTTCATGTATGAATTGTTGAAATAGCACAAAGTTACATGCTGAAAAACATACAGAAGAAAATTGGATCTCAATAGCATAAATGCTTTTCCAACATTTATATAATGACCTATAATAAGCGTATTACTCAAATATAGATGGAAAATGTATATCTGAAACATTTTTTATTAAAAATTAAGGAAATAATAACAATAATACCGTTTTTCTTTTGTTGTTGCAGAACTGTTTCCACTCTGAGTGCCTTTAAGAAGATGAGAGTCCTGTGGCAGGAGGTGCTGTGTTTCTGCTGCTGCATTAAAGTGCATTTCTACTCTGAAGGACATGAGTGTAAAGTGATCCTGCTCTTCTTAGTAAAAAGCAACACTTTAACGGAGCACCTTGCACCGGAGTTCACAGCATCCATAACCGACAGGATAGTGTTACCTGCCGCTATCGGCCAAACACAACTGCCAATAATTGCCTCACTAATATTTGCATGTCCCTCTTAGTGTTACTGAACACCCTTCTAAGTATCCGAGCGCAGCGGCCTAGGCACTATTTTAGGTTGTTTGCTGATTCCACGGTGGGCTGAAACAGGATAATTAGGAAGCCCATTTGACTCCATTATGGTGTTTTAAGGGGCCTCAGCTTTCAATGATAGCTTAGATCCTCACCAGCTTTATATAGAAAGAATATATGGAAATGGAGCCAACTTTCATGAAAATGTTTTTAAAAGAAGAGTAAAAAATGATTTACTTAGGATCTTTTCAACTAAATTGAAAAGTAGTACAAATAACTAATATATATATATATATATATATATATATATATATATATATATATATATCAGCTACGCTGAGTGGTTAGAGCAGTCGTCCTCCAATGCGAGAGTTGGGGGTTCGAATCCACCAGCAGTCACATGCTGAAGTGTCCCTGGGCAATACACTGAACCCCTCACAGCCTCTGATGTATGTCCCATCAGTGTATGAATGTGATAAAGCTCTGATTAGTCTCTTTAGAATGATTTGTTCAATTAGCTTTGTAGAGATCTAGTAGAGAGCTGTATGAATGGGTAAATGAGGACACAAATTGTAGTGTAAAGCGCTTTGAGTATCTTGAAATAAGATAGAAAGGCGCTATATAAGTACAGTCCATTTACCATATATATATATATACATACATACATACACATACACACATACATATATATATTTATATTTATATCATACCATACCACTTTATTTATAAAGCACTTAAAACAGCTACAAAGCCAACCAAAGTGCTGTACAGACAAAACAACAGGTAACACACAAAGCAAAATACAAAGTGAGGTAAATCAGAATATAGACAAAAACGATGCAGATAATGACAACAAACCATTGTGGAGCATACAGGATCAAAACACAGATCATCTTGTGTTGAAAGCTATTGAATAGTAGTGAGTTTTTAAACGGGACTTGAAAACCGAGAGGGAGGGGGCCTGTCTGACAAGCAGAGAAAAAAGAATATATACATATATATGTGAATACATATATATGTATATACATATGTATGTATATAAGTTCTTCGTTACTGTACTTAAGTACACTTTTCATGTATCTGTACTTTACTTAAGTTGAGTTAAACATGGGTACTTTTTGCTTTTACTCCACTACATTTTACATGAAGAATCTGTACTTTCTACTACACTACATTTCTATAATACGTTGTGTTACAAGTTACATTCAAGTTGCAACTTATTTATTTGTTCTTTAGTTTGAAAGTAACCAATGGCGAGAGGGGAATTGGTCCATTGAATCAATGCAAAGTGGACAGGTAACGTTAGACCCACCTTGAAGAAGACCTATATTCTAGTATATATGTCACTGAGCTGGGCGCACCTGCAGCACCGCTAACACGCCCAAAATGGATTTCACCAAGGAAAGTCTGTCATAATGTCAGAATTTTTGGTTGAGACCATCTTATGTTGGGGAATTATAGCATTTTTGTTGTTCTGGTCAAATATTGACAACGTTATGTACATTCTGGTGCCATGTTGAAATCCAGAATCCAGAATATGCTAACATTGAACAAACACTAATTGTCATCTGATCACTTCAGCTTATTTTCTTTCTTTTTTTTTTTTTTTTTCATTTTTGTTTCAGTGGCTTGTTAACAGAACAGACTTTTTTCTCTTTTTATACATCAAATGCATCACCTGACTTATGGTCTTGTTATTTACGGTTAGAAACACAACTTGAATATAAATGCCAACCAAACATTAAACATGAAAACAACAAAATAAACCACAAAAAAGTTAATCATATCATAGACAGATTCTTTTTTGGGATAAACATTTCATCTTTCATCCAAAAAACTTCATCAGACTGAGGCCTGCTACCAAAAAACGTCAAATAAATAGCACATCCTTGATGTGTTTCAAACCAGTCTGCTGCACATGCAAAAAAACAAACAGAAACAACTTGTCTGAATACACTGTATGACATGAAAAAATCCACCCATTTCTGTCCCAAGATTTTGCAGAAGGATATGAGGCTCCCATAGTCACTTATGTTCAAGTACAGTAGTCCCTCGCTATGTCACGGTTTGAGTTAACATAAACTTAAAAACATGTACACGACACATGATTGTCAACTTTAATATTACTCACATGATTGGGACAGTACTGGATACTGTACAGTAAAAAGTTTACAAAAAATTAAATACTTCAGTAAAACTTGTAGTTTTCTCTCAGTAAGCCTACACTGTATTCCTGCTCATAATGACTAAATTTCCCAGAAGCCAACAGGGCCCCGCCTAGAAGCCCTATTTCCTTCTGCTGAAATACGTAGAGGGAATGTTTTGATCTGATCGGAAAAAATTTGGTCCTTCTTCATACAGTGACTTCGGCGCCCAGCAAATGCAGCGAACTGCTCAAAACTCATCAGGAACCGGACCAGAACCAGACCTCCAGACTCATCGATGAATCTGAGAGCTGCTAGCCAGCCCACAAGGACTTCCGAGTGGGGACACGCCGCCATAGGTCCAGCTTCTCTCTGGAGCCCACTGGGACTTTATACATCCAGATTTGGACGCAATCGGATCACTTGGTCCCGTGCTGGCCATTTGAAAGTCTGGCTCCCTCCAAAATGCGTTTTGATGCTCAAGGGCTACACAGAACCGGAGCAGAACTGGCAGGGTAGGTCTGCCGGACCGGAACCAAGACGCTGTTTCTGCAGAGCTGGTGAGTAAAACTTTTCTGTACTGTACAGTTAAAATACTGTAGTGGACTAGGCCTACGTCGAAACTAAGTCTAAGGTCAAAACTCTTGACCTTTAGAACCTTGTGGGACAGGAACTGTCATTTCATGTATTTGAATACAGAAATACAGGTTCACCCATCCTGAGACTTTCTTTCTTGAAGATTCAAGTGAGAAGAACACTCTCTTTTATTATCATTACTATTTTTCAAATGTTGATAATCAAAGTGTCTTAGTTCAAACCATTTTAGATGTTGCAGTGAACTAATCAATTTTATTAACTGAGTAATGATTTTTATTCTCATGTCAAAGCTGTTACAGAGTTTATGCATTTTCTGATTTCTGCCTTTGAATGAGCAAGTGTGTGCGTTCCCAAGGTTGGAGTCAAACGAAAAACAAGTTGTTATGTTAAAACTGTCATGTTTTAGAATCCTCTCAGACGTAAATATAGATGTTTTGCACCTGTTTCTGAAACACGCCAAAACAAAACTCTCTCTCTGTCTGTGAGAACATTTCTGATCTTTCCATAACAATTCTTGTTTTTCGTCTAACCTCTTACGTCACAACACACACCCCGTCTGGTCGGTTCTGACCAATGGTAATACTCCCAAAAGTGTCAAGAGTTTTGACCTTAGACTTAGTTTCGACGTAGGCCTAGTCCACTACAATTACATAGGTTTAAGAGTTTAGAACATCGTGGGCTTCATCGCTGCAGAGTAGGTCTGCAGAAACAGAACCGAGTCGGACCAGAACCGAGTCAGACCTGAACCAAGTGGAACTGAGAGCTGCTGCTATTCTGCAGAGCTGGTGAGTAAAATTTAATAGCTACACATACAGTTCTGTATGTATGTTGTTAAAATGATGTAGGTTTTAGAACATTGCAAGAGTGTGGGGTTTCTAAAGCCTTAAAATTAATACCAAAATAAATATAACATTTCTACTTTGCATATTTTCACTTACTGCGAGGTGTGTGTGTGTGTGGGGGGGGGGGGTAGTGAACTTAATCTGGGGTCAAGACTAAGCCTAAGGTCAAAACTCTTGACCTTAAGAACCTTGTGGGACAGGAACTGTCATTTCATTGATTTGAATCCAGAAATACAGGTTCACCCATCCTGAGACTTTCTTTCTTGAAAATTCAAGTGGAAGAACACTCTCTTTTTTATTATCATTACTATTTTACAAATGTTGATAATCAAAGTGCCTTAGTTCAAACCATTTTAGATGTTGCAGTGAACTAATCAATTTTATTAACTGTGTAATGATTTTTAATTCTCATGCAAAGTTAGAACTCATGTTAAAGCTGTTACAGAGTAATTATGCATTTTCTGATTTCTGTCTGTGAATGAGCAAAGTGTGCGTTCCAGGGTCAGGAGTCGAAGCAGACATGCGTTGGAACAACTGTCCTGTTTATATCCTCTCAGACGTCAACAGGGGGGTTTTGGCACCTGTTTCTTAAACTCGCCAAAACAAAACTCTCTCTGTCTGTGAGAACATTTCTGATCTGTTCCATAACAATTCTTGCTGCCTTCTAACCTTTTACGTCACAAAACACACCCCGTCTGGTCGGTTCTGGCCAATGGGGAGACTCCCGAATGAACCGGGAAAAGGGCTCTTTAAAATGTCGGTACTTCCTGGTCTACTCAGTTCTGTTGGAGTTCTGTTGGATACACAGTTCTGTCAGTTCTGACAGTGCTGGAAGTTTGGAGAGTTCTGTGGGAGTTGGGTCTCTGTTCAGTTCTGTGAGCCGGGAAGATCCTGACATGACAACAGAGCTCTTCCGAGTTTCATGGGATTATAACATCTTCACTGAGGTGAGCTGTGGCAGACAGAATCTCGCCGCTACTCCGGACGAGTAACAGCATCCTACGGAGACGCTGAAGGGTGCGTTAAACGGAATCTCGCCTGAGACATCTCCAGGTAAAAGAGTCGATTTCACCACCTAAGTGTACTGTAAGGAGAAGCTGAAGAAAGCCCGGAGAGTGCCGTTCTGTTCAACACTCCCTCAAACCCCATCTTTTACTCTTCTTTAAACTTCTTTCCCAACTTTAAACTCCTCTCTCAAGTAGAAATTCTTCCAGATATTTAGAAATGTCTGTGTAAAGTGCTCATCCACCGCCGTGTGGGTAAAAGATCATAATTGTACAGTTTTCATAAATGTCTGTGGTGAAGCAACGGAAAAATCATGGCCGTATGATTTTTCCTGATTGATTGCT
>NC_056500.1:47023074-47071807 GCF_014905685.2 Nematolebias whitei | reverse complement strand
AAACACAAAGAGCTTTTCATGGCATGTGATCACTTAGTGACATCACATGATCTACAGATATTCTGGAAGAATGTAAACCCCACAATAAACGAGGGACAACATGTAATTTCAATAATTCACTGAAAATGAACAGTAACCCACAGAACTTACTGTTTTTGTAAAAGTTCATCATGTAATAAAGCCAAGACACAACTTTATTGTTAAAAATGATCAGTGTTCACATAAACTGGAAATTTTACTTGTTTTTTAGACCAACTAGAATTTCTGTGAGGAAATTTACAGGTTGCAATTGAACCTTTACCTGGTCAAAAAAAAGAAAAAGTCAAGACCTTCCCGAAGTCCTAAGTCCCATGTTTAGTCCCACCCAATCAACATCTGCATTCTGATTGGTTAATTGCCCTATCAGTTACTGATCAAACTCAGTCTGGAATGACCTGACTAACTTCAACCTTCTTTAACTACATTGAATTCCTAACTAATGAAAGCTCCTTCTGTTTCTGCCTGTAGACAAATATTTTAAAGAATCGGATTGGATAACTATTTTCATGAATAAAAAAACTCTTGCTCAATTACAAAGTAGTTTATGGAAAATAAGAGAAATTAGGAACAAAATAAAAAACAAAATAAAAAAAATACTACCTTGAAAATAATCCTGATGTAAGCTCAATCATCCAGGTAAACAAATCACAAAAAAGTTAAATCAGGTCCTCTGAACAGATTTTTCTGTGTTGTTTCTTTGTTTCGAAATACTTCATCAGTCTGAGGCATACACTGAACATCCATCCATTTTCTTCTGCTTATCCGGGGTCGGGTCGCGGGGGTAGCAGCCTAAGTAGGGAGGCCCAGACTTCCCTCTCCCCAGCCACTTGGGCCAGCTCTTCCGGGAGAATCCTGAGGCGTTCCCATTCCAGCCGAGAAATATAGTCCCTCCAGCGTGTCCTGGGTCTTCCTCTGGGCCTCCATCCGGTGGGACGTGTCTGGAACACCTCGCCAGGGAGGCGTCCAGAAGGCATCCTAAACAGATGCCCAAGCCACCTCAACTGGCTCCTCTCGACGTGGAGAAGCAGCGGCTCTACTCTGAGTCCCTCCCGGATGATCGAGCTTCTCACCCTATCTCTAAGGGAGAGCCCAGACACCCTGTGGAGAAAACTCATTTCAGCCGCTTGTATCCGAGATCTCATTCTTTCGGTCACAACCCAAAGCTCGTAACCATAGATGAGGGTAGGAACATAGATCGATCGGTAAATTGAGAGCTTCGCCTTTTGACTCAGCTCTCTCTTCACTACGACAGATCTGTACAGCGCCTGCTTCACTGCAGACGCTGCGCCTATCGATCTCACGCTCCATTTTTCCCTCATTCGTGAACAAGACCCCAAGATACTTGAACTCCTCCACTTGGGGTAGGACCTCCTCCCTGACCCGGAGAGGGTACTCTACCCTTTTCCGGCTCAAGACCATGGCCTCGGATTTGGAGGAACTGACCTTCATCCCGGCTGCGTCGCATTTGGCTGCGAACCGCTCCAACGAAAGCTGTATATCACGATCTGATGAAGCCAATAAGACCACATCATCTGCCAAAAGCATAGACGCAATCCTAAGGCCACCAAAACGGATCCCCTCAACATCTTGGCTGCGCCTAGAAATTCTGTCCATAAAAGTTATGAACAGAATCTGTGACAAAGGGCAACCTTGGCGGAGTCCAACTCTCACCGGGAACAAGCCCGACTTACTGCCGGCGATGCGGACCAGGCTCTGACACCGGTCATACAGGGACCTAACAGCCCATATCAAAGGGCCCGGTACCCCATACTCCCAGAGTACCCCCCATAGGGTTCCCCAAGGGACGCGGTCGAACACCTTCTCCAAGTCCACAAAGCACATGTTGGGCAAACTCCCACGCACCCTCCAGGACCCTGCTGAGAGTGTAGAGCTGGTCCAATGTTCCACGACCAGGACGAAAACCGCACTGCTCCTCCTGAATCTGAGGTTTGACTATCCAACGGACCCTCCTCTCCAGAACCCCCGAATAGACCTTACCCCTTACCAGGGAGGCTTAAGAGCGTGATTCCCCTGTAGTTGGAACACACTCTATGATCCCCCTTTTTGAATAGGGGGACCACCACCCCAGTCTGCCAATCCAGGGGAACTTCCCCCGATGACCACGCAATATTGCAGAGTCGCGTAAGCCAACACAACCCTACAACACCCAGAGCCTTAAGGAACTCCGGGCAAATCTCATCCACCCCTGGGGCCCTGCCACCGAGGAGGAGGAACCACCTTGGTGATCTTAGCACCAGAGATTGGAGGGCCCGACCCAGAGTCCCCAGGCTCTGCTTCCTCAGTGGAAGACGTGCCAGTAGGATTGAGGAGGTCTTCAAAGTATTCCGCCCACCGACCCACAACATCCCGAGTTGAGGTCAGCAGCACACCACTCCCTCTATAAACAGTGTTGGTGGCGTACCGCTTTCCCCCCCGAGACACCAGATGGTGGACCAGAATCGCCTCGAAGCCGTGCGGAAGTCATTCTTCATGGCCTCTCCGAACTCCTCCCATGCCCGAGTTTTTGCCTCAGCGACCACCCGAGCCGCATGTTGCTTGGACTGCAGGTACCCGTCAGCTGCTTCCGGGGTCCCACAAGCCAAAAAGGCCCAATAGGACTCCTTCTTCACCCTGACAGCATCCCTCACCGATGGTGTCCACCATCGGGTTCGAGGGTTGCCGCCGCGACAGGCACGACAACCTTGTGGCCACAGCTCCGGTAAGCCGCCTCAACAATAGAGGCACGAAAGATGGTCCACTCTGACTCAATGTCCCCCACCTCCCTCGGAACATGTTCGAAGTTCTCCCGGAGGTGGGAGTTAAAACTCCGTCTCACAGGAGACTCTGCCAGACGTTCCCAGCAAACCCTCACAATACGTTTGGGTCTGCCAGGTCTGACCGGCATCCTCCCCCACCATCGGAGCCAACTCACCACCAGGTAGTGGTCAGTGGACAGCTCTACCCCTCTCTTCACCCGAGTGTCCAAGACATGTGGCCGCAGATCAGATGAGAAGATGACAAAGTCGATCATTGAACTGTGGCCCAGGGTGTCCTGGTGCCAAGAGCACATATGGACACCCTTATGCTTGAACAAGGTGCTCGTTATTGACAATCCATGATGAGCACGGAAGTCCAACAACAGAACACCACTCTGGTTCAGATCAGGGGGGTCGTTCCTCCCAACCACACCCCTCCAGGTCTCACTGTCATTGCCCATTGAAGTCCCCCAGCAGAACAAGGGAGTCCCCAGGAGGTGCACTTTCCAGTACCCCCTCCAAGGACTCCAGAAAGGGTGGATAATCTGAACTGCCGTTTAGTGCATAAGCACAAACGACAGAACCCATCCCCCCACACATAGGCGGATGGAGGCCACCCTCTCATTCACCAGGGTGAACCCCAACACACAGGCACCAAGATGGGGGGCAATAAGTATGCCCGCTCCTGCTTGGTGCCTCTCACCAGGGGCAACTCCAGAGTGGAAGAGTGTCCAGCCCCTCTCAAGGAAACTGGTTCCAGAGCCCGAGCCATGCGCAGAGGTGAGTCCGACTATTTCTAGCCGGAACCTGTCAGCCTCACACACCAGCTCAGGCTCCTTCCCCACCAGTGAGGTGACATTCCACGTCCCAATAGCCAGCTTCTGTAGCCGAGGATCAGACCGCCAGGGTCCCCGCCCTCAGCCACCACCCATCCCACATTGCACCCGACCCCTTTGCCCCCCCCCACACACACACACACACACACAGGTGGTGAGCCCATGGGAAGGGGGACCCATGTCTCCTACACTGAAAATACTTTTTTAAATCAAGTAAATATTAAATTCAAATTCAGAATGTGACATTTCATATATTCGCTGAAGGCATTAACAGGTCTGATGGTTGTTTAGTGGCTCAAGAGATTTTTTGCTAACAGACAAACAGTATTGACTCCCATAGTTAATGCTAAAGCTTTAAGCAAAGATCTGGCTCAACGTGTAGCACCAAGACTACTTGTTGCAAATTAATCTGGTCTCTCCTTCAATACTCCTTGAATTGCCACCTTACCGTGGTGGAGGAGTTTGTGTGCCTGAATGATCCTAGGAGCTATGCTGTATGGGGTAATTTTAATTGCCCCTGGTAGGGTCTCCCAAGGCAGATTGGTTCTAGGTGACAGGCCAGACAAAGAGCAATTCCGAAGACTCTTCTGGACATGAAACAGCAAGGAACTCTGTGTCCCTTGTCTGAATGTGGGTTACTGGGGCAATACCCTGGAGCCAGACCTGGGAGAGGGGCTTGTCGGTGAACGCCTGGTGACTGGGTCTCTACCCATGGGGCTTGGTTGGGCTCAGGCCGAATGTGCAACATGGGTTTGCCTTCCTGTGGGCCCACCACCTGCAGGAGGGGGCCACATGTGTAGGGTGCATGGATCTATGGGCAGTGGCCGAAGGCAGGGACCTTGGCATCTGACCATGGCCTACCAAAGCTGGCTCTTGGGACATGGAACATGACCTCTCTGGTGAGCCTGACCTTGTGCGGGAGGTTGAGAGGTACCAACTAGATATAGTTGGGCTCATCTTGATGCACAGCATGGGCTCTGGAACTGATCTCCTTGAGAGGGGCTGGACCTTATTCCACTATGCCCACTTGGATAATGACAGAGTGACCTGGAGGGGCGTGATTGGGAGGAATGGCCTCTCTGATCTGAACCCAAGCGGTATTCTGTTGTTGGACTTCTGTGCTAGTCATAGTATGTCCATCACAAACACCGTGTTCAAACAAAAGTCCATAAGTGCACTTGGCACCAGGATGCCGTAGCTCATAGATCGATGATTGCCTTTTAGTCATGTCATCTGATTTGCGGCCATTTGTTTCGGACACTAGTGTAAAGAGAGGAGCTGAGCTGTCAACTGATCACCACTTGGTACTGAGTTGGATCAGATGGTGAGGGAAGATGCTGGACAGACCCAATAGACACAAATGTGTAGTGAAGGTTTGATGGGAACACCTGGCATAAGAACTCGTCAGAAAGATATTCAACGCACCTCCAGAGAGAGTTTTAACCGGCGAAATCCGAGTGGGCTATGTTCCACGACTCATTTGCTGAAATAGCTGCTTGAGCTGTGGCCCCAAGGTTGTTGGTGCTTCTCTCGGTGGCCATCCTCAAACTCAGTGGTGGACACCCCAGATTAGGGAAGCTGTCAAGCTGAAGAAGGAGTCTTATCAGGCCTTGTTGGCCATTGGGACTCCGGAGGCAGCTGAGGAGTACCGGAGGGTCAAGCGGTCCACAGCCTTGGTTGTTACTGAGACAAAAGCTGGTATGTGGGAGTAGTTTGGTGAATCCATGGATAACGACTCTCCGTCAGCTCCGAGGAGATTCTGGCAAACTCTGCCATGGATGCCTATTGTCACCAATTCTGTTCATAGTTTTTATGGACAGAATTCCTTGGTGCAGTCAGGGGGCAGAGGGATTCCTGTTCGGTGGCCTCAGGATTCCATCTCTGCCTTTTGCAGATGATGTGGTCCTGTTGGCATCATCGTGCCGTGATCTTCAGCTCTCACTGGAGCGGTTCGCAGCCGAGTGTGAAGCAGCTGTGATGAGAATCATCACCTACAAATATGAGGCCATGGTCCTCAACCGGAAAAGAGTGGATTCTTCCCTTCAGGTCGAGGGTGAGGTTTTACCTCATGTGGAGGAGTTCAAGTATCTTGGGGTTTTGTTCACAAGTGAGGGAAGAATGGAGCGTGAGATTGGCAGATGGATTGGTGCAGCATCTGCAGTATTGCAGACTCTGTACCGGTCCATTGTGATGAAGAGGGAGTTGAGCTGTAAGGCAAAGCTCTCTGTTTACTGGTCAGTCTATGTTCCCACCCTCACCTATAGTCACGAGCTCTGGGTAATGACTGAAAGAATGAGATAGCGGATACAGGTGGTTGAAATGAGTTTCCTCCGCAGGGTAGCTAGACTCTCCCTTAGTGATAGGGTGAGAAGTTTAGTTATCTGGGAGAGACTCGGAGTAGAACCGCTGCTCCTCCACATTGAGAGGAGCCAGTTGAGGTGGTTCAGGCATCTGGTATGGATGCCTCCTCTCTAGGGAGGTGTTTCGGGCATGTCTAACTGGGAGGAGACCCCGGGGAAGAATCAGGACACGCTGGAGGGACTATCTCTCTCGGTTGGCCTGGGAACACCTTGGGGTCCCCCCCAGAAGAGCTAGAAGAGGTGGCTGTGGAAAGAAATGTCTGGGCCTCCCTGCTCAATCTGCTGCCCCCGTGTCCCGACTTTGGAACAAGCGGAAGATAATGGATGGATGATCTTGTCTCTATCCACATCCAATTTTACTTTGCCAAAATTCACAGAATTGTAGCCATTTGTGTCTTTTCTGAAATGAATGGCGGACATACAGACTTGACCGACTCTAAACGTAGTTCAATTGTGGATGTGCATCTGTTGAATACTTTCAAAGATTTTAGTTCAAATCCATTAGATAATTTGTGGGATATTTTGCTAACAGACATCGTTGACTTCAATAGTTAAAGACATAATTTAAACCCAAAATCTTGTGCAATCTGGTAATGCTCAGATTATGTGCTGGAGATTAGTTTAAACTACTACTGCACCAAACTGTAGTTCATCGGTAAATCTGTGTTAAAGCTGTTTCGATGTTTCAGTTGGCTGGAGCAGCCATCTTGAATCAGGTTGACTCCAAACATCAATCCCTTTTAGATGAACATCCAATTACTTTTTTTCTGTAAGTCTCAATAAAATCATGGACAGACTCATGAGCACATACAGGCAAAAACATTATTGCCCACCACAGAGAGGCTAAAGGTAAATGGGTACATTTGAAGGAAAGCGTGGTGTGGGGGCGACACGTTTTGCTGTTAAACTACACCACATGGCTTCTGATTATAGTGGTGGTTACATCTCTTGGACATCATGAGTGTTATTACTGAGATGCTGGAATATGAAAGTGACATGCTTATATTTGAAAGTTTTTGTCACGTACTGGTTTTTGAATTCTTAATAAACCAGACACAGGAGTGCAAAAACAAGAACAGTTTTTATTAATTAGTCTGCTGTTAGCTAGAGTCAGGGTCCAAGGCAGGAGTCCAATCTTAAAAGACAGAGAGGTTAGTGACTTTGGAGAGGGCGAGGGGATACTGTGATTATAGTAAAAGTCACTAACCTTCTCAGTCTGTACGTGGCAGGTGAAATCCAGAGGCGTGGTCCGATGGTCATAGCAGGGGTCAAGCACGTTGAAGCAAAGAAGCAAGAACAGGGCCAAGTCATGATCCAAAAGAGTAGTCAAAGGGAGAGCAAGAGTCATTACCATGGTCAGATATGCAGACAAATCCAGAAAGGGGCAAGGAGTCAAAAAAACAGGCGAGGGTTCAAGGCAAGGCAAGGCAAGGCTACAAGATACTATGATTGAAGGCTTCACTATCAGGGACCATGAGTGGTGTAATAATTCGGTACTGGTGAAGAGGGAGAATGGAGCTTATAAAGGGTGCCGAGCAGGTGAACTAGATGAGCTGAAGCAGGTGAGTGGAATTAGGGCTGATTGCTGTGAGAAAAGGGAGGTATGGCATGGAGTGAAGGGAGCAGGCTTGAGCTGGAGGATGGGTGATAGACAAAACACAGCAGGGAAGAGAAACTATGGCATGAGGGGCTGAAACAATACCAGGAGGGAGTGAGTGTGAGACAGGGGCCAATGGGGGGGCCAGCAGGGGCTGCTGACCATTACAGTTTTGGCTAAATTTGATTCAGTGTGACAAAAAAAAATACTGTAAGAACTAATGAAAGAACAAAAACCTATGCAAGCTGATGATGCTGTGAAGGGTGATCTGTTTGAGATGGACCTGAATAGACACTGTTCACATATCCTCATGTTATATGAGTGGAAGCAACAAGGCACTTACAGGTTTACCCATCTTATAATATAGCTGTAAAAGACTGTTCTTTATCAAACAGGTATTTGTGAAAGTTTCTGTTTTCACCTGCGCTACAGAAAACTTCCAACAATTCTAACCTCTTGGAGCCATTTTATAATAAACACCATGTTCAACAGGAACTAGATAATGTAATGATAAGTTATATAATCTACTTTATCTAAATGATGTTATTTAACAAGGAGTCAGTTACATTTCTCCTAGTATCAAGAGCAGTGTGATTTTCCTCAGACTGCTCAGGTCAGCAGTGGAAAACAAAGTGGGAGTTACTTCCAGTAACAACTAACCTCTCCTCTATAATCTGGGCAAACATAAAAAGATGACAGAACACTGTATCCAGCAGGATGTGGTAGACCGTGGTTACTGATGAGACAATTTTCTGGTAATAGGTAATAGTTAATTAAGACCGAGGGTTATTTTTGAGTGGGCTTCACAGCAGAGATTGAGCTGCCAGCTGATATGCAATTAAGTAAAATCAATGAACCTAGTCTCTTTTGGTTTGTGATCTGCTGCTGTCAGTTACAGAGTCCTCGTGTGTGACTTTACAGCCAATAAACAAGAGTTTCTTAAAGTAATCTGTGCATGTGACCACTCTTGCAGCCCCTGAACAAACACCCACTATGATTAAAGGTCTTGATAATAAGGAATGGACTAATAGCCCTTTGGTCAAAACTTTTAAAAACAATGTGTGATGTAATGATCAAAAAATTAGGTCCTCTGGACGGATTCTTCCTGTTGAAACATCATGTCTTTTATGCAAAAGTCTTCATCAGTTTGAGGAGCTGCAACAAACTCAGTCTTATAAACAGCACATTCTCATAGGGGATCAACCAGGTTGATGGGGACAGACAAAATATTTATTCACAAAAAGGAGGACCATCAGCCTACCAATCGTTTGTGCCCTGATGTCTGCTTGCTATTCACAGAGGGCTAAGTGATACTAGCAATAACAACATTGTAAAGGACATCTAAAAACATAAAACCCAACATACCTCCCTTTTCTCACAGCAATCAGCCCTAATTCCACTCACCTGCTTCAGCTCATCTAGTTCACCTGCTCTGCACCCTTTATAAGCTCCATTCTCCCTCTTCACCAGTACCAAATTATTACACCACTCATGGTCCCCGATAGTGAAGCCTTCAATCATAGTATCTTGTATCCTTGCCTTGCCTTGCCTTGCCTTGAACCCTCGCCTGTTTTTTTGACTCCTTGCCCCTTTCTGGATTTGTCTGCATATCTGACCATGGTAATGACTCTTGCTCTCCCTTTGACTATTCTTTTGGATCATGACTTGGCCCTGTTCTTGCTTCTTTGCTTCAACGTGCTTGACCCCTGCTATGACCATCGGACCATGCCTCTGGATTTCACCTGCCACGTACAGACGATGGTTTGAGAGAGGAGTGAAGGAAGCCATCTTTGTGACGAGAACCTGTCTATCATTAAACAGGGGTGAAGGCCTCAGTATTCAACTGTCCTTTACAATATCCTGATGCATGCTCAATAATCCAGGTAGAAAAATCTAAAAAAGTTAAATCTGGTCCTCTGGACATAAAAAAAAAACAAACAAAAAAAACAAAGCAAGACAACAAAAAATGTAGAAACGTTTCGTCTCTCATCCGAGAGACTTCCTCAGTCTGAGGTGCTGTATTCAGCTCAGTCTCTTAAATAGCACCTTCTCAGAGTGGATCAACCAGTTTTGCTGCTGACAACCAAAACCAGCTGATCACATGCTCAAGAAGGACCATCAGCCTAACAATGGATCATTAGCACACTGATGGCTGTTTACTATTCACAAAGGGCTGAGTGATACTAGCAATCACAGCATTGTAAGAGGGGGACAGTTGAACACGGAGGCCTCCACCCCTGTTTAACGATGGACGATTTCTTTTCACAAAGATGGCCTCCTTTACTCCTCTCTCAAACCAAACCAAATCTTGTTGCTAGGGTCCAGGAGGTTCTTAGTCGTAGAGAGAGGCAAGTACCATTGGAAACAGGAGCAGGTTGTGTAGAAGGTGAAGACTGGTTCTTGAGGCTGAAGGCTTTGGTAGTATGTGGGACACAATCAGAACGAGTCGAGGAGTCAAGGAGCAAGGAGGCCTTGGAGTCCAGGACTTGGACATCACTGCAGGAGATCACAAAAACAAGGATTTTAGAGACAACATGTCAGGAGACAACAAAGCCCATGCTCAATAATCCAGGTATACAATCCAACATTTTTCAGTCAGGTCATTTGGACAGTTTCTTTTTTTGTGCTGAAAGGTTTTGCCTTCGGTCCGGAAGGCTTCATCAGTCAAGGAAACACACAACAAAACTGATTCTTGAGTAAGCTGTTTGGGGAAGGATCAGTTTTTTTTGTGCGTTTCCTTGACTGATGAAGCCTTCCGGACCAAAGGCGAAATGTTTCAGCACAAAAAAAGAAACTGTCCAGATGACCTGACTGAAAAAATTTGGGATGTCAGGAGACAGTTTAGTGGCTGTCCAGTACCTTTACCATAGGTGTGATAACGTCCCAGCACTGAAGGAGTGTCTGGCAGAGGCTGGTATTGTCCTGCAGAGTCATCCTCCAAATCAGCATCAGGTGTGGCGTGGTGGCTGATTGGGATCAGCTGCAGCTGTGGGAGAGAGTGAGTGTGGCTGGCAGAACCAGAACTCCCACACAGACAGTCAGGAAAAAATGGTTTGTTTTTATTGCAGTGTATGTAAATATCTGCATAGTCATGAAACATTTTAGCAGTTTTCTTCTAACCTCCAGTGGCAAAAAGTACTCCTAAAACAACAGCAAATTCTGCTCCTCAGCTGTGAGGTTTGTTTCTAAATAATAGTTTTTCTAAGAGATAGTGACAGTCATCGAAGTAGAAAAAGTGCAGCAACGTAACAACTTGCAGTTTTCAACAGAGCCTGCCCTCAATAATATGTTCTTGTAAACAAATCCTCTAAAAGTCTTGAACATCTGGAATTCGTTAGATGTGATGTTTTATAGAGCAAGCAGAAGAAGCTCGTCAACATTCAATCTGCTGTAAAAGCCCCCGATCACCTTAAGAAAGTGAGTGTCTTTTAGCTGCTCCCTTCTTCGGGGGTCGCCACAGCGAAACTTGCATGAAAGATTTGGCAATATTTTTACGCCGGATGCCTTTCTTGACACAACCTGGGCTCGATCCAGCAACCTCAGGATTACAGGACCACAGCACTGACCACCAAGCTACCACAGCCATCCCCCAATCACCTTGAGATAAATGGTAATAAAAGTATTGCAGCAGAATGAAGACACAAACTAATAACCAATAAATACAAGGTGGTTACTCATAAGTAATCCAGCTGTGAAGCATCAGCAGCCTCCCCAGTGGGAACAGAACGAAGCTGCAGTTGAAGAGCGGTGATTTCCCCAGGCAGATATGCCATTTAAGTATGCTGCATTGTTATGAGTGCGATCCATTAGGCCTCACTCTGCTGCGCCACATCAAAGCAAACTCTCACATATGGATTATTTGAAGATCATCGTTTCTTTAGTATTAAACTTGGCAATTTGATTCCAAACTCTAAGTTCATTTTGGAAATTGACATATGAGATCTGAGCATACACAAGTGGACAGCTTCATATTTTTGTATGTAAATGCAAGTGTGTGTGTGTGTGTGTGTGTGGTATATGTGTGGGGGGGAGGGGGGGCTTAGTAGAACGCCAAGCGGATTTTATAATGGAAACGGCTGTTAGTGATGCACAAAATAGTCCTGTTCTGATGTGGATTACTGAGCTCACTTTAAAGCTAAAGTAGAGAAATTTGCATTTCCTGCAAAAAGTAGTGTGAATGCTGAAAGCTGAAGGACTGCCGAAAGATGCTGAAGAGGCTGAAACTGAATTGTTTAAGTTAAAAAGCAGAGCAGAAGGAATAATTACCAAAATAAGAGCTAAAGGCAAAAAAATATATACTGCCAAACAGGAGCTACAAACTAAAATGACCAAAACTATAGGTACAAGTTATCTTTAGCTAAACCAGGAATAAAATGTAACTTAGAAACTCAATGGCTAAAAGCTACAAAAAGTAGCAAACTGTAGCTAAAAGACAACGTTAGTGAAATCACAGATAAAAACCAATATTAAAAAACTGTGGCTAAATTCTAAAATGAGAAAAACTATAATTCAAAGCTAAAATTAGCTCAACTGTAGCTAAAAGCCTAAATTATTCAAAGTCTAGCTAAAATATAGTTGGTAAAATGGTAAAATGAGCAAAATCAGAGGAAATAGCTGAAGTTAGCCAAATGGTGGCTAATACCAAAAATTAACAAAACCATGGCTTAAAGCTAAAATGAGCCAAAGCATCACACGGAAACAAAATAGCACAAAAAGTTTTAGAGATTTTATATAAAAATCACAGTGTAAAAAATAAAACTGTTAATTAATGTAAGTATTTCAAATATTCTACATATATTCCTCTATATTCTGATCCATCCATCCATTATCTTTAGCCGCTTCTTCCTTTTTGGGTCGCGTGTGTCACTGGTGCCCATGTCCAGCAGTCACTGTGCGAGAGGCGGGGACACTCTGGACAGGTTGGAAGTCCAATCATACATATCTATTCCCACATTTTCCTTTCTGGGACACTGGGAGCTGGCGCCTGTCTTCATCAGTGACTATGGGAGAGGCAGGGGACACCCGGGACAGGGACACAGAGACAAACGAGACAAACAACATTTCACTCTCTCACTCACACCTAGAGACAATCCAAAGTTATCAATGAACTTAACATGCATGTTCGGTGTGGAAGAAACCAGAGTACCCAGAGAAAACCTAATGCACATGTTCATGGGGAGAACATGCAAACTCGACATCAAAAGGCCACAGCCAAGAGGCAGTTCTGCTACCTTAAAAAAGACTATAAAATTCATAGCCATGAGCTGAATGCTTTGATAGTTTGGTGTTTGTTTTGACTGCTCCCTTACTTATACTAAGGGGTCACCACAACAAGTAAACTTGTATGAAAAGTCTGGCAACATTTCTTTTAATCCAAATGTCCTTCCTTCTGGGGCCAAGATGGTGTAGAGGTAGGGAAACTGACTTGTGACCAGAAAGTCACAGCTTAAACTCCCTGCCATGCCCACATGTCGTGGTGTCCTTGAGCAAGATGACCAATTCCTAATTGCTCCCCAGGTGCTCACAAAGCTGTCCACTGCTCCACCTGTGTGTATCTCAGGTGTGATGGGTTAAAATCAGATAACTAATTTTGTCATTGTAGAGAAATACACAATGATGACAACACAGAGCACTTTAAAAAAATAAAACTTTGATGCAACCTGGGATCAGACCTCTAGTAATAGGTTTAGAAGACCGCAACCCAGGCCACCGAGCTATTACTGCCCCAAATGGTTATGGTTTGAAGAAAGAAACTTTAAATAGAAACAGGAAAAGAATAGTGTGAATGCTGAATCAATACATCTTAACCTAAAATCAACAAAACAGATCACTATATTCTTCTACAGGGTCTCTGTGATCTGACTGATTTTGTAGCTTTGACTCTGGTTCGTCCGATTTCATTGTGTTTCATAACTTTGACTCATGTCAAATGCAACAGTTAAGCTAAATCAGGATGATAGTTTTGAATCATTTTTGCAATCATCCAAGTATTAGTACTAGTCACATTTTAATGATGCGTTCAGAGCTTCCCCTACATAAAAGTCCTGTTCTAAGTGCTTTACAGAACCTCTTGCCAAAGCTCCATTTGAATATCACATGAAAAAGTGGAATTATCCCTGGTTATAAATCTATTTCAAGTTCTTTTTAAATCTAGCCACATTGCATGTCTGCATCTGCAGTGAGTCAGCTTCAGCACACATGTTGTAATGTGGTTGTTTTTGTATACATAATTAAAAAAAATCTAATATGTTTAAACTGTAAAACCTGAAAATGATGTATTTTGTTAAATGGTGTCAATCACTGTGCGCCCTACACTGGAAGACGACCCAACTACTATGTAAAAAGTTTGACTATACACAGATGGTCTTAGCAGGATCCTGGTGAGGTCTTCAGGTGTGTCTTAAGGACACAATAATTTCCTTTTTACACAAGCTAGGTCCAAAAGCAGAAAACTTTTCTGGTGGTTAACATTGTGGAGGCATTTGTAGAAGTATTCTGACTGTGTATCCAGAACATGGGACCAGCAAGCATCCATGTGGATTGATTATCAAACATTTTGAAGTTGCACTGGTCACACTTGTGGATGAGTGGTTAGAACAGTCCTCCTCCAATGAGAGAGTTGGGAGTTTGATTCCACCAGCAGTCACATGCTGAAGTGTCCCTGGGCAAGACACCGAACCCTTCATTGCCTCTGATGTGTGTCCCATCAGTGTATGAATGTGATCTAAAAGCATTAGTCTTTGTAGAGATATAATAGAGTGCTGAATGAAAGGGTAAATGAGGACACATATTGTAATGTAAAGAGCTTTGAACATCTTGATAAGATAGAAAGGTGCTTTTTAAGTACAGTCCATTTACCATTTACTGGCCTCTTATCTACTTTCAGCATGGGAAGGAAATGGAAACAACCTCACACAAGCAGTAGAGTTTTGATGGCATATCAGGAATAAGGGTCCCCAGAGGGTTAATCATGGTCCAGATTCAGAACCAGTCTTGAGTTCTTGAGTCTTATTTGTAGCTAGATTGATGGTTAAATTAATTAGAATGAAATATGCATGTTTTAAATGGATATAGTTTCTTATATTCACAGTAATCTATTTTATGCAGCACAGGTTTTCTAACATCATGATTCCAAGATCCCATCTCAAGATTCCATCTCTGGGCTTTGCTGATGATGTGGTCCTTTTGGCATCAACTTGCCATAATCACCAGCTCTCACTGGAGCGGTTCACAGCCGAGTGGGAAGAGGCTGGGATGAGGATCAGCACCTCCAAATCTGAAGCCATGGTCCTCAGTAGTCAAAGTGTGGATTGATCGCTTCAGGTTGAGGGTGAGGTTCTGTCTCAAGTGGAGGAGTTCAAGTATCTCAGGGTTTTGTTCATGAGTGAGGGAAGAATGGAGCTGAGACAGCCAGACGGACTGGTGCAGTATCTGCAGTATTGCAGGCTCTGTGCTGGTCCATTGTGGTGAAGAGAGAGCTGAGATGTAAGGCAAAGCTCTCTGTTTCCTGGTTGGTCTATTTTCCTACCCTCACCTATGGTCACAATCTCTGGGTAGTGACTGAAAGAATGAGATCACGGAAACAGGCAGTTGAAATGAGTTTCCTCTGCAGGGTAGCTGGACTCTCCCTTCGAGTCAGAGTGAGAAGTTCAGTTATCCAGGAGCAATTCTGAGTGGAACCGTTGCTGCTCCACATTAAAAGGAGCCAGTTGAGGTGGTTTGGGCATCTGGTAAGGATGCTTCCTGACCGCCTTCCTAGGGAGGTGCT
Source organism: Nematolebias whitei (assembly GCF_014905685.2). Classification (NCBI taxonomy): domain Eukaryota; kingdom Metazoa; phylum Chordata; class Actinopteri; order Cyprinodontiformes; family Rivulidae; genus Nematolebias; species Nematolebias whitei. The sequence goes on along the minus strand of NC_056500.1, from coordinate 47,056,451 downwards.
TCGGGCATGTTTGACTGGGACGAGATCTGGGGAAGACCCAGGACACACTGGAGAGACTAAGTCTCTCAGTTGGCCTGGGAACACCTTGGAGTCCTCCCAGAAGTGATGGAAAAGGTGGCTGTGGAAAGAGATGTCCCGACCTCCCTGATCAAGCTGCTGCCCCTGAGACCTGACTTCAGAACAAGCGGAAGATAATGGATGGATGGAAGGTTTTCTAACATTTTGAAACAAATTTTTTTTCTAACAAAATTGTTGCTTTGCTTTATTAATAAATGACCACAAATTTATTAAGGCTGAATATTAGTTAAAGACAACATTAGCAACTTTTAACGTTAAAAGGTATAAATGTTCTCTTTGGTGCCTGGTTGTTTTCCATATACGTATATTATTGCGTGTGAATGACAGGGATCAACTTAAAACACTTTGTAGAACGGTGCTTTATGATGTTCTGTCCATTTCTTTTCATTAAATGGCCGGCAGTTCTGCCACATTTAAAATGGCTGCGACGTTGACGTATGATTCAGTGCTCAATGGGGTGTCTACGTATATACTGTATGTCTGCGGGTTTTACCAGCACAGTCTGGAAGAACTGTATGTTCCCATGATGATACTACCACGTATGCCTGAGCCAAGTCATCATGGGAACATCCTCAAACATGAGGAATGCAAGGGAGCAGGAGAGTCTTTTGGAGGTGTTGATGGTTTTATATATGGCACCAAAACATGCCCCAAATTATCAGTCCGCCACCACCGTACTTGATAAATGGCTTGAATAAAGATCAAGTAACTTACGCTGTATATCGATTTCCATAAAGCATTCGATACTCTTTTACAAAAACTGACTTCTTTTCGACTGTCATTTTCTGTAATTCAAAGGTTTTGTTCCTATTTTACTGATAGGTGCCAGGTTGTGAAACATGGAAATTGTACATCCCAGTCACTACCCTGCTCTATGGGAGTCCCACAGGGTAGTATACTGGGCCCATTGCTTTTTTTACTATACATAAATGACCTTCCCAAAATATTTAATCACTCCAATATTTTTAATGTATGCTGATGATACTGTTCTTTTCTTATCTGGCTCAAATATTGAATCTATCAACAGTCAGCTACAAGCAGATCTTCAGCAATTTCATTTTTGGCTACAAGAAAATCGCTTGATGATTAATGTAAAAAAAACTGTAAGTATGGATTTTTCCTCACTTAGAAGACATTTCAATTTATCAAATCCTCTTACTTTTTTAAACAAACCCCTTTCTATTGTTACTTTTTTTTCTTTCAGCTGCTCCCTGCGTTAGGGGTCGCCACAGAGAACTAAGTAGCACGAAGACTTGGCAGTTATTTTTATGCGGGATGTCCTTCCTGACACAACCACAGACCACCAAGCTACCACATCCCTCTGTGTGGAGCAGAGAGCTGCTATCTAGGACACCCGGAGGAGCAGATGGTGGGGGTTAAGGGCCTTGCTCATGGGCCCAGAGTGGGACGAATGATAGTGGGGGTAGGTATGGGTGCTTCACCTGCTCCACCCACATTTTTGATGTTGTCGGTACCGGTGCTTGAACCGACGATCTTCCGATCATAGGCCCACCTTCTCTAACCTCTGTGCCACCACTCCCTATTGTCACTACTTATAAATATCTGGGAATTATCTTGGACTCTCATTTAACTTATCATGACCACGTGCAATCTTTATGTACCAAGCTGAAACAAAAAATGTATGTTTACTACAAAATTAGATCAAATTTGATATTTTCTGTTTCAAACATGTATCTTTATGCCATAATACTTTCAACTATGTCATACTGTTTACCGGTCTGGTCTCTTACTACTAATGAAATCTTGAAACCCATAGCTAGGCTCTACAATAAGGCCTACAAAATTCATAACAAACTTCCTGGCTGGACTCATCACTGTACAGCTCTTTCTTCTTCAAACGCTCTAACTTTTCAAAATTATGTTCTATACAGCAGTATTAAATTGTATTTTCAGGTTTTTCATTGTGTCAGTAATGTAGCTCTTTCTGCTTTGATGCCTAAAACCAATAATGGACATGGTCGCTCGACTAGAGCTGCTACAAGCGGACACTTGCCACTACCAGCCTTTAAAAACTGTTATGGCCAGAAATAATTTTTCTATGTTTATACTAAAACATGGAATGACATTCCACGACATATAAAGTCCATCTCAACATTCCCACTTTTTAAGAAGACTCATGTGCGTCATCTGTTGGACACCTTTTTTTGCAATCACCGTTAGGTGTCTGCCGTATTAATGCTGCCATTCTTGTATTTTCTAATGTAGTATGTCTGTGTGTCTATTAATGTGATGTGATGCTGGATAGCTGTGTGTTTTTTATGTTCTGCAGAACGGGAACCTGCTGTAAAACAGGACAAATGCTGAGCCAGGCCCAATTTCTTTTAATCTTTTCCTGTTTAAAAATTTAAATAAATAAATAGTTTGCCAATAAGCTGCTTGGTTTTCTCTGAGTATGGTGCATTTAGTTTCATCTGTACAGGACTTTATTCCAACAACATTTTTTTTTTTTTGGTTTGATTTGTTGTTTGTGCGGACATCCATCCATCCATCCATCCATCCATCCTCTTCCACTTATCCGGGGTTGGGTCGCGGGGGTAGCAGCCTAAGTAGGGAGGCCCAGACTTCACTCTCCCCAGCCACTTGGGCCAGCTCCTCCAGGGGAATCCCAAGGCATTCCCAGGCCAGCCGAGAAACATAGTTCCTCCAGCGTGTCCTGGGTCTTCCTCTGGGTCTCCTCCTGGTGGGACATGCCCGGAACACCTCACCAGGGAGGCATACAGGAGGCATCCTAACCAGATGCCCTAGCCACCTCAACTGGCTCCTCTCGATGGCTGTCTGTCGATGTTCGGACAGACAGCTGAACATAAACAGCCCTTGCTAAGAAGTCACGCTTGTTTTGTCTTGATTTTGTTGTCACACCATCATCTTCAACATTCAGCCTGATAAGTGAGACCTGTGGAGCCTGAGATAGAGCTTTTTTTTATTGTTCTCAATTTTTCTTGGCATTGCACAGTCTGATCTTGGGGTGAAATGCTGACAGGTCCGCTCCTGTGGGCTGTCTTCAATGTTTTCCACACTGAATGACAGAATCCAAACAGTTTGGAAATGATTTTAGTATAATCCATTCCAGATTGATGGGCAGCAACAGTTTCTCTAAGGTCATTGCTTATGACCTTCCATCTTGTCTTTGTGTTAGCGCACAGCTGTATGCTTCAGAGGAGTAAACTGACTGAACTTCTGCTTTTATAGATTTGAAATTGCTACTCTTGCAAACAGAGGTTTTACCTTTACAAACTAGTCCCCATGCCAGTGTGAGCAATGTGTCCTGAATATTAATTACAAATTAATTATGCTTTACAGTAACCGGGCAATACTGTTAATTAAGCTGATGAATGTGCTTCACTTTTTAATATAAATATTTAGATTTTTGTCTCACTACATTTATAAGAAGATTACAAGTCTCTGCGTGACGTTTTGTTTTCATCTTGGTATTCAATTGCTTAAAGGAAATGTCAAAATGGTTGTTAGAATCATTACATTTATATAAAATAAGGTTTGTATTAGTGTAGCTAAGACTCATCCCCAACATAAACTCCAAATGCTGACAAATTGTCCAAGGTCTTTGTTTTTACAAGTGATTACTGGACATGCATCCATCGGAGCCAACCTGATTTAAGATGGCCACCACAGCTAACAGACGTAACAACACAAACATGTTTATGTTTGCAAAACTGACACGTATGTGATATGATTTAATGTGGTTATAGCTGCCTGTCACTCCCAGCACATTTTTGTGCAAGACTTTTGGTTAATAGCACTGAAGCTAGTTAGCATTAGCCAACGCAGTGATGATTCTAACGTAGTTAATGTTAGAGACACTGAGCTAAAGTCATATGTGGTCACAGCACATCTTGACATCACATAATATCACGCTGTTTACTAGGTTTGATCAAAATCGCTATGATGTCACTCATGATGATCTTTGTCTGAAGTTCTGGCTGTAACATGGCAGAAGATATTCTGTAGTTTTATTTTTGTTATCTCTGAAAGAAGTTTTCTTTTTACTGCAGCTGTGTATGAAATGAGGAAACCGTTTCAGATTTTCATAGCACCAGATGTTGCCGACAATCACTCTTCTTTTAAAACCCAACTAGTTGAGCCACGTTAAAACACTGAATGGGAATCTAACAAGGTTGGGTCAGGTCCTCGGGACGGATTCTTCTTGTTGAAGCGTTTCATCTTTTATCCAAAAGACTTCTTCAGTCTGAGGAGCTGCAACAAACTCAGTCTTATAAATAGCACCTTCTCATAGTGGATCAACCAAGTTTGATGGTGGCATCCAGAACTAGCTGTTCACATGTAAAAAGGCGGAGGAGGACCATCAGCCTAACAGTTGGTCATTACTGCCCTGATGGCCGGTTGCTATTCAGAGAGAACTGAGTGATAAACTCTTGAACTCGTTTAGGCCAAAGTGGCTCAAAACGTCCTGATACTGCTCAATACAATAATCCAGGTAGATAAATGTAACAAGGTGAAGTCAGGTCTTCAGGGGTTCCCAACCCTGGTCCTTGAGGAACACCATCTTGCATGTTTTAGTTGTTTCTCTGCTCTGACACACCTGATTTTAATTATGGGTGATTAACAGCTTCTGCAGAACATGATAATTAAATCACCAAATCTTTTTTTTTCCATTTACCCTTTATTTATACAGGTATTCTCATTGAGTCACGAGAACTCTTTTTCAAGAGAGACCTGTTTAGGGAGCAGATGGTGGGGGTTAAGGGCCTTGCTCAGGAGCCCAGAGTGAAGCAAATGAGGGTGGAGCCAGGTGTGGGCGTTTCACCTTTTCCACCCACATTTTGATGTCGACGGTACCGGGAGTTGAACCTGCGACTTTCCGATCACAGGCCCATCTTCTCTAATCTCTGCACCACCACTCCCCCGAATCAGGTGTGTTGGAACAGGGAAACATCTAAAGCATGCAGGATGGTGTTCCTCAAGGACCAGGTTTGGGAACCACTGCAAATGGATTCATAATTGTTGAAACGTTTCGTCTCTCATCCAAAAGACTTCTTCAGTCTGTGGCAAGCGGCCATCAGTGCATTCACAATCAACTGTTAGGCTCCTCCTTTTTACATGTTACATGCTGGGGACAGGCAGAACAGCTAGTTCTGCCTGTCCCCAGCAAACTGGTTGATCCACTATGTTATTTATAAGACTGAGTTTGCTGCAGCTCCTCAGACTGAAGAAGTATTTTGGACAAAAGACAAGAAGAATCTGTTCAGAGGACCCGACTTTAACCTTGTTAGGTTTATCTACCTGGATTATTGAGCATGCATCAGGACGCTTAAGGGGAACTCACATTTAAGACAGATTATTTAAGACATCTTATTTAATCTGCCAAACTCAGGAAGCCGAGAACACATCCATTCAGCATGAAATTCCAATTTAATCACGAGACTGTTTACTTTGTCGGTCTGTTTCCTCCTACTTGAGCTGATTTCTGCATCAAAGTCTGCTCTTGTTCGGCGGGAGCAGCATTGTTTTCATCAGCGGCGGCGGGCTCACCGGGGACTACACACCACGCAGATAAGTGCATCAGCTATTACTGGGTCCCTCCTTCAGACCTATTAGGACTTGCAAAGACTTCAAACACCAATTTGTTCTGCAAATAGCCCATTCAATTTGTGCGCGTCAAAGAAAGACATCTCTCTCCCTCTCTGCAGTAATTGAATCTTCAAAGGGACATTTTCCTTCATTTCTGCCAGGTATTAGAGTGATGAATAGCAAACGGTCATCTGAAGAGAAAGAGAGGATACATGTTTATCCAGTTTGGGTTAGACGCTCATCATGCGCCTTGATGATTGTGAGGTTGGACGCAGGATGGCAACACAGTGGGTCCTCAATAAGAAGGATTTTCAGTGGCACAAAGAAGTCATGGACTGATAATCAGGCTTCTGCACAAACACAAGTTTGGTACTTTTCACCGCAGTTAACCATAACTGGTTTCAAACAAAGAGATTTTACGAAGATCTTAAAATCTTACTTATTTTTATTAATTAAATACACCATACTGGAGCAAATGTCTCGGAAAATATCACTAATAAATTTCTCTTTCATTCGGCAGTTATATGTCGGGAATGATTTCTACGTCACTATGAGCGGATATCTGCAGGTTGCCTCGGTTCGTGGGGAAGGAGCGGGAGGCGCAGGGGTCCCATGTACTGTAGCCACGCCTGGACAATGACATTTACATGCATACTGTACATACATGGTAGTTATACAAATACACCTACAGAGTGTTCATGATCTGTTTGCCACAAAATGTCACAGATAGTTTTAAACCCCATTTTATCGATCACATCAAAAGAAAAAACGCATTTCCCTTTGACAACACTTAAAATATAGAAAGCAGAAACATCATGTTGCTGGGAAATGAGGATAGAAAAGGAATAGAAGGGAAAAAAGTCCCTTTCCCTCCAAAATGTCTTTAAACAAATGTGCAGCGTTGAAAAGTCTGCAAATCTTCAACCTCATTAGTCTTTCTGTTTCAGTCACAACATCCTGTTAGTGTTGCTTTTCTTTTCTCTTTCTGAAGAGTCCCCTCTGATTATTACAGAGTTCAGATAAATTCGTTCAAATCCAAGCGCCTCGTCTCAGGTGTGGGAAAGTGCAAATATCCACCCACACAGTAACTGGGGAGAAGCCAGCGAGTTGCAGAAATAAGAAGTGAGATGGTCGAGGGTTGCTGGAGGGCGAAAGGGCCTGGGAGCACGGGGCGCTGCTGATCCACGCCGTCTCAGGTGACAATGAAAGGGCTCAAATGAAGGCACACGTCCTGCTTCCTGCTCAGCTCCACCTAACACACCTGAAGAGGAAACAAACACAAAACAAGCGTAAGAAAAGACTAAATTAAGAGCACCTGTTCACGATGTGTCAATGTTTCCCCTGCATGATAAATGCGTCTTCCACCAGCTTCGGTGTTTAATTTATTGATCAGTCGGCTTTGGGGAACCATCTGGTGTCCCCGTTTACTTTGCAATGAGTCAGAAGTGCCTCGGCGAGGCGATTCTCTGGTATAATTAGACGCACGCTCCAACATAACTGCAGGAGGTGCTCAGGCCTGCGAAACAGAAATGCAGGGGAAGAAACACAATTATCTGTCTGGGTTTAAACTTTTTTATCCTCATGGTGGGTTTTTTTCTTCTCCATGATTCTAAGGGGTGATTTACTTTTCCCTTCATCCCTCAAATCACTAGGAGGGCTTTAGTCTATTAGTAATTGCAAACTCCTACTTGGGGGGCTAATTAAAGTGACTGACGCTGGGAGGGTCTTCCTCCCCAGGGTCAGAGCAGCTCTGTACGAGAGGTAATTTGTCTGCTCTGAACAAAGAGATTAGGCAGAAGCAGAGAAGAAAGCCTTAGTGCACGAGCACAAAATGTCCTGCGCTGTGATAGTGAGCAACTCCAATTACGTCGCAGCAAAGTCCCACATCAAAACAACAATCTGCAGATAACTTTCTGACTGCTTCATTTCCTCCTCCGTTAGAGCAGCCTGTGCGTTCTCAGCCAGCCTGATGCATTGGTAGTTTATTGATCTGGAGGGCTTGTACGCTGCTGCAAGTCTGTGTTGGCTGAGCCCGTCCAAATTCTGTTTAAGCAAAAGGAAACGTGGGATAGAGTGCTCGAGCGGCAGCATCATTTCCCTCGTTTCACACTGAAGCATGCAGAGTGTTCCCGCAGAGCAGCGCGTCTCCGTTTAGTTAAATATTCTCTCTCCACGATAATTAAAGCACTAGGGCCAATATTCAGTTTGCGTTTTAGCATCAATAATTCAGTGCTTTTCACTACAATTGATGTTAGCGCATAAATAAACTATGAAGCTTCATATTTACTTTGCCCGCCGTGTTACGAGACACTTTGCGTACAAGTAAGGACTTAAACAAACGTTTAAAATTAAGCTGGACAATACAGCAGCTTTCAGCTGAAATGTGAGGAGCTCTTAGAGCTCCGGGAGCCCATCTGTAAAAGTGACAAGGCTTAAAGGCCTTAACCAAGTTCTACCTCTCTGCTCACAGAAGCACTCAAGGTGAAATGCACTGCCCAATCATAGTCTGTGTGACACCCTCCAACCACCCCCCATGTGTCAGTGTGCTGTGTGTGCAGACAAGGTATCAATAAAGCAGCTTGTTTTGAGGCGGGGATGATTAGATCTGCAGCAGCAGAATGAAGCTGTCCCGAAGAATGAAGTTATCCTTTGTATATGATTAGGCTCTTTGTTTTGCTTTCACTGGAGGCATCAAGATCAAATCAGGGCAAGCCATGAAGGCAGCACTCGTGATATACTAGCTGCTCCTGCTCTCTGGCTGCGTTCAACCCTCCAGGGCTCCCTGGATACACATTTTTAGCTTTGGAGTGATAACTTGGCCCAGGTGATCAGAGGCAGATTCTGCTTTAAAACACGCGGTGGTGTCATCAGCAAAGAGGGTTTTTTCTCTCCCCTTAGCACAAAATGGAAGGCTGACTCACGCTGGCCAAATAAATTCATCATAAGTTAAATATGTGGCTGCATCGGGCCAAAAAGCTCGTGTTTTCACAGGCGGTGTTGATGGATAATACAGCTTTTCTGAGGTTTTGAGTGTCCTCCAACAGGAATGATGGGAAAATCCATCAGCTGTCTGAAAATTAAAAAATAAATCTGTGCGCAGCTAGATGCAGTGCAGTGGAGTTGAACTGACAGCATCAATATAAACCGAGAGACAATTACACACGCACAGCGCTTTAAATCATTTTATTTCCCCAAATGTCTGAGTCCCGCGGTTTTTTTTTAATTTTTTTTTTTTTTAGGTAGCCAGTTTTTCCACCTGGTCGGTTTCTCTAATCTAAACAAACATATCTGCATTTTTTTATTTAGATGAGCAAATTTAAATAAAATAGAGAAAATGTGTTTTAGTTCAAGAGCGCAGCCAGGAAGGTGCTTCTAATCTGCCTGTAGAGACTCCGTGTATAAATACATCCGAGTGGTGTTGGGATTTCAAGCATCGTGCGTTTCATGTGTGAGTAAAGAAACGGTTCTCTTCTAAATTAAAACTCATCGACATGACTTTGACAAACACCAGATATTTAACAGAATTATTGCTTTGGATAATAAATTTAGGATATTGATGATGAGGAGAATTGTTTATCAACGAAAACTTTTACTTTTCCACAGGACGTTTCACTGAACAGCTTCCAGCTGACCGAGACAAACACGTGTTTTATGATAATTTTATAGCAGAAGTCTTCTGAACGTACATCTACAGTCTTTACTGAACTCACTTCTGCTGCTGCAGTAAGGAGTACGAGCTGAAGCTCTGAACTAATGTTAGCTCGACACGACGCACCACCGTCTTCTGCTCCCCCCTTCACCAGCACGGACTCTTCCGTTTGGTCACAGAAAAGATGCAGGACCTGCAACGCGCTCGAGCAGGAAGTGGGATCAGTATGGAGGAAGATGAAGATGAGTTATCAAAACGGAGCGGAAAAACAAAATACTATATTTCTATGTTACCAAAACTGACAATTTTTTTAAACGTACCTACAACAGAGTCATCTCACGAAAATCCTGACGGACATTAGCTCGTTGAAGAGTGGACAGAGAACCGACTGGATGAGGAACAAAAAGCCGAGGAGGAAGAGGATTCACGTGATGAGGTTTGATTAATGGTTGTTACAGCACATGGACGGACTGAAGAGTTTTAGGAAGTATTTTATACATAAACTCTGGGTGCAGCAACCCACATTGACAACAAAGTGACTATAGCTCAGACAAATTATACTATGGTTATTTTCCTTCATTAAAATATTAAGAGGTATAAATGGACTGTACTTAAATCATCTTTCTACCTTATTCAGACACTCAAAGCTCTTTACAACACAATCTGTGCCTCGTTTACCCGTTCATACAGCACTCTACTAGATCTGTACAAAGAATAATCAGAGCTTTATCACATTCATACACTGATGGGACACACATCAGTGTCTTGCCCAGAGACACTTCGGCATGTGACTGCTGGTGGAATCGAACCCCAACTCTTGCACTGGAGGACGACTTCTCTAACCACTCAGCCACAGCCGCCCCAATAGTCTGTAACTTTCCTTAAACAAGGAGCGATAGAGGGAATTTGATGTTTTAACTACTTTAGATCCTTCCCCTCCCAAAGTGACAGGATGATTAAAGCTGAATAGATACATACTGATCGGTCTCATCAATTAAATAAACTAGAAACATATATCTGAAAGGGACTATGAAGAAGAGGAATACAAGAGCATAAGAGGAGTAATAAAGGAGAGGAAGAGGAAAGAAGGGAATAAGAGTAAGTCAACATTCAAAGAGGAGACAGACATGTGGAGCCTAGAGGAGAGCAAGTAGAGTAAATGTAGTGCATTCTATCAGTAAATCACATTATTCTGTCTCTTTTGCAGTTAACTTGTTCTGCTCTCATGTGATTCTTCAGTAAAACAGAAGACAACGTCTTTCATAGAAGTCATCAAGGTAACGATCACTTAAAGCTGTAAAACACAAAGTGTAGTGTAAACAACTCTTGTAAATGAGTCCTTGTGGCTCGATGAGACTAATCTGTATAAATAAAGATTGAATGAATTAATTCATCTGCTCCATTTGTAACAAACTAGATGTTTTTTCCAGATGCGTTCTCTAGCCACACATCACAGAAGAGCGGTTAGTACCAACTGTTATCCATTCTAACCTCCTCACAACAGGATCAATCTCTGCCACCTCCCTGAACCTCCTCATGTTCCTCCCATCCCCTCACACACATTTGGCTTCATAGGACTGATCATATGGTAGGACTTTCATTTTTATTTTTCTAAACATTTCATGACTGCAGTTACACTTGTGGACCCCAGGAAGAATAGTCTCGACTACGGTAGAAACTAATGGGGATCCTTAAACAAGCAAAACACTCATCCACTTCCCTCTCTTCAGATTGATAGGTTGCGTGAATAACATTGTAAAACTAAAAATACACAAATGACAACTTTTACAGCCAAAACAACTTTCTAATGTTGTATAAACTGTAAAAGGACAAGTGTCTCTCCTGTCTGGATATCTTGCTGTCCATCGTTCTTCATCCAGTCTGGTTCACTGTTTGCTCCCAAGTGCCGTATTTTTTGCTGTACAAGTTTTTTTTTGTATAAATTAGCATGCCTGCGACTTTTACAGTGAAGCGACGTATTTATGCTTTTTCCCATATTTATAACATAATTTTGGCGGAGATCTGACAACTTCATTCATTCTGACATGGAAAATATTGAACACTACCATTTTCAGCCACTAGAGGCCCCTAGACTAAAATGGCAAGCCAAGTGTCTCATTAATAGGTAAAAGTGGATATTAATGAGACACTTAGCTTGCCATACCAAGCTACCTTCGTCTCGCTCTGGAACTCCTGGAGCAAACGTCAAATCAGCTGCATTTTACCATTAAAGTGCATTTATTAAGGAAAAGTTCAACTGAGAAACACCTTTACTATAATTTTGAGCAAAAAAATAATTGTTTAAGTGTTAATCTTGTTAAATTCTTGTTAAAGGTCTCCCGTGCACGCTCCCGCGGCCGCCATTTGATTTTTGACACAACAACGGCCCACATTTCCAGGTGGTACATGGTGACGCATAATAGATGTGACTTATACGGTGAAGCAACGCATTTATGTTTTTTCCACTTTATTAAACATATTTGAACTGATGCAACGTGTACAACGGCAAGTAAGGTACCACCTCTCTCAAACACACAGACTTCTCCACAATGATCTTACAGCTGTGTCCTATCAGAGGATGATGCAATATGACACTAAAATAAGTGTGATAAAGTTATGAAAATCTGTTCATTTATGAAAAGAGTATATTTTCATTATATTGACCACCTCTACCCTGTCATTATTAGTTTGTACATAGTGGTGTTGTGTGTTAATGTAAGATTTGCTTTAGCATTTTTTATCATAATAAAAGAAAACAAAGGTTTTTCCAAAAAGATTTTAATAAGTAGTTGTATCTTATAAAAGTAGGAAAACAGTGTGTGTTACTGTCTGGTTCACAGTACTGCAGTATGAATATTGTGGCAGTACTACAGAATCTTTCACCCTCAGGGCCTACTAATACAATAAGGTAGACTTGGGGGAGGAGCACTTTACGAAGGTTTGCCCTGGGCCCCAAAATGGCTAAGTCTGCCAGTGCCCAACACAAGCAGCTACAGACAGCAGACTACTGGAGCCCACAGCGGCCAAAATTGTTTTATTCACAGTGAACATCAAATGTGGAAAAACTAATTATTCTTGAAAATCACAAAATAAAAAAAAATTATGTTTCTCATCCTGTTTTTAGTTTAGTATATTATTTTTTGAATATGTTAAAAAAAAATTAAAATAAAATAAAAATACAGCATGAAGCATAATGTTTTTCAGAAAGTATAGGTCCTTTTTTTTTTGTTTTTGTTTTAACTCAACTCTTTCTCAAAGAGGATTCCTTCTTCTCCGTTCGGACACATTAACCGCCCCGGATCACTTCCTGCCACGGTGGCACTCTTACCTTCTGGTCGGGCAGCAGTGGGTTCGTCTGCAGAGAACTCAAATGGCCGTTGATGAGCGCTGTGGGTCTGTCGTGTTCGCAGAAGAGGCTGCCGTTGATGTAGTGGAACCGATCCCCGGGGACGAGCCGGTTCCGGCAGGTGGAACATGTGAAACACTTCGGACACAACGAGAATGGATTACTACCAGAAAAAGTACATCTGTGCATTTCACAGTTTCACAATGACGAGCGTTTTTGACCACATCTGTGTGTTCATTCGTCTGTACTGTTAGCAAAATATCTCCTGAATCAGCTAACGGTTGTACAGAAAATATTCAGTGGATGTACATCCAGAACTAATTAACTTTTACAGTAAATGTGATTAGAGATGGCTGCCACAGCAAAGAAATCAGCAAATACAAAACGACTGTAGTTCAGTTCGTTTTAAAGAAAGTGCATGTTGGATGCTGAGCACCAGCCTCAGTGCATGCTCTGAACTCAATCCCATTTGCTTAAACACTTGGCATTAATTGTTGGAGCCAACACTGTCTGTTAGCAAAATATCTCAAACTGAGCAGGTTTCTATAAAACTCAGAAACTGGTTGTACAGATCGCAGCTGAGTGCATTTTAGAACCAACTCCAGACAAAAAAGGACGAGGTTGAACATATTGTTTTCAAGGTTTGACCAAAACGGCTACATTTGTAGCACAACTCCGATTTCCTGCTACAAGATGATTTTAGTCTAAAACTCTGACACCAACAGCAGCATGCAATATACATTTCTTCAAGGAATGGTAGACCTTTAAATATCTAACCAGGTCGAGTCCTCCGGACGGATTCTTCTTTGGTAAAACTTTGTCGTTTATCCAAAAGACTTCTTCAGTCTGAGGAGCTGCAACAAGCTCAGTCTTATAAATAGCACCTTCTCATAGTGGACCAAACAGTTTGAGGGAAACATCCAGAACTAGCTGTTCACATGATAAAAGGAGGACCATCAGACCAACATCTGGCTGTTAGCACCCGATGGCTGTTTGCTATTCACAGGGGGCTGAGTGATACTAGCAATAACAGCATAGTAAGAGGGAGACAGTTGAACACAGAGACCCCCACCCCTGTTTAATGTCTCTGTGTTCAACTACCCCCCTCTTACTATGCTGTTATTGCTAGTATCACTCAGCCCCCTGTGAATAGCAAGCGGCCATCGGGTGCTAACAGCCAAATGTATGTCTGATGGTCCTCCTTTTATCATGTGAACAGCTAGTTCTGGATGTTTCCCTCAAACTGTTTGGTCCACTATGAGAAGGTGCTATTTATAAGACTGAGCTTGTTGCAGCTCCTCAGACTGAAGAAGTCTTTTGGATAAACGACAAAAAGTTTCACCAAAGAAGAATCAGTCCAGAGGAGCTAACCTCACTATACGTTTCTACCTGGATTATTGAGCAGGCATCAGGACATTGAATTAATATCATGAGAGATGTGTTGGAAAATGGGCGTTACCTTGAGATGGTACACGTTACCCTGCGCCCTCATCACCAACTCACTGGCTGGAATCGACTGACCACAAGCGCTGCAGGCGCCGCTGTTTCCAAATAACCTGAGGAAGAGGGAGGAAGAGAGCAGACAGGAGCGAGGATGTTACTATGTACCCAGTGCATGCATCTGCATGGATGTGGCTTGTGTGATGAACTGTGGCACCCGAGTGTGTGACTGAATGAGCGCCAGAATCAGTTCAGAGTTTGCTGCTCTCCATTTCTAACTCGAGAGAGAAAAACATTTAGGAGAAGAGATGGAGAGAGCAAATCATCGCAGTATCAACAGGAAAAATGAGTCCTTTACTACACTGCTCTCCACGAGCATCTCGCGCTGACACTACATATTACTTCTGCTGCAGTTTTTTTTGCAACCCAATAATAAGCAGGAACATAAGCAATCAGTAGCTAAGAGGATTTGATTGGAGATCCAGGCAGGGACATTAGGACTCCTGTGAATGCTCTGTCAGTGCCGTGTTTCCATTAGAAACCCCGCAGCTACTCAGGTTGATATATAATGTGCATGGGTTAACCTTTTCAATCATGGTGTCAACACTTTAGATTTGCTTCTGCTCATCTCTTTCGTCCCTAACCTCCCCCTCCCGCCCCCCCACCCCTCTCTGCCTCTTGATAATGAAATGCTTGCTCCAGCTTCCCCTTCTATCTTCCTTCTGAGTCCACAATTTAGATTACTTCATCTCGGTGAGCAGCAAACTGAATGAAATTTCGATTTGAGCAGAAAGTAATTTACTCGGATCTGGACCCATTTGTCATCATATCTCACTGGGTGTTTGCTCTATCACTGCACTTTTCCTAAGCAATCAAATAAGACCGTGGCATCTGACATGCTCCGGCGAGAGGGGTGGGGGGGATAAAGTGGGAGTGGTTAACAATTGTTGTGTATGTGTGTGCGCACATCAGATAAAGTTGTTTGGCTTCAAAAAAAAAAAAAAAAGAAAAGACAAACAAAAAGGCCTCGTCCGCGTCAGGTTCTTTAAACACAATTTGACGAGAAGTATTTTAAAAATCTACGACAAGACGGAGCAGCAGAATAAAGCGCTCCGACGTCCTCATATCATACCCAAAGCAGTTGTTTTGATATACTGACAAACAAACAAGCACGAGCTCAGAGAAATGGCTTTCAATAAGACAGCCCAGGCAGAAGCAAATTTTGTCTTGGCATCATTTGGAAAGGCTCCATCAAAACTCAATTTCAGAAACTAATTAACTGGAGACTGTTGCTGCTCCGCTGCCAAGTCTGGGCTCTCGCTAGGACAAACACTATCATGGAAATGAACATATAGAAGTTGCTTTAAGATTCAGCTAATGTGTGCAGAGAAGCAACGACATATGTCTCCTTGGAGACATTTACGAAGAAAGCTAATTTAAAACTCAAAGCGAACACTCTTCGTGAAAGCTTTTGAGAAGGGAAACAAAACGAGACCTTTATTTTGTTTCCTTTTTATTATATTGTGGTGCGGTGTGGAACATGTGGCAGGTTAATTATTTTACCAGGGGAATAGTGTTGATAGTGTTTGATTTAAAGAGCCAAAGCCTTTAGGTGCTCAATTAAGTTGCTGTGATGTTTTGAACTCGGGCTCTAATGGCTTCTTCTGCCAGTGAACTACAGCGCGGAGATGAAGTCGGCACCACGGGTCAGCATAATTAAGGCCAAGGGACTCTTTTAATTACAATGACACATCTGGTTTCTGTGCTTCGCCTCACAAAAGAAAGGGAGGGGGAAAAAGTCTCCTCCTATTGGATGGTTTTATTTTATCTGGTGTCCTCCTTGAGTGGATCCGTCGCCGATTTTAAAAAAACTAAATGCCAAAAGAACAGAACCCATTCGGAGCCGTCTGTTGACGACAGAGGCGATGACTATTGGATTTCATCTCAGCACTGACTGCCGGGTGAAATATAGCATGGCTTGCTGCTGGGCTGTCTGGTAAATGCAGACCTCATTCACTAAGACCTTTGAGTAGGGTAAAATTACCCCCCACAACAATGATTTCTGCAACACAGTCCATTAAAAATGCCTCTCTACATCAGCAGCCAAAGCACCTTAAAAGCACTAGGCCATATTGATACTGAAGCGGGGCTTTGCATAATGGCAAGAGCTGCATTAGAGAAAAAGGTTGGGGCGGGGGGGATTGGGAGGATGAGGGAGGGCTGACATGGAACTGTGTTGTGTGTGTGCAAGTGTTTTGGAAGGGGGTGGGGAGTAGGAGTGGGGATGGGGGGGGGGATCAGCCAAATTACACTTGGTTAATTCAGAGTAACAGATCTGGCCCCCAGTGAATTGAAGGCCTTGAATTAATTCTGATATGACAAATCAAGATAAACGTTTCCTCTAAATTGCGTGCGATTTAATTAATTTCTGAGATCCTTCTTCTTTTTTTCTCCCCTGGCCTAATAGTTCACATTCACTTCTGCTGTCATGGCGCTCAAGTGGGCAGACTTCAAAGAGATATTAAATAACCAACTATTAGATTTACCTCACACGTTTTATTGGAAAAGTGCCATTTAATTACCTTGGCTTATTCAATTAAGGGGACAGCTCCCTCTCTGAATGCGGCAGCCACAAGTAAATTAATTCTGTCTCCCTCCACCAGCAGCCCCGCAGACATGATATCACCTCTGGCTTAAAAGAACACGAGCCCCGGCCACATGAGCTCCATGTTGGCTTGAAGTTAACACGGCTGACAGCACAGAGCTGGGAGAAGAGGAGCATGCCTCTGGGCACACATCCCGGTCAACATCCTTCCCACGATCAAGCAGATGAGCGTTCACACACGGATGGAAAACTGGAGCTAGTTGGCCTGTTGATAGTCAGTGGTGAAAAAATATTCTGTCCCTTTAAGATGAAGAAGAGGGGGAAGCAGCAAATGGCCTTCATGATAATCCCTCTTCTCTATCTGTCTTTCTCTCTCGCTCGCTCAAAAGCCAATTTGGTTAATTAAATGTTTTGTTTGCAGTGTGGCTCTCATTCATTTCGGACACGTCACTGGTAGCGGATACAAGCCAGCGACCAGATCTCATTAGATAAAACCCATCAGGACTTAAGGAAATGGAGGGGGACTATAATTAAAGCTTTTAATTGTGTAGACTGTCAGGTGGTTTATTTTTTTCTCTTCTCTCATCTATGAACTCCACCCCACCCCCTTTTGTTTTTATCTCTATAGAGATCTCATGGTTCCATAATACGCATTTCAGCTCTTCCACCAAGCGCACTCTCATTGCAAGTGGAAAGGTGTATCCACCCCCTGCCCACCCCCACACACACCCCACCCTTCCAATTTTAATTACGTTATAGTACCATTATGAATGAAGTACCCCATTGACTTCCCTGAGCTTTGTATGAGGTGGAGGCAAGAGCTCAGAGGTAAACATTGGATTTTAAATTATCTCTGCAAACATTTGGTGGGTTGGCTGCAGTGTGGCTTCAACATCTGTGCCATCGGTGCAAAACAACAAGAATTAACGTGTGCTTTAACTCGTTAAATCTTTTAGGTAGAAAAGCACATATTTGGTAAATAAAACCTCAGATAGTGTGAAGCGGTTAGTTAAAGGGCTTTACAGTGCACCATCCTATCAAGACGGGGAGTTTCAGTCAACTTTGTCTTGTCACCAAAACCCTCGATTTGTGGACACTTTAACAATTTAAAAACACTCTGGCCACAACTAAAATGAGATTTTTGGTTCCTTCAGCCAAGAGTCCAGTTTTCTGTCCTCAAGCGGCTGCGATCTGCAGAACTTTCTGCCGTGTGTTGCTCTTCGGAACCAGTGTGGGCATAATAGAACAACACTTAATGGTTTTAAGGGTCTTCTTCTCACCTGATGTAATCATTTCTGCAGAGAATCATGCCGCTTTTTGTGTAGCACGACGTGCCGATTTCTCCCAGCTGGGCCTGGCAGCAGGAGCACTTGAGGCACCGGCTGTGCCAATAGCTGTCCATGGTGTAAAGGAGGAAGCGGTCCGCGATTTTGCCCCCACAGCCGGCGCATCGCTTCCAAGACAGGGAACCCGCGCCCACAGCCGGTGGCTGGCTACTGCCTCCAGGATTCACCATCGTCCCTAAAAACAAACAGGGGGGGATGTCGTCAGATAAAGGCTTGTTGCTCACACTGTGCACAAACACAAAACTGACCAGTCAATACTTTCTTAAATGTAACTCGGTCTTGTTGACATGAGCGCGCCTGATTGAATCAAGCTGCCCTGAATTGTCTCATTCTTGTGCTTTACTGGACTTATTCGTCACTCAGTAGTTGGAACAGCTGAGGTAAATGGCCTGAAACACACTTGGAGGCGATACTAAAGAGTGCTATGTTGGTTACCAAAACTTGGTGCTTTTACAAAACAGATAAATCCTTATCCACAAACTGAGCCCACAATCCTTAATCTAATGATCTGACACCATTTGTTTTGGCCACAGATTTAATGTAGGCTCTTTCTGATGTAATCCCCACCAATTTGGTGGGACAGGCTGGCCCGGGATAAAGCCAAATCTTTGTTGAAAGCCAGGTAGGCCAATTAGAGCTGGGGGGAGGGGGGGCACACAGAGAGAAAAGCATTGAGTAAGCCCATTAGCGATGGCTCTTAGGGACAAACCACAGAGTGCTTTAGTGCTGATTAAATCTAAAAGGAGATGAATTAAAAAAAAAATACAAAACGAGAAAGTGACTCTCCAGTAAAACAGGAAGGGCAGTCTTCAAGTTTGTTTCACGGAGGGGAGGTCTGCGCTGAGGGACGGAGGTGCGGAGGGGAGGCTTTTAACTTAAAAGGCCCAACTCAAGTAATTACACGAGCAGGCAATTAGGGCAAGTCATGGAAACAGCGCGCGACACGAGGAAAACTAAAGAAAACAGTAGCGCGCAGACAGCTCATGCCCACCAAAGACATAAAAAATACACATTGTGTGGCTGAAATGTGCTTCTGTTGTTGTGTAAGTGTGCAGAAATAGGTTATTGATGAGAAAAAATAAACGCCTCTACAGAATATGAGGACGGCTTCACACCAACACTCACCTCGACGCCCTTTTTACGAGCAATAGCAGAAAAGTTGGTATCTAGGTGAACAGGTAGGCTGCAAACAGTCCCAGGAAAAAGTACAGGGTGAAAAAAACACAACAAAAAGCAGCGCACTATGTCGCGCGCGCTCGGCCTCCAGCTCCGCGCAGGGATTCGGCTCTTCAAAGGTAAAAGCCGACCGGTGAGCAAATGGAGTTATCAGATAGTATTTCCACTGAACGCTTCCCCCTTTTCTGGAAACACTTTAGTGCTCTGCTTGGCGCCGAGAGGAAAAGAGTCCATCGCAAGACGTCATTAGTTGTCTCCGTGTGTCGTAATGTCCCCCAAAAGGCGTGAAGGGTAGCGCGTGCTGTGGCGGAAGGAGGGAGGCAGAGAAGATATAATCGCCCGTCCTCTCTCTCTCTCTCTCTCTCTCTCTCCGTCTCTCTGCGTCCCGTTAGCAGCTTGTTCTGCATGTGTAGCTGACAGAAAGAAACCTCCAGTAAAAAACCTTCTCCTGCCGCGTGACGTCAGTGGCGCAGCAGCCAATCGGCTCGCAGCCAGTTTATGAGGAGTACCCATTCCGGCCAATCAGAGAGAAGGGATGTGGACTGGACACGCAGACAACTGAGGTGAGAAGGAGGAGGGAGGACAGTGTCCAACACTGAAAACACGAGTCCAAAAGCCAGCAGAGGTTTTAAACGCAGCTTCCATTATTGATGACACTGATTTTTGATGACCTAGCATCATGGGGAGGGGCGTGAAAGTATCCCGAAAACGGGTGGATGGATTTTACTGAAACTTACCAAAAGTATTCCTCAGATGTGCATCTACAGCTGAATGAAGTTTGGAGTCAACACGATTCAAGATGTAGCTGAGACTGGTCCACAAAACATTATCTGAGCACTGGCAAATTATATAAGATCTTTAAACACTTGCAATTAACTATTTGGAGTTAACTTTGTTTGTCTGTTAGCAAAATATCTCATGAGCCACAGATTTCAATGAACGCTCATGAAAAACATCTCCAAATATGCCTCTACATCTGATGAGCTTTCAGAGTTAATTCAAGATGGCCACCAGATCCAAGTGATCTTAGAAAACACAAACATGGCTGTGTTTTAGTCAGTTTTGCAGATTTTGAGCTACAGTTTGTTGTGGTAGTAGCTGAGAGTCGTTTACAACACTTTGTTTAAAACTTCAGCGTTACTGTTAGAATAACAAATGTCATGAACCACATAACTTATTCTTTCAGAGAGTGATCATTGGATGTAACTGAATAAATTTAGTGTCATCTTTATGGTTTCTGCAACTAAGTGGCATTGGCCAGTACAAAATGGCTATAAAGCTAATTATTTACAGATAATGGGCCAAAATGCAACGTAGCATCATTCACAAGGTTTGACCAGAACGGCTTCATCATCATTTCTCTGCATAATATGACCTTATATTAAAAGTTTAGTCAGCAGGAGATATGCATTCCTTCGAGGAAGGTTAATGTTCCCCTAAATATAATATTTATGTAATCCTACATAATAACTCAAAAGATGTGTAAATTGGTTACAGCTGCTGGAGAAGTTAATGTCAGCTCTGGCCTCCATTTTGAAGAATCAGGCAGGGCATTTGTAAAATGGGCCTCAAGCTGCATGGCAACATCCAGCAGGATGCATTCACCTCACGTCAGAGTTTAATTAGTTGACATTCAATAACTATTCAGTTTACTGAGGGTGACTCGAGCCTCTGGGAGACATTAAAGCTTTACAGCTGCAGAGTGGCGCCATCGTCTGTCACTGGAAATAACAGCAGGCCGAGCAGCTGTGCTTTACAGCGAAATCAGGCCTCAGGTCATTGATTTCAACACCTATTAATAATTATCAGTTGACTAATAATATACAAGACCTCGATTTGGCCGAGGTCCTTTAATTATTCCACTATTAGAGTTTAGTGGTTTTTTTTTGTTTGTTTTGTTTTTTTTGTAGATAAGATAAATGAGTAACAACAGCATCTTTGGATGGAAATATTAGTATTGTTTTTAACACTCTGTTGGTTTAAACAGGATATTCTGCTATAGTTTTTTTTTTAACACTGAAGGCAAAAGGTGATGATCTTTTTGCCTGTGTTTGTCAGCCTGTTAGTAAAATATCTATATATATGTTTACCTTTATTTATACAGGTTAGTCTCATTGAGTCACAAGGACTCATTTTCAAGAGAGACCTGTTTTAGACAGACATCATATAGACAGCAATATACAGCAATAAAAAGCAATTAAAAGATAAAAATAGTGTTATAAAACACTTAGCAGCATGGTTCTGTTAGTAGTGAAGTTCTGTTGGGCAGCTGTGGCTGAGTGGTTAGTGCAGTCGTCCTATGTAAAAGTTGGGGGTTCGAATCCGCCAGCAGTCACTTGCCGAAGCATCCATGGGCAAGACACTGAACCCCTCATCGCCTCTGATGTGTGTCCCATCAGTGTATGAATGTGATAAATCTCTGATTAGTCTCTTTAGAATGATTTGTTCAATTAGCTTTGTAGCAATCTAGTAGCGTGCTGTATGAATGGGTAAACGAGGACACAGATTGTTGTAAAGAGCTTTGAGTATCTAGATTAGATAGAAAGGTGCTATATAAGTACAGTCCATTTACCATTTACCATTCTGTTAGCAGAGTGGTCCTGTTAGCAATGTGCTCTTGTTTGCAGAATGGTACTGCCAGCAATGTGGCTTGGCTCTGTCAGCAGCATGGTCCGTTAGCTGCGTGGTCTCGTCAGCAGCATGGTCCGTTAGCTACGCAGTCTCGTCAGCAGCATGGTCCTGTTAGCTGTGCGGTCTCGTCAGCAGAATGGTCCTGTTAGCTGTGCGGTCTCGTCAGCAGAATGGTCCTGTTAGCAGTGCAGTCTCGTCAGCAGCATGTCCGTTAGCTGCGCGGCCTCATCATCAGCATGGTACTGTTAGCCACACGGTCTCGTCAGCAGCATGGTCCGTTAGCCACACGGTCTCGTCAGCAGCATGGTCCTGTTAGCCGCGCGGACTCGTCAGCAGCATGGTCCGTTAGCCGCGCGGTCTCGTCAGCAGCATGGTCCAGTTAGCCACGCGGTCTCGTCAGCAGCATGGTCCTGTTAACAGTGCGGTCTCATTAGCAGCATGGTAGCAATGTAGTTCTGTTAGCAGTAGGGTCCAGTTAGCAGTGTAGTCACATTAGTGGCATGATGATAATAATGACCGCGGCCTTCTAGATCCAGGTCCTCATAAACCAATGGACACATTTTAATGAAACTAACAAAACATGATTATTGTTTGTACATCAACAACTGATTAACTTTTTGAAGACAACCAGATTCAAGATGGCCCCCACAGCAGACTGATATTAAAAAAACACAAATTGACATAAAAGAAAACAGCGAATTTTACAAATGCAGACCAAAATCTTTGTGTGGTAGTAGTGATCCCCAAAACTTATTCTGAGCACTAACAAATTGCACAAGATCTTTATTAGAAATGATCTCATTAACCCTTTTTGAATCAGTGCTGCCTGTCTGTTAACAAAAAATCTCATGAACCGCTGGACAAGTTGTAATGAAACTTTCAGGAGATAATCACAAAAGATTATCACTAAAGATTATTATTCTTATTTGCATTACTTATCTTATTATTATTACTCTTATCTTATTAATATTATTATATTATTATTAATGATTATTATTAATAATAATTAATATTATATTATTATTATTATTATCTCTAATCTTTTTAAGATAATCACTGAAGATTATACAAAGACAAAATTAGTTCTCTGCATTTAACCCATCACACCTGCGGGTTGCACCCAGGTGGAGCAGTGGGCAGCAATGTAGGCAGCCCTGGGATCATTTCAGAATTGGGTATCCTGCTCAGAGACACCATGAGATGAGCAATGACCGGTGTTTAAACCCAGGACCTTCGGGTCCCGAGTCGGCTGCCCTGCCCCTACATCATCTCAGCCCCAAATTAAACATGTATCTACAATGTGTCAGTTTACAGACAGCAACCTAACACTTGGTGTGATTTTAGTTGACATGTATCCCCAATGCATATTCCAAACACCACACATTGTACAGAATATATGCTTTAAACTTTAGCAACAACATTTGGAGTCAACACTATTCGTCTGTTAGTAAAATATCTCAAAAACTACTAAAAAGATTTTAATGAAACATTCGAAAAGTATTCATTGGATGTTCCTTTACAATTGTTTAATTTTTGGAGTTGCTCCAATTCAAGATGGCCACCAAAGCTAATCTACATTAGCCAGCACAAAAATGAGCATAACTCAGTTAGTTTTACAGATATGGAATTAAAACTTAAAGCAGTGCTGATTGTCATTCCCAGCACATTCTCTAAGTGGAGCGTTCGTTCACATAAAAGTTTTCTCAGAGTTTGGCCAAATGGCTACATCTATGTTCTTCCTCAGATAGTTTTAGTTTTAAACTCTAGCGTGAAAGGAAAAGGATGATATGCATTCCTTAAAGGACTGTTAAAGACTTTTTGTGAAAAGCAAAGCAACGAAAAGTGTTACCGTTGGTAAAAGTTAAAAGTTGCCACAGAGAAGAGTTGATGAAGCTTCAGCAGGTTTAATGGTTTTACATGACAAAACATCTCTCTGTTAAGAAGCCTCCTGGCATTGTGAGGGTGAAGATGATCTCTTTTTCTCAACTTTAATTGTTTAATTATTCCACCAACTCTGAGGACATGGCGCTGCATCAAGCTGATTTCCCTTTTGGCAAAGCCACAGCTACTCCACCATGTTCTCCTGACGCTCTCATCAAGCTTCACTCTCACTGGAACACAAGACTGCAAAGAAAATATTCTTCACCAAGAAATAATTAATTGATTTAAAAGATTAAAACAGAGGGAAATTATAAAATGGATTTGAAAAGAGGCCTCTCAGGGAAAAGCTTTGTTTGTTCCAGACCTAGTTTTAATAAGCTTTCCATAACTGGGCAAGAAAAAATACTCCTTGTGTTTTTTTATTTGCAAAATAATTAGAGCTGGATGAATTGAGGAGGAGGTGGAAGGGTCAGAGAAATGAGGAAGAGGAGGGGGAAGGAGCTCCCATAGAAATTGATCATCTTGCTCCGCTGAGATCTTGCAGCACTATGGCATCTTCCAGCAGCTGTACTGTGGGAAAAAGAGAAAGAAAATGGGAAAAAGAAAAGCGGCAAACAACAATATGGTGGAACACTGTTTTATTGTTTAAAGAAGGACAGGAGAGCGTCAGATGTGGCTCGCCGTGTTGATACTCCCCACAGGGGTAATCTGGAAGAGATGAAAAAGGAGACCACGGTCCTTAATAATGAAGTTGTTTGTCTTAAGGGAAAAAGCAAGAGATCCACATTCAACATGGTGGGTAGCTTCAGATTCAGAGACTCACTCTGTGTTCTGAGTCGACACAGAACCACAAAGAGGCTGGCTTCATCCTTCAGCTTCACACACACCACAGGCAGTCCTTAAAGGGGCACTTCTGTCCACATTAAAGGGATGTTCTGTCCGTAGTTAGCACCTTGTTAGCCATGACATCAGTCATAAAATAAAATAAAAATGAAATATAGAGAAATTGACAGACTTCATCCAGGCTAGGCTGATGGCTAACCAAACAGCCATTTTATTTTCTGGCTTGCAAAACAACCATTTATTTAAAATGACATACTGTGGGAGTGGTGGCGCAGAGGTTAGAGAAGGTGAGCCTGTGCTAGTTCAACTCCCGGTACCGACAACATCAAAATGTGGGTGGTAAAGGTGAAACAACCACACCTGCCTCCACCCTCATTTGCCCTGCTCTGGGCCCTTGAACAAGGCCCTTAACCCCCACCATGCTCACCCCCGGCGCCCTAGATAGCAGCGCTCTGCTCCACTCAGAGGGCTGTGGTAGCTCAGTGGTCTATGGTCGTGTCATGAAGGACATCCGGCATAAAAATAATTGCCAAGTCTTCGTGCGACTCAGTTCGCTGTGGTGACCCCTGAAGAAGGGAGCAGTCGAAAGAAGAAGAAAAATATATAACGTACTGTGTGAAACAATGTTACGTGATATTAAATCTCTACATCATATGTGTCAAACTCAAGGCCCAAGGGCCAAATGTGGCCCTCGTTGACATCTTATCTGGCCCCCAAGATGTTATTTTAAATGTAAAATACTTTTATCACTTGAATTTTTTCAGTAATCTTAGATTATGATGTCTAAAGTACAACAGAGAACGTCAAATGAGACCAATCAAACTCTTGTTGAGGAACCTGCAACCAAGAAAAGATGTTGGGTATAACTTGAGTTAATGTAGATTCTGAAACTGCCCCTTAGTTTGAAAAAGGTTTTTATTTCGGTCCCGTTTTGTGAGTTTGACACCCCTGCTCTACACGGTTGCATGACAGTGACACCGATTGTTTATTCTGTTGTTGTTTTCTCACCCGGACATGTCGTAATTGTACGTAAAGATGAATTAGAGCTAGAACAGATATAGACTGTTTATGTTGATGGTGTCGAGGCACGCATGAACACATCAACATTGAAACAGATCAGCAGCAACATGAAACAGATCAGCAGCAACATGATGTGATTTTTTCCACAGTGATTATTCTGGTTAGAGATTCATGAGTCTAACAGCTTCAGGGTAGAAACTGTTCCTCAGTCTAGAGGTTCTACACTTAATGCTCCTCAACCTTCTTCCTGAGGGGAGTGGGGCAAAAAGTGTGTGTGCTGGGTGAGTGGGGTCCTTCATGATGCAGGTGGCCCTCTTCCTGAATCTAGAGGTGTAGATGTCTGTGATGGTGTGGAGGCTGATTCCAACAGACTTCTGTGCAGCCTTCACCACTCTCTGCAAAGCTTTTCTTTCGGCAGCTGTGCAGCCTCCATGCCACACGTTGATGCTGGAGCACAGGATGCTCTCCACTGCACACCTGTAGAAGGAGGTGAGGACTGAGCTTCCCAGACCAGCTCGTCTCAGCCGTCTGAGGAAGTAGAGTCTCTGATGAGCTTTCTTGATCAGGTTGGTGGTGTTGTTGCTCCAGCCGAGGTTGTCATTCAGGTGTACACCCAAGTACTTGTAGCTGGAGACCACTTCCACCGCAGATCCTCTTATGTTCAGGGGGGTGTAGGTGTGTTTGTTCCGTCTGAAGCCCACAATCATCTTATCTGTCTTATTCGCATTGATGTGAAGGTTATTCTCTTTGCACCAGCTCTCCAGGTGTTCCACCTCTTGCCTGTAGCTGGACTCATCATTGTTTGTGATGCATCCCACCACCGCTGTATCATCTGCAAAATTTACAATTTGACAGCCTGGATGGGTAGCTACACAATCATATGTGAGCAGAGTAAACAGGAGGGGGCTCAACACACATCCCTGAGGAGAGCCAGTGCTGAGGAGGAGGGGGCGTACCAAAGAGACCATCTTATCACAAGCAGAACTGGTTTGTTCCACTTTGGAGTAAGCTGTTGGGGGAAGAATCAGTTTTGTTATGTGTTTCCTTGACTGATGAAGCCTTCCAAATCGAAGGTGAAACGTTTTAGCACAAAAAATGAAACTGTCCAGATTACTTGACTGAAAAATGTTGGATTGTATACCTGGATTATTGAGCATGGACTTTGTTGTTTTCAACCAGTTTGACACGACTGTCAACAAGGAAGAGGGCCGGCAATGGAGGAGGGGGCATACCAAAGAGACCATCTAATCACAAACAAAACTGGTTTGTTCCACTTTGGAGGAAGCTGTTGGGGGAAGAATCAGTTTTGTTGTGTGTTTCCTTGACTGATGAAGCCTTCTGGATCAAAGGCGAAACGTTTCAGCACAAAAAAAAAAAAAGAAAAAAAAAAGGAAACTGTCTAGATGACCCGACTGAAAAATGTTGGATCCAATATTATATACTTTGTATTTGTGAGTGGTAAAAGTATGTGAACCTCTAGGATTAGCAATTAATTTAAAGGTAAAATTAGAGTCAAGTGTTTTCAAAAAGATCTAAAGACATGAATAGATTAATTAATGCCATCTCCATTTATTAAACATTAGACAAAAGTGACATTCAGAATCTGACACTGAATCTGATACTAAAAGAAAAAAGTAACATACACACTTCCCGTATGATCAGGTTCTGTTTAGAATCAGTCTACTTCAGTTTACTTTCGATAAAGTATTTCTGAATGAGCCAAAAGAATACAACTGTTCAGGTAGGGTTTTTACAATTCTTTTTTTGTGTGTCCCCCCCTGCACACACACACACACTAATTTCTCGCAAGGAATCAAATTAACTTAGGTCATAAAACTGCTAGAGCCTGAAGTGTTTTGATCATTGTTAATTACTCAAGCTGTTTCCCTTCATTTATTTTGTCCTCATTTATTGATTCAATCATTTCTTACTTTTAAATAAACAGAAATGTAGCAAGCTTAGGAGAACAGATATCAGCTGAATGCCTTGTTGGTGTCAGAGGATGTTCTTAATGGCCGTGCTGATAATCAGATCCCGTGCAGTAACAGATCTGTAAAATGTGTCAGGACCAGTACAGTGGCCTGAAGATAAGAGAGAAAAATGGCGTTATAATTGGTGATGTAGGTAATCATGTGCTCAAATGATTTGTGACACAGCCCAGACTCTGTTCCACTTCATCTGGGGAGTCATGTAAACACTCTGAGACGTCCACACACAGTTCGTGTTTTGCACCTGCCGACAGAGGCAAAAAACATCTCAAGAGCCACTGAAAAGGTTTTAATTAAACTTTCAAAAATAATTATTTGGATTTACCTACAATTGATTCACTTTTCAAGCCAACCAAAACCAAGGTGGCTGCCACATCCAATTGATTTTAGAAAACACAAAAATTGATATAATACCATCAGTTTTACAGATAGTGACCTAAAATTTGTTGTAGTAGCTGAGAGTCGTTCACAACACATTCTACGTGTAACTAATTCATTCAAGATCTTTGCCTAAAACTTTAGCGTGGACTTTCAGGAGTTAATGTGTTTTTGTCTTATCTCCTCAACCACTGAAAGAGTTTTGATTAAACTTTCAGGAAATACTTTTTAGTTGTATTTTTACAACTCTTGAACTATTGCAGTCCATTTAACTCAATACAGATAACCAATATTAGTCATCACAGAAATAGCTATAACTCGGTTTTATAGTTCTCCATCTCCATCTTCTACTGCTCATTCATAGTCAGGTCGCAGAGGAAACAGGTCCAGGAGAGAAACCCTATACCAATACCCCTATAGTGAAAAGGGGTATTGGCAATACCCTCTGTAGATCTTTTCAGCATAACTTGAAAAATAAGTGAGGTATTGACTTACATTTTGGTATGTGGCTGAATCTAGGCGCAAGAAAAACCTCTATCAAAATGTGGGTTGTCACATTAAAATTCATAATGGCTGCCACCATAGGTGTAGGCCTATGGACTGAGATGGTAGAGGAAGGGCAGCTGACTTTGGGGACCAGAAAGGTGCGGTTCAACTCCTAGCAATTCCCACACGTCGTGGTGTCTCGGAGCAAGACACCGTATCTCTAATTTGCTCCCTGGGTGTTCAATAGCTGCCCAATGCTCAACCTGGGTGTATCCAAGGTGCAATGGGTTAAATGCATAGAACCAATTTCATCATTGTATGGGAACATATAATGATGCAGTGGCAGCTGGTCAATAGAGGGCGTTAGGGCACCGCCCCACCACTCAGCACATTACCTTGATAATGACATTAAAAAAATAAAATAAATAAATAAAATAATAAAATAAAAATATTTTGAATATATGTATATATTTTTTGAGTTATGTAAGATAAATATTTTATAGTTAATGATGAGTAAAACTGTTTCGTTCTAAACGTTTTCTGATCGGTGATGACATACAGGTATTTCCACCCTGGGGTACGAAAATCTTTGCCCATAAACTCTTGTTAAAAGTTATACATGCACAGTTAGCTCCTCTTTATTACAAGATATAGGACCATTCTGGGCGCACCTCTCCTGCGCCCACAGCTGAATGCACGGTACGGATCATGCTTCCGGAACAGATTGTGCCACTCACAACCAGGCTATGTGTGAGAGAGGCTAGCTGCTGGAGGTAAGCTTTAAGCTACTGAAAGCCCTTTATCTAATGCCTATGTTGCTATTTCTGAATGATTTGCCTCCCAACTTTTAGAAGTCTCTGTTTGTGAGAAAACCTTCAACTGACTGTATATTCTAAAAGTGGGAACTGGTGGGTTTGTTTGTTTGTTTATTTCTGCAGCTAGCATATTAGCACTAGCCTCCAGGTTATTGTATTGGGCTCTGTGATAAATCAGTGCTGTTGCTACATTTATTTGAACGTGCTTATAGAAAAAATAATTATGAAACATTAATACTTTTCTATAGTAAAAGGCACTGATGGTATTGCTATACTATTTCTGAACACCAGCATTTGTATTGACTGGATAATGAAAAATAAGCTTCTTGCAATAACTAACTAGCTCTTAGTGTTAACACTGAAGCATTTAAATTGAAGGTACATTGAGATGGTGAAATGCTATTGATATAATGTGTGCTAAGATGCAATATTAGGACCTTTAATATTAGGAATTTTTAAGAGTACTCAAATAATGAGCTTGATTCTATTTATATTATGAACTTATAATACTTTAGTAATGATGATACAACATGTACATGTTTTACTTAGATTTATGATGGTTTTTAATACTGAGGGGGTTCCGTACTCTGTCCCCTGTGATAAGTGAAAAACCGCGAAGTAGGGAAACAATAGTTCAAGTTCAGTTCAAGTTCAGTAAACTTTGTCATGACATGTGCCAGGCTGCAATCACTCTCAGTCATCACCTGTTACTCTCAATCTCCCTCTTAAAATTTAAATTTATAAACAAATAAATACACAATTTAAATTTAAATACTGCAACATTTTAAATAAACTATCCATGCAGCATGAATTGTTTATTTAAAATATTACAATATTTAATAATAATGTGTTACATATTGTCATCATTGTATGCTCCCATATATTGGCAAAATTTGCTCTCTTCATTTAACCCATCCACCACCAGGTGGTGCAGTGTGTAGCTACTGAAGGAGCTAGGGGAGCATTTGGGGATAAGGTGTGCTGCTCAGAGACACCATGAGATGTGCAATGACTGGGGATCCCGAGTCGACTGACCTGCCTCTACCCCATCTCGGCCCCCAAAACTTCAATCGTAGAGAAGAGAAGTGCAGCAGGACATCTAAGGGTTAACCTTCACGCAGTTCTGCAGCACGGACCAGGAATGTACTTCTTGATCAATTACACTGTAACAATTGAACACAGAAGTTCTCAAATAATTAAAAATAACTTTTAACACTTTTATATGTGATTATGACTATTTTACGATGGGGCATACTTTGAATTTTAAGTTGGAAGGCAAAAGTCGATCGGTGTATCTGGACAGTAAAGAGTTAACCCTTCACAAAGCCGATGAAGCAGGAGGAGAAATGTGTGTGTGGCAGAGATCGGAGATCATGACAGGCTGCAGGAGGGAGCTTCCCCCTGCACTTGTGGGCTGCACATATGGTGCAAAACCATTTAAAATAATTTATTTTAAATAAACAATCCATGGCTCATCCATCAGTCAGCCAGTTGTGTCATATCCAATCTTACTTTGAAAAACCGCAATATAGCGAATCCGTGGAAAAATGAACCGTGAAGTTGTGAGGGACTACTGTACTAATATGTATCTAAACATTGTGCATTGGATAACTTAAAAAATAAATGATAAATGGACTGTACTTATAAAGCACCTTTCTATTTTATCAATATACTCAAAGTGTTTCTACAAACTGTGTCCTCATTTATCCATTCATACAGCACTCTATTAGATCTATACAAAGAATAATCAGTACTTTAGATCACATTCATACACCGATGGGACACACATCAGAGTCACTGAGGGGTTCATTGTCTTGCCCAGGGAAACTTCAGAATTTCACTGCTGGCAGAATTGAACCCCCAAATATCCCATTAGAGAACGACTGTTCTCCAATGGGAGTGGTGGCGTAGAGGTTAGAGAAGATGGGCCAGTGATCAGAAAGTCACAGGTTCAACTCCTGGTACCGTCAAATGTGAAACACTCACACCTGCCTCCATCCTCATTCGCCCCACTCTGGGCCCCTGAGCAAGGCCCCTAACCCCCATCATCTGCTCCCAAACAGGTCTCTCTTGAAAATGAATTCTCGTGACTCAGTGAGACTACCTGTATAAATAAAGGGTAAATGGAAAAAAATAAAAATACTCAGCCACAGCTGAGTGGTGAGCGGCCCCAAAATAAGCAATGTGACAGCTTCCATTTAGGTGTGTAGCTACATAGGCATAAGAAAGATCCCTATCAAATATTGGGTCATCATATCAAAGATGGCTATCTTCCTATCATTTGATGAATCTACTGTATGCTGCGTATTTTTTATATTTCCTAAAAGTATGATTTATTCAAATGATTGGCGTTGCTAACCTACAGTGACCAAGGCCACCAAATGGCCAGTCCCCTGGCTTTGCCATATTAGTAGAAACAATTACTCCCTCCACTCGCCAGGACCAGTCACTCTGATAAGTAATAAAAAAAAAAACTTTCATTTTATACTTAGTGAAACTCCTGCCTATTTGAATATCTTGCACCACAAACATTTTTTTTTACCGGTACGTGCATTCCCTGATCAATTTCAGTCCAGAGAAACACTCATCTTGAATACTAAAAATATTCCTTATTCAAATCTGTCATCAGTGAGGGACATTGCTGTACCATTTGTTAATTTTGTGTTTGTATGGGCTATGTAATGTTTATTTTTGTTGTTGTTATTGCTGTTTTATGAATCACTGTACACACTGACAAGCATGCCAGTGGTTCCAACAAAGTTAAGTCAGGTCCTCTGGATGGATTTTTTTGTTGTTGAAATGTTTTGTCTTTCATTCAAATGACTTCATCAGTCTGAGGAACCACTAGTTCTCAGCAGATATGAATGTGCCCAACAGAGCCAGGAATAATTTTCAAAGAGTAGGAAAAGATGTAAAAAGATAGAATTCAGAAACTAAATAATAGAGAAGGAGAAAGAAGCTTTTCCTTTAAGTGCTTTAATCGCTGCATAATTGCCTCGCCAACATATTTCAGAGTCTCTGCATGTGGACATGTTCAAACACAAACAAAACACCATGTGTTGCCTCTAACAACGTTGCTTTAATGAAATGTTGCGAGTCCTTAATGAGTCTCAATGTCTTGTGATAAATTTCATAATTATTCAACCACACACAACTGGAGCGGGAAATTCATCAGTCAAAGCAAATTAGTTGGGATCCATTAGGGTTCAATGTCTTGTAGGGACATTCACTTTATTAGTTTCTTACATCCATTGCCATAATTGGAAGCATAATTCACTTGGCTCTAACTCAACTTTACAGAATGACGGCTCTTTCCCATTTTTATTTACAACAGCATGCTCTGTGCTGTATACACTCTGTTATATATTACAGAGAAGGAAATGTTTCATTCTTTAAAAAGAGCTGTTTATTTTAGGCGTAACTCTAATAATTTACACATTTTACACTAAGAAGCACTGAGGCAACTTTCAACTACATTTTTATTTGTTTTCTGAAACTTCAGATGAGAATTAGGATACACTAATATGTACTCAGTGAAAAAAGATTGTCCGGTAATTTATTTGTAAGTGCTTTTCAATAACTAGAATTTATCATCTGTATTATCAGTTACAGAGCAAGTAGTGTGGAGAAAAGAGCAGAAGTCTTAATCCAGGCTAGGCTAAAAGTTACCTAAACAAGAGCCTGTTTTTGTTCCCCGATCACAAAGCGAAGAGCGGGAAATGTAAATACTATACACTCCATCCATCCGTACATGTGAGCAAGCTTTCTGGGGAAAAATGTGAGGTACAATCTTCCATTTTGATGTGTGGCTACATCTGGGTGTAAGAAAGATTTCTTTCAAATTTGTGGTTGCCTCATCAAAATCCAAAATGGCTGCTGTTATTATTATATAATTTTTAATTATTATATATTATATATATTATTATATAAATATTAATTATTATATAATTATTGTATGATTATTATTATATAATTACAAAATAATTACAAAAATAGGCAACAAAATGACTTTCATTTTGGTATGTGGCTGCATCGAAGCATAAGAAAGGTCACAATCAAAAATTGGGTTGCCAAATCCAAGATGGCCAGCACCCTCCATATACATATACATATATATGTGTATATAT
>NC_056500.1:47006057-47018074 GCF_014905685.2 Nematolebias whitei | reverse complement strand
GGATGCACAATATTATCTGCATGGTATCAGTATCAGCCGATATTTGCGTTAACATTCAATTTATCAGGTCTCTCTTGTAAATGAGTCCTTGAGGCTCAATGGGATTAACCTGTCTAAATAAAGGTTGAATGAAAAATATCGGTCATCGGCCATTCCATTAAAATAACTTGCCGATATAAAAGGCACTGTTTTTGCCTGCAGCAGCAGCACAACATGATGACATTACAGCACAACGTGATGACGTTGCAGCGACAGCACAACACGATGACGTCATGTGCGCCTACCCAAGCTCACGGTGGAGAGGAAAATCCACAATGTCGGCGGTGTGGAAGATTTATTTTTCGTTGGTGAGGATGTCGGGTTCCGAAAATTTATGGAGTACGTGGAGCCTCGCTACATCGTCTCCAGTCGGAGATATTTTTCCGACATAACATTACCCGAGTTACAAGCCATCATTTCGAAAGTCGTTGAGAAGCTAATAGCCGATAGAAAACTTGTTGGATGAGTTTTACCACAGACATTTGGACGTCGTGTTAGCCCCGTTAGCATGATTAGTCTTACAGAACAATGGATAGACAAAAACTTTGAACTTAAAAAGGCTGTCCTTCATGCACAAGAGTGCAGAGGATCCCACACTGCAGCTAGGAACCTGGAACATTCTTACACGAGTATGTTATTTCTGAGAAAGAGTTGTTTTGTTAGGTCTAAAAAAATAAAATAAAAATAAATGACATGTGGCTAGTTGTTAGCCTAGCCTTGATGAAAACTTCTGTCCTTTTCCTTTTATTCTGTTCTCTATGACTAATGTCACGATCAGTAAAGTACTACTAATGACTGTCTGTCTCTTTACCTTAGATTTAAACAAGCTAATAATGACAGAGGGTCTTGTCTGTTCACAAAAAGACCAAGCTCTGAGCAGGCAGCTTTTTGTTGCACACGGCAGAAGGGATAATTTCTTTAAAATGACTGATGGTGGCTTCCACTCACAGATGCCTTTCTTGTTTGTCTTGGGGCTGCCTCAGGGTACGCCTTTCCCTTGCTCCCCTGCCTCCTGCTTTGACAACGTGCAGACATCTCAGATGAGTGGCATTCTTCCCACAGAGACGCCGAGTCTCAGACATGGAAGAATGAACAGTAAATCCTCTCTCTTTTGTGAAACTGATGGCAGAAACAGGCACTGATGTTGGTTCAGGAGTTGACCTTGCAATTGTAAATACAGATTAAGAAAAGCTAGAAAAGGTTGCTCTAATTTTTTTTGCTAATTAAATTCCATTTGAAAGACTTTAATTTGCATTGCAATGCAAAAGATATCTTAAGGTTGTATCTCACTGGACTGTGACTGCTGACAACTTGGCTAACAGCATCTGTAAGGAAGTCTCCAGAATGTCTTGCAACTTCCACAGCGGTTCTACATTTTCTTATACTTAAGTTGTAGAAGTGTGCAGTCCTATTGCTCAAATTGCAAATAGCATTGAAAATATGCAAATGGCGTTGGGCTTGAGCCTCTATGTCTTGTGAAGCAGTTCCAACTTGTCTTTTGCAAAGAAGTACAAGGACTGCCAATGAAACATTGCTCAAAGCTACAGGGTGAATTCATTTGTTTGCTGAAGCATTTCTTGAATTATCTTGAGCAATCAAGGGACACCAGATTTTCCACAACAGAAGTCCTTCTTTGAGGTCTTTCCATAGTGACCTAATCGTATTCTGACCACATTATAGCAGTGTTAGTCCAAAAAGCCTCCACGGTGAAGCTGACCTTATTGGAAGGTAATAAAAATCTGAGTCGAACAAAGGAAAGAAATAAGCTACATTCAAACATGCGCACACACATGCACTGAAAAAAAGCACCCTTATCATTCCTGTTTCATTTAGAGTTGATTGCTGTCGGATTATAATGCAATCACCACGCTGTGTGAGCCGTAACTATGGGAACTGGTTTTAACTGTTTATCTTGCCAGAGATCTTAATTTAAGTTTGAACACTCTGTATCACTTAGATGTGAGAGACATGGGAAATTGACTAAAAAGAGGGGGGGGGGGGGGAAAAAAAAGTAAGAAGAAGGAATGGGAGCTATGGAATTTTTTTTTTAAACAGAGTCTTTCTTGTTCTATCTGTTGTATTTCATTTGCAATTTACTTAGTCTTTGAGAGAAAATCAATTTTTGATGACAATCCGCAGGGCAGAAATGAAAAGAGTGAAGTTTCTTTGCCATGGGAAAGTTTCTGCTTGAGAATGCCACTAATCTCAGTAAAATGAATCATTCACACTTTATTTGGACATCTGTGTTAACCCCTCTCGCTGCCCCTCCTCCTGACTTTCATTCATTTGTGACAGTTTTATTACCAGTTGTGCAGGTGGCTGGAGGCTCAGGAGTCAAACAAGAATGCTGCATGGAGATAATCCAAACTGCTTGGAAGTTCTTGTCAGGATCTGTGCATTTTTTATTTTTACTTGTTTTATTGTGATTATTTACTGTGCTTTTACTTGTGTTTTAAGGTCTCTTGTGTTTACTTTGTCATTTCTCTGTCAGCATTTACTCCTGCTCCCCATTTAATCCTGTCCCACCTGCTAACGGCTCATGGTTGGTATCACTGGTGTCACCACTCATCTCCTCAGCCCCACTCCATTTAGTCTCTCAGCACTCACTCACCTGTAGTCTGGCATTGTGCTTCCATGCCGTGTCCAGTTCTCCTTGATGGCTCCTGGAAACTTATTTAGCATCTATTTGACTGCCATGCTAACTTTTTGTCTTTTGTTGGTGAATTTTAAATCTTTTAGTTTTCGAGCTCCTTGTGTTAGTCTGATCTCACTAGTGACAGTTCCTGAGTCTCTAATGATGTATTCTGTGTGCTGTGCAGCATGACTGACTTATTAACACTCTTAACTTGCACAATATTAAGGTTGGATACGGTACACTGGACCAGAAATATCTCCATCTTCTTCTGGTGTTCTCTGACTTACCTTAGCTGCAGTCTACACAGATAAATTACTCATGACTGAGAGTGTGAACAAAGTCTGGTGAAGTAATATAATGGTCTAGTGATGTACAATGTATGTAAGCAATACAAATAAAATACAAGAAATTAAATTGTTTCCAAAGTACTGAGGTTAAGTCCAGGTGATGCTCCACCACTCAACCATTGACAGCTGGGCTCCAGCTTCTTGTAGCCCTGAACTGAAGCAAACCAGGAACAGAACATTTAAAGAAAATGGTTTATGGTTAAGTTTGCCAAGTTTTGAGTTTCATTATACCCTTAATGGTTTACCAAAACTTCCATAATATTCACATGTCATTCTCATTCTGAAACACCATAAGACCATGTTATACTTGTATGATAGAAGTGTTACTTTTAAAAATCTAAATTAAGGCCGTCATGTTAAATTTTAGGAGCGCAGTTAGTAACGCTGTTGACTCTCAGCGAGAAGGTTGTTGGATCAAATCCCAGCTGGGGGCTTTTCTGGGTGGAGTTTGCATGTCCTCTCCGTGCATGCGTGGGTTTTCTCCAGGTACTCCAGTTTCCTCCCACAGACCAAAAACATGCATGTTAGACTGATTGGTAACTACAAATTGTCCCTAGGTGTGAGTGAGAGAGTGAATGGTTCTTTGTCTCGTTTGTCTCTGTGATGGACTGGAGACCTGTCCAGGGTGTCCCCCACCTCTTGTGACTGCTGGATATGGGCACCAGTGACCTATGTGACCTGAAAAGGAGGAAGCGGGTAAAGATAATGGATGGATGGATGGATGTTTTATTTTTCATGTGCTCTTTTCCAGCAACTGCTGGCATGTTCTGACATCTTAGATCTGCCTTGAACTGGTTTATGTGACGTTTGTTCGAATCTGAACATATTCGGATTATTTCACTCTTTAAGACACTTAATCAGAAATTTTTTGTTAAGATGTCCCACAGTCTGGCAACTTAAAAAAAAAACATTAATGTACTGAAGTTTGTTTAGTTTGATTATATAAAATGTTTGAAACATGGATAATGATGATTATTGTTTGCACTTGTGAAATTATTGAAGTGTTCGGACACACTGTCTGTCTGTTTTCCAGAAATCTCCACTTTGGAAAACTTCTCTTTGGACAGAGTAAGATCAGTTTTATCAACTGAAGATGCCAGACAACCGCAACAACCACTACGTCACCTTCTGATAACTCCCAGGGTGTCCTTGATGCTTGGGGCTGTTGCCAGCAGTGTGTGTGTGTGTGTGTGTGTTCCTGTTTCTCAGTGGTCTGTTTCTGTTTGTCTACCCACTTCTTGTGTTTTCATTCTTTGTTAACAACTGGGCAAAAGAAAATAAGTATGCTCGGACTCAATTTTTGGTAGAAGTCAAGTAGAAATGCAGTTATGATACGGATAGAGAAAGTTAAAGAAACAAGCTGAGAAATAGTTTTTTTTGTTGTTTTTTAGATAATCAGCACAGCTCATGTGGCCTGACTCTTAATCAGCCAAAATACTCCAGACCCGCTTCAACTTTGCCACCAGCCGCCTGCCAAGTGGCCTTCTGGACATACTGTTGATCTCACCTGACCCTCAGTTGACTCCACGCTCCAAGCCACCTCACGGCACTGAACAGGTACAACACACCTGCATGACCTGGGCTGTGGGAAGACAAACCTCATTCCAGCTGTGCCAGCATTAGACACTCTTGACTCATGCACCTGGGTGTTGAGCATATCAGGTCTGGTTATAACATTTTAAGCTGATGCACTTCATACAATTCTTTCCACCCGCAGTTATAGAAGTAACCTGACAATCTGACTGAATTTACTTTGATGAATTTATACCGGTCTGACTTTAGTATTGCAGCATAAAGTCAAGGACCCAATCTCTCAAAGAAATCCATCAACCATCCTCTTCTCTCATCCAAGCATAGGCGTCGCAACCATTATATGTGAAGGGGACAAGTCCCCCCCACATTCCAAAAATGTTCATTTGGACCCCCCCCCCCCCACACACACACACACACACACTTTTACTATAAAATATTAGTTCAGTCTGCGCAGTTTCTCTTTCTTCGTGAACAAATCCATTCCACTTGATTAATAGGAGAATACTCAAACCACTAAAACTCGACTCCAGGTTTTCTTGGTTACCTCCAACTCTAAACACAGCAGCCTGTTGCCACGGTCACAATATACGGTGGTTACAGAATATGGTGTAACACCTGCAGTGTTTCTGTGCTTCTCTTTCTGCTTCGGCTGAAAATGAAAATGCGCACAGGTGGAGGAGATGGACCGACCTCTGTGTTACTTGCTCGCTAGTTTAGCAGCTTAGTGCGGACAGTTGTTGACCGGGGGGGGGGGGGGGGGGTTGATCATAAACATATATTCATGTTAGGAGGATGCTTGAGTGCAGCGCTACATCTATAGCATGTTCTCTTAGCAATAACTGTGATGCTGTAAGACGCTGCAGGTTTAAGAGACGCTGTGTGTTCAGGTGCATTAAAGTTGAAATGTCTTTAAAAACCCACACCTTATTGTCCTCAAGCTTCATGAGAAACATCATTTAGATGAGGAGTGTTGAACACAAGTAAAAAAAAGTCTAGTGGTGATGTTTTTTATTTCTCTAAAGACAAATAGTGCCGACCTGATGCTCTTTATTAAAGTGTATTAAAGTTAAAATGTCTCCCACACAAACTTGGTGAGAAACATGTTTTAAATGTGTGGAATTAAAGGAAATCTAGGTGAAATGCTGCTTTTTTGTTCACTAGTGAACACCTTTTTTTTTTTTTTACGCGCCACCTAAGCTGCCATTTTTATTGCAGAGAAGCAGCAACTTTGCTCCAACTTTTTCTTGGATGCCCTTGTCTCTAAGGTTGAGCCCAGTCACCTTAAAGAATAAGCTTATTCCAGCCACTTGTATTCATGATTCATTTTGTTTTTTGTCCTAATCCATAGCTCATTACCATGGATAAGGTTTACAACACTGATAGATTGGTTGGCCTCCCAGCTCATCTTCTTCTTCATCAGGACAGACCAGAGAATGTTTTAGAGGTGAATCTCAGGTTCTACCAAACCAAAGTTTAGTTCAGTATTTGTAAAAACTGTCAGTTATGATCATTTTTGTGTGTTTTGATAAGTTATGGTAACCATCTTGAATTGGGTTGACTTAAAGTCATTCTATTCATTAGAAGTACATCTGGTGATTTTCTGAGAATATTAAAATCTATTCAGTGGTTTGTGAGATATTTTGCAGACAGACAAATGCACACATACAATTACATGATTATCTGCCTTTCATGGCAGTGGGCAATAAACATACAAAAAGTGATTTCAGCAAAGTCAGTGGTTGTTTTGATGAACAAATTATTCATTGCACCTTATTGAAAAAAAGACTAATTCTGACTTGTTACAGTTTTAGGCATTATTTGATTGTAAAATTAAATGTCTTTGAACCAATGCTATCTTGTGGTATTGCTTTCAGGGTAAAGTTTCTGCTGAAAAATAACACTAATACTGGCCAAATTAATTATTTACTTTGTTTCAAAGCAAACTTAAAACTTCCTTTAACACTTTGAGGACAAGTAAGTGGGATTTAAACGTTTATTCAGCATATTCTACAAACGATTTATTGGGTTTCAATCTGGAGATTTTCAGAGATCAAATCAATAAATCTAACTTGGTATTCCTCAAACCAATTTTGGTCTCTTTTGTATGACCGGGTGCACTAATCTGCTAAAAGAGGCCACTACCATCATGACAAAAGCCACTGTTTTCATGAAGGGTTAACCAATTAGTGAACAAATATGTGTAGTTGTGTGGTGCATTTCAAAGAAACATCTATATCAAGAGGCAAAAAGGCATGCTCCTCCAAAGTCCTCTAGAATGGGTGCCGGATCAAAAAGTAGTCAAGCTTTGATCTTACCACCATTTTACATTGATGAGGGGGTCTGTTTTGAACTAAACAGGGGACCTTTTGGAGACATACTTTCAATGATAGACCATCCATTCATCTACTATCTTCTGCTAGTTTGGAAGTCGGGTCGCAGGGGCAGCTGCTTGATCAGGGAGGTCCAGACATCTCTTTCCTTGGCCACATCTTCCAGCTCTTCTGGGAGGACTCCAAGGTGATCCCAGGCTAACTGAAAGACGTAGTCTCTCCAGCGTGTCCTGTGTCTTCCCTGGGGTCTCTTCCCAGTCGGACATGCCTGAAGCACCTCCCTAGGGAGGCGGCCAGGGGGCATCCTTACCAGATGCCCAAACCACCTCAACTGGCTCCTCTCAATGTGGAGGAGCAGTGGTTTTACTCCGAGTCTCTCCCTGATAACTGAACTTACCCTATCTCTAGAGTCCAGCTACCCTGCGAAGGAAACTCATTTCAACCGCCTGTATCCATGATCTCATTCTTTTGGTCACTACCCAGATCTCGACCATAGTTGAGGGAAGGAACATAGACTGACTAGTAGACACAGAGCTTGTCTTACAGCTCAGTTCTCTCTTCACCACAATGGACAGGTACAGAGTCTGCAATACTGCAAATGCTGCACCAATCCGTCTGCCAATCTCACGCTCCATTCTTCTCTCACTCATGAACAAAACCCCAAGATACTTGAACTCCTCCACTTGAGGCAGAACCTCACCCTCAATAGATATGATAGTTCCGAATAATAGATCAGAATCCACAATATGCCAATGTTCCTTATCATCTTTTAAAGTACCAGCCCAAAAAAACAAGACTCAAGGTTTCAGCAACTGTTAAAGACTAGTTGGCAACTAAAAATTGCTTTGAAAAAGATATCCTTAGTGAGCCCCGTGGTCTCTGTCTAGAAGGACATGCTTGAAATACCTCCACATGGAGGTATTTCAAGGAGGCATTTATTCATAGGATAGGCATAGGCATTTATTAATAGGATGCCTCCTATTTCTAGGAGGCATCCTAACCAAATTTTGAACCATCTCCTCTAGCTCCTTTCAGTGTGGTAGCTGCCCTATTCTGAGCTCCTGAATGCCCAAGCTCCTCATCCTATCTCTAAGGCTGAGCACGGCCACTCCATAGAGAAAATTTTAGCCATTTATATTTGTGATCTCATTCTTTTAATCACTCCCCAAAGCTCATGATCATAGGTGATGAATAGAACATATATTGGCCAATAAGTCTAGAGCTTTGCCTTCTAGCAGAACTCCTTCCTTACCACAACTGATCAGTTGATCACCTGCATTACTACAGACGCTGCCCTAACCACCTGTTCACCTACTTCCTCCTTCCTTTGTGCTTGAACAAGACCCCGATACCTCAACTCCTTTACAAGAGACAAAGATAGAGAAAAGGTATATATTTCTTTATTATGTTTCTGATCATAAGTGAAAATCATGGGCAGTGTCAACCCTACATAGAACAACGCCCTCCAATTTCTTGAGCCTGCTGTTGGATGTGTCCTTGAGCTAAAGCTTGCACTTTACCTTTTGTGAAAGATTCATTATCAAAACAGACTACTGAAAATCCACTTCCACATTACCTCCTCTCTTTCTTCTGCTCACACGTTGTACTTCACTGGATCACAAGTTCACTAAATTGTATGCTGGCATATAAAATGGAAGTGGCAAGGTCAGGCGAGATCAATAGGAAGTTAATTAATGAGGAGTATGCAATGTTGTGCAAATATGGATTTCTGAAAGCCTATGACTGTTTTCCAATGACTGAAATGTCGCCAGCATCCATATATATATAAAACAACCCCCCTTCAGTTTTCTTTGATATTCTAATAAAAATGTTCCTATTATCAGGTTCTTGTTTTGCCTTGAATTTTTTTCCTTGACTAGAAATGAATGTACAAATGATGCTCAAGCATATTTCATGAAATATATTAGGACTTTGTTTAAAAAATGTTGTAATTAGAATTAAATTTAATTTTGTTTGACTTTAAAATAATAATACGTTACCATACACAGGACAGACAAAGTTAGCAATCATTACTCACTGCTAAAGGCAAAAGGAGCACAATAAGGTTTTACCTGTGTTAGTGTGTTTGATTATTTGCATTGTTAGTAAAATATTGTAAATCACTTAATTGATTGTTATGAAAAATGTCAGTAAGCAACCAATAGATGGACAATTACAACTGACTAACTTTCGTAATTAAGAAAAAGAAAAAAATATGCTCAATCATCCAGGTAAGTCACAAAAAAATTTGAATCGTCATCTGGACAGATTCTTTTTGGAAGAAACATTTTGCTTTTATCCAGAAAACTTCATCAGTCTGAAGCCTGCCAACAGGATCTATCGTATTAAATAGCACGTTATTTGTAGGGATCTGCACCTGCCCTGCTCTGCGCACATAGTTAATGACTTTCCAGGTGCTGTGTATTTGGTTTAATAAACGTCCCACCTTTTATATACTGAGCTCTCCTGCATCTCAGGCAGGGGAGCATTAAGTGTCATGCTGCACCTTCACGGTCGTCTCCTAGCGTCCTGGCATTCTGAGTATTTCCTACGTATGTGAGTAGTATCGCTGCCCCAACAGCATTATATGTTTGTTCTTTTATTTTTTGTAAATAAATACCTTTTCATGATTTTGCTGGAGCTCTGCTTGCATTTGGGTTTCATCCACCACCGATCATGACAGAATGCTCCCATCCAAGAGGCCCAGCAAGCAGCTGTCCTTTTTGAGTGTTTTTCAAATAAAGCAGAGAGGACAGCGCACAGAGAGAGAAGAGAGGTGGACAGGAGATCGCCTCACTCTTACCCAGTGTACGGGTGGCTGTGGCTGAGTGGTTAGAGCAGTCGTCCTCCAATGCAAGAGTTGGGGGTTCGAATCCACCAGCAGTCACATGCCGAAGTGTCCCTGGGAAAGACACTGAACCCGTTGTTGCCTCCGATGTGTGTCCCATTGGTGTATGAATGTGATAAAGCACTGATTAGTCTCATTAGAATGATTTGTTCAATTAGCTTTGTATAGATCTAGTAGAGTGCTGTATGAATGGGTAAATGAGGACACAGATTGTAGTGTAAAGCACTTTGAGTATCTTGATAAGATAGAAAGGCGCTATATAAGTACTGTCCATTTACTCCATGGTTCCTGCTCCTGCAATGGCGAACCTGGCTCCTGATTTACCACCGCTGGAGGATCAGGTGACTCTTCCACACTTTCGTGGTCTAATAACCATTCACCGTGCTACTCCTGTGGACAGGGTCGGGACCAGAAGGGACATCTTTGATGAAATACTGAGAACCTGGACATGCTGTCCTGAGGTTTTCTGTGTGCCTGCTGACCGGTAGATCCTTGCCTATGCTCAGAGGAAGAAAGTTGAGATTGACCCCCCCTGAAGTTCATGTGCACTCTGGCAGGGGTGAACCCACTGAGCCTCCTGCTCCGCCACCAGTGATCTTCACAGCTGCAGCTCCTGTGGTGCCTTCTATGCCTACCACAGTCTCCGTAGTTTTTACAGCTCCTGCAGTTCCAGATGAGTCCACATCCTTGGAGGGTTCAACATCCTTAGAGATTCCTGCGCCGACTGCTGCCGCTCCAGTGGTTTCTGCGCCGGCTGCCGCTCCTGTGGTTTCCTATGCCAGCCGCCACCACCGCTCCTGTGGTTCCTACACTGGCTGCTGCCACTCCTGTGGTTCCTGTACTGGCACCTGCTCCCATGGTTCCCGTGCTGGCAGCTGCTCCTGTGTGTCCTGCGCCAACAGCTGAGCCTGCGATCCCTGCGCCGTCCGCCGTGCCTGTGGTTCCTGCGTCAGCCACCACAACCACTCCTCCTGTGTTTCCTGTGTTGGCAGCTGCTCCTGTGGTTCCTGCGTCGGCTACTGCCACCACTCCTGTGGTCCCTGTGTCCACTGCTGCCGCCGCTCCTGTAGTTCTTGCGTCGGCCTCTGCAGCTCCTCCTGTGGTTCCTGTGTCCGCTGCTGCCGCTCCTCCTGGGTTCCTGCATCCGCCACTCCCGTGGTCCCGGCATCAGTCACCCCTGTGATTCTTATGCCGGTTGCTAGAGTCTTTACATCAGCAGCAGTCTCTACAGCCTCAACATCATCTGCAGTTGCTTCAATCTACACGTCTGCAGCAGAACTCTGCTCCAGCAATGGATGGTCTCTCGACTGCTCACCTGGATTCTGCCTGGACGGAGTGTCCCCCAGTCGCCCACCTGAATGTAGCTTGTGGTCTGGATGGTCTTGGGGATGCTCACCCCAATGTTTGTTATCATGCATGTATTCAGGGCCGCTCCTAGTTTTATTATTTTGGTGCCTTCCGACCTTTAGTTTTTTTTTTTACCCCACCGCCCGTCCAAGTTAGGTTGGGGTGGTTTAGAACGTCAGGATCTATTCATTAGTGAGGGGGATACTGTAGGGATCTGCACCTGCCCTGCTCTGCGCACATAGTTAATGACTCTCCAGGTGCTGTGTATTTGGTTTAATTAAGTCTCACCTTTATACGCTGAGCTCTCCTGCATCTCAGGCAGGGGAGCATTAAGTGTCATGCTGCACCTTCACGGTCGTTTCCTAGTTT
Source organism: Nematolebias whitei (assembly GCF_014905685.2). Taxonomy (NCBI): domain Eukaryota; kingdom Metazoa; phylum Chordata; class Actinopteri; order Cyprinodontiformes; family Rivulidae; genus Nematolebias; species Nematolebias whitei. The sequence goes on along the minus strand of NC_056500.1, from coordinate 47,006,626 downwards.
CTTGGTTTCCTGAGTATTTCCTACGTATGTGAGTAGTATTGCTGCCCTGACAGCATTATATGTTTGTTGTTTTTCTTTTTGTAAATAAATACCTTTTTCACAATTTTTCTGGAGCTCTGTTTGCATTTGGGTTTCACCCATCACCGATCATGACAGTTATTGACGTGTTTCAAAACAGTCTGCTATGGAATTCCCAGAAACTGGTTTTATACATGCAAAAATGAGTCTAAAACAATTGATCATCATCAGTGCATAACAATCAAATGTTATAGGCAAAATGGCCACGGACTATTCACCAAACCAGCCTGAGGACAACCTGGCCAAAAGGGTTAAAAAGAAAAAGAGTAAAGATGCTCAATCATCCAGGTAAATAAATCACACAAAAGTTAAATCAGGTTATCTAGACAGTTTCTTTTTGGAAGAAACGCATTGTCTTTCATCCGAAATGCTTCATCAGTCTGAGTTTCGGAGTTAACTTGATTCAAAATGCACAAAGTTTGTTTTCTCAGTCATCCAGGTATATAACAACAAAAAAGGTTGAATCATGTCATCCGGACTTCGTTTTTTTT
>NC_056500.1:46973954-47005657 GCF_014905685.2 Nematolebias whitei | reverse complement strand
AACAAAAAAAACGAAGTCCAGATGACATGATTCAACCTTTTTTGTTGATTCAAAATGGTTGCCACATCTAAGCAAGCTTTGCAAACATAAATAGCTATAACTCAGTAAATGTTAAACACACTGAGCTAAAACTTGATGTGGTAGTAGCTGAGACTAATCAACAACTTAAAGTTTTAGTACATGTTGATCCCATAAATGTTTTGTTTAAAACTTGGCTATTATTTATTGTGTAGTCCCTCAATTATCGTGTGGGTTACATTTCAGACACCACTGCTTAGGTGAAAAATTGAGAAATAGGAACGTTATATTTATTTTAGTAATTTTATACATTTTAAGGATTTATAAACCCTTCCCACACTCTTGCAACCGATGTAATTTTAATAACATACGTATATGTATTGCACAGAACTGCAAAATTTTATATGGGTACTCAACAGCTCTATCAAACTTGACAGTCATGTGTCGTGTACAATCTTATGTTGAAAAACTGCAAAAGAGTGTGTCTGCAAAGTCAAATCACAAAGTAGCGAGGGATGACTGTATTACATACTCCATGCACTCAAAGAACAGGCAAGATCACACAAGATATTGCAGTAATGTGTAAGACTGAGCATGATGTTTCAAAGTTTAGGTAAAGTGGCTACAACTCAGTTTTCAGCATAAGATGATCTTCCTCTAAAACAATGACATGAGTGACAGTGAGGGATATACATTCATTCACTGAATTGTAGTCCTTTTGTGTATTACATATGATACTGAAGACATGGCCCATACATCCAAAGCCACTGCCCCATAACATTGTATGTCTGAGGGAACAAATCTCTCTAACAAGTGTATTTTTGTTATTGTACGATGAATAAAACTGTAGCATTGTTCAAGCTTTAAAAGTTTGCTTGAGAAAAGTACTCCGAAAGAGAACAAGGATAAAAAATTAAGTTCTGATTACAATTATGGGACGTGACACTTAGCTGATTTCAAATCAGCGAGGCCAAATTTCACAAAGCCTGTCAATGGTGGCAGAAAGCTCACCAGATCCCTCCCCAATCAAAAGTTTGCTCTATATAATTTTACGCAATCAGATTTCTCCACAGTCATCCAGTGCAATCAGGTAATCAGAGGGGAGCATTAACTAGACAAATGGGGTTTAAAAAGTGGGTGCACTCTGTTTGCAGGAACTTCCTATGGAGAAGCCCCCTCCTCTCCTTGATTACTCCTATCACCCTCATACAGCGCAACATCCCTGCTAAACAGCGTTCTACTACAGTACAGGCAATATGTGCAGTAGTGACAAATGTGACCAACTTTACATGAAAAAGTAGACACAGTTGTTGCTCTTAAGACTATTTATGTCAAGTAACTAAATGTATGAACTAAGAATTTCATCAAATGATTCATATGGTTTACAGAACTGGTGCTGTTGCCACTTTCACACCTTTTATTTTATGACATTTTGTCACCCAGATTACAGAGTCAGGTGCTGTTTATGCCAGAAGGTACTTTGTATTTTTACCACTTGCACCTACCTGTCTTGTGTACATTAAATTTGTGACTTCTATCACTATAAGAGCTTTTGTACAGTCTCTCCCAAATACTTTGTAATGTAAAAATATAGTATAAGCTGTGTTTTATCAGTAACATCAGGATCAATAGTGTTATCTGTAACTTTTAGTTTTATGTTTTCATTGAATTCCAACTGGCAGAACGGTGATGCATTTGGTAGAGCTGTTGCCTCTCAGCGAGAAAGTTGCCGGTTCAAATCCCGGCCGGGGTCCTTTCTGGGTGGAGTTTGCATATTCTCTCTGTGCATGCGTGGGTTTCCTCCAGATACTCCGGTGTCCTCCCACAGACCAAAAACATGCATGTTAGGCTGATTGGTAACTCTAAATTGTCCCTAGGTGAGAGAGTGAATGGTTGTTTGTCTCGTTTGTCTCTATGTGTCCATGTGATGGACTAGAGACTTGTCCGGGGTGTCCCCCGCCTCTCACGCAGTAATAGTTGGACATGGGCACCAGTGACCCCCCGATCTCAAAAAGGAAGAAGTGGATAAAGATGACAGATGGATGGATGGATGCATGGATGGATGGATGCATGCCATGGCATACAGTTTGTAAATCATAAATCAGCAAATGTGTGATGATGAAGAGTTTTAGAAATCAGCTCAGATTAAACAGTTATAAACACATTTTGCATGCCCTTTTCAGGAACAGACCCGGTAGACCCAAACGTGTAGTGGGGGGTTGCTGGGAACACTTGGCAGAAGACACCCATCAGAAAGATCTTCAATGCACTCTTCCAGGAGAGCTTTAACCTTATCCCAGCTGAGGTAGGGAACACCGAGTCTGAATGGGCCATGGTCCATGACTCAATTGCTGAAGTGGCTGCCATGAGCTGTGGCCTCAAGGTTGTCAGTGCTTCTCGTGATGGCCATCCTCAAACTTGGTGGTGGACACCCTGGGTTAGGGAGGCTGTCAAGCTGAAGAAGGTGTCCTATCAGTCCTTGTTGGCTAGTGGGACTCTGGAGGCAGTTGAGGAAAACCGGAGGGCCAAGCGATCCACAACCTTGGCTGATGCTGAGGCAAAAGCTTGTATGTGGGTGGAGTTCGGTGAGACGCTGGATAACAACTCTTGGTCGGCTCCAAGAAGATTCTGGCAAACCATCAGGCAGCTGAGGAGGGGAAAGCAGCACTTTATTAAATGGTAAATGGACTGTACTTATATAGCGCCTTTCTATCTAATCAAGATACTCAAAGCGCTTTACACTACAATCTGTGCCTCATTTACCCATTCATACAGCACTCTACTAGATCTCTACAAAGCTAATTGAACAAATCATTCTAAAGAGACTAATCAGAGCTTTATCACATTCATACATCGATGGGACACACATCGGAGGCGATGAGGGGTTCAGTGTCTTGCCCATGGACACTTCGGCATGTGACTGCTGGTGGGTTTGAACCCCCAACTCTTGCATTGGAGGACGACTGCTCTAACTACTCAGCCACAGCCGCCCCTCACTAACACTGTATTCAGTGAAAGTGGAGTGCTGTTGACCTCAACCAGTGATGTTGTCAGGAGGTGGAAGGAATACTTCTCTGACCTTCTCAATTCCACTGGCACATCTTCCATGGAGGAAGCAGAGTCAGAGGACTTTGGGGTTGGTCTGTCCATAACCGTGGCTGAGGTTGCCCAGGTAGTTAAAAAGCTCCATGGGGGCAGGGCTCCAGGGGTGGATAAGATTTGCCCTGATTTCCTTAAGGCACTGGATATTGTGGGGCTGACTTGGTTGACATGCCATTGCAAAATTGCATGGACATCAGGGGCAGTGCCACTACATTGGCAGAATATTGTTGTGGTTCCCCTCTTCCAAAAGGAGGACCGAAGTGTGTGCTTCAATTACAGGGGCATCACTCTCCTTAGCCTCCCTGGTAAGGTCTATTCAGGGGTTGTGGAGAAGCAAATCCAATTGTTAGTTGAACTTCAGATCCAGGAGGAACAATGTGGGTTCCATCCTGGCCATGGAACACTAGACCAGATCTTTACCCTCCCTAGGGTCCTTGAGGGGTCATGGGAGTTTGCCCATCCAAACTACATGTGTTTTGTGGACTTGGAGAAGGCATTTGACCATGTTCCTTGAGGTACACTGTGGGGGGTGCTCAGTGAGTATGGGATTGGGGGCCCGTTGTTATGGGTTGTATGATCCCTATACAAGCGGTGCGAGAGTTTGGTTCACATTGCCGGCAGTAAGTCGGACCACTTCAGGGTGGGAGTTGGACTCCACCAGGGCTGCCCATTGTCACTTATTTTGTTCATAACTTTTATGGACAGAATTTCTTGGTGCGGTCAGGGGGCGGAGGGATTCCGGTTCAGTGAACTCAGGATTCTATTTCTGCTCTTTGCAGATGATGTGGTCCTGTTGGCATCATTGTGCCATAATCTTTGGCTCTCACTGGAGCGGTTTGCAGCAGAGTGTGAAGCGGCTGGGAAGAGAATCAGCACCTCCAAATCTGAGGCCCTGGTCCTCAACCGAAAAAGAGTGGATTGCTCTCTTCAGGTCGAGGGTGAGGTTCTGCCTCAATTGGAGGAGTTCAAGTATCTTGGGGCTTTGTTCATGAATGAGGGAAAAATAGAGCATGAGATTGACAGACGGATTGGTGCAGCATCTGTTGTATTGCGGACTCTGTACCAGTCTGTTGGGGTGAAGAGGGAGCTGAGCTGTAAGGCAAAGCTCTCTGTTTACTGGTCAGTCTACGTTCCTACACTCACCTATGGTCATGAGCTCTTGGTATTGACCAAAAAAATGAAATTGCAGACACAGGCCGTTGAAATGAGTTTCCTCTGCAGGGTAGCTGGACTCTCCCTTAGAGATAGGGTGAGAAGTTCAGTTATCCAGGAGAGACTCCGAGTAGAACTGCTACTCCTCCACATTGAGAGGAGCCAGCGGTGGTTCAGGCATCTGGTAAGGATGCCCCCTGGGCGCCTTCCTAGGGAGGTGCTTTGGGCATGTTCGACTGGGAGGAGAATCCATGGAAGACAAGGAACACTGGAAAGACTATCTCTCGGTTGGCCTGGGAATGCCTTGGGGTCCTCCCAGAAGAGCTAGAAGAGGTGACTGTGGAAAGAGATGTCTGGGCCTTCCTGTTCAAGCTTCTCCACCCTTAACCCAACTTTGGAACATGTGGTAGATAATCGATGGATGGATGGATGGATGGATGGGTCTGTACATATATACTAAATTTCTATCTAATCAAGATACTCAAAGCTCTTTACAACACAATCTGTGCTCTCATTGACTTCCAACACACACATTCAAACAACACGCTACTATACTCTACTTTATCTCTAAAAGATAATTTAATTCTGAAGAGACTAATCAGAGCTTTAGATCACATTCATACACTGATGGGACACACATCAGAGGCAATGTGGGGTTCAGTGTATTTCCCAGGGACACTTCACTTCACCATGTGACTGCTGGTGGAATCACACCCCCAACTCTCCCGTTGGAGGACAACTGCTCTAACCACTCAGCCACAGCTGTCCTTTTCGCCAAGTTGTTCTGTTTGTGAGTTATTTACCCCTTTTTGTTCACTTTGTTCAATACTTCTTTTTCCCCAGTTCTAATAACATTTCTGGCTAATCTTGGAAACTGACCTCTTTGCTTACATTCACTCGGTCCTTTGAGCAGATTTTATGATCTCTGAAATAATTAGGGAAGACGATGTGAGGATGACAAAAAACAACAGGATGAAACAGACCCTCTCTGCGGGCCCTTAGGGTCTTTGCAGCGATTCTAATTAAGCCCATCTAGAAACAGAGGAGCTTGGATTGAAGCAGTTTCTCATCAGAGTCCCTCCATGAGCCTCCTTTGTCATGAACACACAGCCAATTACAAAGCTCAACAATGGCAGGGGGAAGTCTTATACCCTCCACAAAGACCAGAGACCACAGAGAGCTACAAATATCCATCAGCATGGAGTGACTTTGCAAGACAAGAAAATACTTTTGCCTTCCCAAGAAGTAAAATCAAATATGCATTCATGTGTGTGACCCATATTAGTGGACACGAGACGTGCAGGTTCAGTTCCCTGTGGCTCACATGCCAGAGTAATTATATGTTACCAAGGCAACAGGGTACATCAAGAAATTGAGTGGTTTCTCCAAAAATGTGGCTTCTACTAATTGAATTGAATTAAATTCTGGTGTAAAGTAAATATGGACGGCTCCCTCTTCAGAGCAAGTCAAGCCGAAGAAAACCTCACTTGTTTATAATCTTTGCACATTAGTCGTTGCAACTTCCACACTTGCCAGACCATACATTATGGAGCTGTCTCATTTTATTCATTGTGCACAGAGAGTAATTACTCAGAGATAAGTGTTCCTCTATTAAGGCCCACTCACAGTGCTCCCTTTGAGCAATCTCCTCGGATGGGGGTCCTGCCTCGGACCATTTGGGCGGCACTGAGTGGCAAGTGGCTGAGCTTTGTGCTTGCCTGCATTTGGATGAGGCCTCCTGACTGTTACGGCTAGCCAGGTAGGCCAATCTTTCAATCAGACATCCTATTTATCATTGCAAAGCTCCACTGCCCTGTCTCGTTTATAGTCATTTATGTTGCTTTTGATTGAAGCAGATAAAAGCGTTCTACTTTTTTCCCTCATATATAGGTGTAATATCAGTGGGGGAGGATTTAGACTTCTTTTTTTTTTTTTTTTTTTTTGGTCTTGCCATTTAAGGAGGCTCCATTAGATTTGCAGGAAAAACAAAAAGAAAACTTGTTACAATGTAAAATTACATGCTGAAAAAAAGCTGTATTTTTCTGTGATGGGGTGACAAAAGCTAAGTGGGAGTAAGAGCAGTGCTTGTACCAAAAATCAATGAGTTGAAGAAAAACATACTGTGTTGTGACTTGTACCCATGCTGCTGGAGTTAGGCAGACATGCACTCTGAAAAATCAATGTAAAGCAACAAAACAATAATCCCTCTTCCCCTTTAGATTAATGCCAATGCCTATGTGAATTTAAACATGTTTGTTTGTTACCCAAGATGACAAGAAAAGAAAACAAAAATTATATGGACAATGAAAAACAATTTCCTTTTCAAACTGTTTTTTTGTTTGTTTTTTTACACATGACAGATATAAAACAAGCTTTTGCAGCGTTAGAAAATTGGTCCAGTGCAAAAGTCACTTAATTGTGTTGGCACCAAATGTTTTGTAGCCTTCATGATGGTTTGGAAAAGGTTTTTAGATGCTTTGTTAATGCAGCCCGGTGCATCCACAAATGATGTCATGCTTTGTGGGAAACCTACAGGAGGCAGCCGTTTTGATCCATGGAGTGTTCAGTTCTGCAGCCTGCATGCATGTGGAACAGATCTTTGAATACAACACTTATTTGTGTAACATTCCAGTACTGGTATGTTATTGCTCTTTGCAGCCAAACAAAAACAATATTCTTAGATAAGTCGAGGGGCACTACATAGAAGCCATCTCCAGTCGGGAATGAGGCTATCCCGAGGTGAGTAAAATTATATGTACTGTACTTTTCACTGTATAAGTCGTACCTTTTTGCATAAATTTGCAAGTCCTGCGACTTATACATTTGTATACCAAAGCACTTAATATACGTTTTCCCCCCATAATTATAAACCAATTTTTGGCTGAGGTCTGACGATTTCATTCATTCTGACATGGAAAATATTGAACACTACCATTTTCAGACGCTAGAGGGCCCTCGACTAATATGGCAAACGAAATGTCTCATAAATAGGTAAAAGTGGCTATTAATGAGACACTTGGCTTGCCATACAAAGCTACTTTCATCTCACTCCGGAACTTGTGGAGCAAACGTCAAATCAGATGCATTTTGCCGTGCCGTCCACGTGAAATGTAGATGATTTGATCATTAAAGTGCCTTTATTAAGGAAAAGTTCAACTGAGACACATCTTGTAAGAGTACCACTGACTGCAGCTCCTCGTTCCAAGATGGCCGCTAATTGACACCAGCTGTCGGCCATCCCCCTGATAAGGATCTACTCTACATAAGGTTGCAGTCCAGTGCTACTCTTTGCCGGAGCATTAACCTGCAATGGTATTTGTTCATCCGGCCTGTATTTTTAATACTAGTAAAATTACTTACCTGTTCTCTAATTGTCTCTATTATCCAGTCTCCTCGATCCTGGTTTAGTCCTGGTTCTCCTTGGTCCTGCCTTGGTCCTCCCCAGTCCAGTCCTGGTTCCCCTTGGTCCTGTCTTGGTTCTCCTTTGCCTTGCTCCTGTTCTCCTCATGTCTTGTTGTCCACCAGTTGCCAGCCTTCTCGGTCCTGCCCGAAAACTCTGGTATCTCATCCCTGGAGCTCTCTTGGATCTGGATCGTGCCCCTGCGCCACTTCCAACCTGTAAGAGAAAAACACTCGTCAAGTTATCATCTCATCCAAACCATTTTGCCAAAGCCTTCTGATCATCTCCTTCCTCCTCAGGAGCTCCAGAGGAGCTACTGTACTATTTATCACTGTAAATAATAAACACTGTTACCTTTGTATTCCCCGAGTCTTGTCTCGTTCCAAGTCTCGTACATCTCTGGGTTCCTCGAGTCATAACACATCTTTACTATAATGTCAAGCAAACAAATTGTTTTTAGGTGGTTGTCTTGTTAAAATGTGACGAAATGCACAGCGAGTCCTCCCTTTGCGCGCTCCCTCTTCCGCAAATCGATTTTTGAAATGTAGCTGATTTGACCAATATATTAAGGAAAAGTTCAACTGAGACACATCTTTGCTATAATTTTGAGCAAATAAATAATTGTTTTTAAGTGTTAATCTAGTTAAATTCTTGTTAAAGTCCTCCTGTGCACACTCCAGCGGCCGCCATTTGGCAGCCAATTGATTTTCGGTACAGCACCGGGTCACGTTTCCAGGTGGTCAGTGGTGATGCACAACAAATGCAACGCATCAGCAGTGATGCATAATAGATGGGACTTATACAGCGAAGCGACCTATTTGTTTTTTCCACTTTATTAGACATATTTGGACTGATGCGACTTATACGGCGGTGCAACGTGTACAGCGGCAAATATGGTAGAAATGTGTTGTCATCATTGTATGTTCCCAATAAAATTACGAAATTGATTCTCTACCCATCACATCTGGGATACACCCAGGTGGGACAGTGGGCAGCTATCGAGTGACTGGGGAGCAATTAGGGATTAGGTGTCTAGGTTGTCAGAGATACCACAACATGTTGCTGGGAGTCGAACCGCAAATTTCTGGTCCCGAGTCAGCTGCCCTACCTCTGCCCCATCTCGGACCCCAATGGACCACATTTTAACAGATGCTCTGAAATGTAAAAGCAGAGCACCACCAAGTGTGCTACAATAAACATCTAAAGTACTGAGATAAAGGTAAAAAGGATTAAAAAAGAAAAAACAATATTGAGAGAAATGCATTTTTTATGATTTTTTTTTTCGTCTTTCAGCTGCTCCCTTCTTCAGGGGTCACCACAGTGAAGTAACTCTCACGAAAACTTGGTAATTGTTTTTACGCCAGATGTCCTTCCTGACACCACCACAGACCACCAAGCTAACACAGCTCTGTGTGTAGAGCAGAGAGCTGCCATCTGGGGCACCCAGGGGAACAGATGTTGGTGGTTAAGTGCCTTGCTCAAGGGCCCAGAGTGGGGCAAATGAGGGTGGAGGCAGGTGTGGGTGTTTCACCTTTCCTACCCACATTTTTGATGTCAGTTGGGGGAGTTGAACTGACGACCTTCCGATCACAGGCCCACCTTCTCTAACCTCTGCACCAACACTCCCCCGCCAATGATATTATAAAAATGGGCTCAAATACTGAATTTATCATGGATTTTCCCTGTGGTTGATTTTTCCTCTGAGGAACATACAAGTCAGTAATGATATTGTTAGGTAATGGGAGAATTTGAAAATATGTTTCCCCCCCCAATTTTTTTTTAAACGGATGATTTTTAGAATTTGTCAGAAAAAAAAATCCTGTTTATTGACTGCACCAAAATAAATAAATAAAAACACAGAAAAAATACATTTGTGGCTGATTTTTGTCTGTTGTCCACTTTTTCCTGAGCAAAGTAAACATGTTTGCTCAGTAACAATTTTTTTTTCGAAGTAGAGTTCCAATAAATGCCGAACATGAAATGTTTTTCTCACTGCAAGACACATTTTGGGCTTAAAGTGTGAGCTGGCTGAAGGTTGCCGAAGGCCCGCACACCTTCTCATCAGCTGTCGTCCTCACCAACCCCTGAAGCTGTCAGTAACTTTCAGCTTGGGTCTATTAATAAGACCTTCGGCAGTTCCTGGCCTGGCTTGTCCTCTCCTTGTGGTATATCCTGGTCTGATCAGCCAGCAAAACCCCAAAAAGATGAGTGAACCCAGCCCTCAACACTGACCTGGTAAGGAGCTGAGACCTGGTGACATGAGTGCAGATTTACGTCTGGTTTATGGTATTTTAGCTGATGCAACTTGATAAATCATTTCCTGGGTTGTAGTGATAAAAAAATACTTCTCAATCAAATTCCAAAGTTATCATCAAATTGTTAAATTTTGTCTGAACTTGTTCACTTACAAAAGCCAAAACAATTCCATCCATCCATCCATCCATCCATCCATCCATCCATCCATCCATTATCTTTACCCATTTCTTCCTTTTTGGGTGACTGGTGCCCATGTCCAGTTATCACTGTGCGAGAGGTGGGGGACACCTGGACAGGTCTCCAGTCCTTCACAGGGACACATAGATACAAACAACCATTCATTCTCTCACTCAGGGACAATTTAGAGTTACTAATCAGTCTAACATGCATGTTTTTGGTCTGTGGGAGGAAACTGGCGTACCCGGAGAAAACCAATGCATGCACGGAGAGAACATGCAAACTCCACCCAGAAAGGGGCCCCCAGCCGGGATTTGAACCAGGGTAACCTGCTCGCTGAGAGGCATCAGCTCTACCAACTGTGCCACCATGCTGCCCGGAATCAGTTTTGACCAACAATTCCTGCACAAATAATTAATTTGGCCTTACATAAAAAAGAATAAATCTATTGTTTAGATTGTTAATTATTATTCCATGAATTACTTTACTTTTTCAAACTAGTTATACTCCAAATTATTATCCATTTGTGTTGTTCAATTTTGTTTATTGTTGTTGATGATTCTCATTTTGATTAATAATTTAATAAATTAAAAAGACAAATCTGGTCTCCTCTTTATGCAGACAATAAATTTGTTATGGTATATCCCACTAGGGCAAGGGACTGCAATCTTTACGATCAAAGAAGACTTTTTTACACCTTCGTTCACTACATTAAACGTGTCCAGAGCTGCAATAACCTGCTATGACTGTGGTCATCAACGAGTGGCCCGTGAGCCACTTTAGGTTTGCTGGAGGGAGCTTTTGTGGCCAGTAGGGGTGATGTTACAAAGCAAAAAATATCAAATGATTTTTAACATTTATTAAAGAAAATGACCAGCTTGTTGGGGGGGGTGTCAGTTTTTATCCATCCATCCATTATCTTTTACCCGCTTCTTCCATTTCGGGTCATGGGGGTCGCCGGTGCCCATGTCCAGCAGTCACTGTGCAAGGGGTGAGGTACACCCTGGACGGGTCCCAAGTCCATCACAGGTCCACATAGAGACAAACAACCATTCACTCTCTCACTCACACCTAGGGACAATTTAGAGTTACCAATCAGCCTAACATGCATGTTTTTGGTCTGTGGGAGGAAACTGGAGTAAATGGTAAATGGACTGTACTTATATAGCGCCTTTCTATCTTATTGAGATACTCAAAGCTCTTTACACTACAATCTGTGCCTCATTTACCCATTCATACAGCACTCTACTAGATCTCTACAAAGCTAATTGAACAAATCATTCTAAAGAGACTAATCAGTGATTTATCACATTCATACACTGATGGGACACACATCGGAGGCTATGAGGGGTTTAGTGTCTTGCCCAGGGACACTTCGGCATGTGACTGCTGTACCCGGAGAAAGCCCACGCATGCATGGAGAGAACATGCAAACTCCACCCAGAAAGGCCCCCGGACCAGGATTTGAACCAGGGACCTGCTCGCTGAGAGGCAGCAGCTCTTACACTTGCACTACCATGCTGCCCGGAATCAGTTTTGACTATTTTTTTAATAATAATAAAAAAATCTATAAACTATGCAGACCATTCTTCATATCAAGAAATAAAGCATCAAGTTAAAGTATGTTTTACTCTTTGTACTTGCTCCAGTGTTCACACATTTGCAAAAGAACTGACAGGAAAACTGTTTGAACTAATCCTTTTTTGTTTTTATAACTGTCACAGTCTGTCCCCTAGCTGTCTGGTATTTCTGTCTTCCCCTTTTTCTGCTTATTGTGTTTGTCATTTTGCTCTTTATAATTTTGTTTGATTCTGATTCTGTTTTCTGTCACTTTCCACTCACTCCTCAGTCTGCTCTCCAGTCTCTTCAGTCTTAATCATTCACACCTGTCTCATCAGCCACCTGCCCAGGTGCTCTCATTACTCACTCTCCCTCTGTTTTATAAAAAGCCTTTCTCTCCTCCACTCTTCGTCCGGTCATTGTTCCGTTTTGTACAGACATCGCAGTCCTCTCTGTTCCTGTAGTCTGATTATCCGCCTGAATCTGAACCCGTCCCGTTTGCCTGCCTGATCTCTGTTTGTAAGTTTTTGCTGCCACGTCAGCCTTTTTGTTTTGTTGTTTAAATAAATTTATTTTATTTGAACTCCTGCCTTGCTTGCCTGCCTGCATATGGGTCTAAACTTTGAGGATTGTGACAATAACAACCAATAAAATTCAGTTTTATGTCAGTTTTGGTCAAAGTTTGAAAGAGCCACAAAAGAGGGACCAAAGAGCTGCATGTGGCTCCAGAGCCACAGGTTGCAAACCCCTGCACCAGGGAGTAAACCCGCTACTAGGGAACAAAAGCCAGTAAGTTTCTTGTGCCTGTCCCAAGCCCAGGTAAATGATGAGGGTTGTCAGGAAGAGCATCCGACGTAAAACATTGGAATGTCAAGAATGTAGGACTGAGGGTTGCAATTCTAATTGTAAGGACAATGACAGGCAAAGGTAGAGAGCTGGATAACATGATGCAGAGAAGGAAGGTAAATGTTTTATGTGTCCGAGACAAAGTGGAAGGGCAGCAAGGCTTGCAGAATTGGAGCAGGGTTCAAACTATTATACCATGGTGTGGATAGAAAGAGAAATGGAGTAGGGGTGGTCCTGAAGGAGGAGTTGGCAAAAAATGCAGTAGAGGTGAAAAGAGTGTTAGATAGGGTGATGTGTCTGAAGGTAGAAATAGAAGGTCTGATGCTAAATGTTGTCAGTGGTTATGCTTCACAGGTTGGATGTGATGTAAAGGAGAAAAATAAATTTTGGAATGATCTGGATGAAGTGATAGAGAATATTCCCAGGGAGGAGAGAGTGGTGATCTGAGCAGACCTGAATAGACATGCTGGTGAAGGAAACAGAGGGGATGAGGAAGTGATGGGTTGGTTTGGTGTCAAGGAAAGAAACCAGGAAGGACAGATGGTGGTGGATTTTGCCAAGAGAAGAAAAATTATTAGTCAGCACTTATTTGCAAAAGAGAGAGAAACACAGAGTGACCTATAAGAGTGGAGGAAGCAGTATGCAGGTCGACTACATTCTGTGTAGAAGAGGAAACCTGAGGGAGATTGGAGACTGTAAGGTTGTGGCAGGGGAGAGCATGGCCAGACAACATCGAATGGTTGTGTGTAGAATGACTGTTGTTGTGAAGAAAAGAAAACGAGTAAAAATCAGAGAATAAGACCAAATGGTAGAAGATCAAGAATGAAGAATGTTGTGAGAAATTCAGAGAGGAGCTGTTAAAGGCTCTGGGTGGTAAGAAAGATCATCCAAATGACTGGGATACTACAGCAACAGTAATTAGAGAGACAGGTAGGAAGGTACTTGGTGTTTCATCTGGACAGAGAATGGATGACAAAGAAACCTGGTGGTGGAATAGTGAAGTGCAGGAAGCTACTGTATTCAAAGAAACAGGTTAGCCAAGAAGAAATATGACAGTGAGAGGACTGAAGAGAGGAGACAGGAATATAAGGAGATGGGGTGTAGAGCAAAGAGGGAGGTAGTTACGCAGAAAGCGTATGATGAGTTGTATGGGAGGCTAGAGACTAAAGAGGGTGAAAAGGACTTGTACTGGTTGGTGAGACAGAGGGATCAGGCTGGAAATGATGTGCAACAAGTTAGGTTTGTTAAATATAGTAATGGTAATGTTCTAACAAGTGAGAAGAGTGTGACTGGAAGATGGAAGGAGTACTTTGAGGAGCTAATAAATGAAGAGAATGAAAGGGAAAGAAGAGTAGAGGTCATAAAAACTGTGGACCAGGAAGTCGGAAAGATTAGTGAGAGTGAAGTCCGGAAATCTCTGAAAAGAATGAAGAAGGGGAAGGCAGTAGGACCTGATGACATACCAGTGGAGGTTTGGAAATGTCTTGGTGAGATGGCAGTGAGGTTTTTGACTCAAATATTCAATGGCATATATGAGGGTGAGAAAATGCCTGAGGAATGGAGAAGAAGTGTGCTGGTGCCCATGTTTAAGAACAAGGGTGATGTACAGAGTTGTAGCAACTACAGGGGAATTAAGTTGATGAGTCACACACTGAAGATCTGGAAGAGAGTTGTGGAAGCAAGACTTCGACAAGAGGTGACTATCTGTGAGAAGCAGTATGGTTTCATGCCAAGTAAGAGCACCACAGATGCCATATTTGCTTTGAGAATGCTGATGGAGAAGTACAGAGAGGGTCAGAAAGAACTCCATTGTGTCTTTGTGGATTTAGAAAAAGCATATGACAGAGTGCCAAGGGAGGAGGTGTGGCTTTGCATGAGGAAATCTGGAGTAGCAGATTGGTACAGGACATGTATGTACAGCACATGTACAGCAGGACAGTGATGAGATGTGGAGTGACAGATAGCTTCAAGGTGGAGGTAGGACTGCATCAAGGGTCGGCTCTGAGCCCCTTCTTGTTTGCTCTGGTGATAGACCAACTAACAGATGAGGTCAGGCAGTAATTTCTATGGACTATGATAGTTGAGATGATGTGATCTGTGGTGAGAACAGGGAACAGGTGGAAGAGAACTTGAAGAGGTGGAGGTATGTACTTGAAAGAAGATGAATAAAAGTCAGCTGTAGTAAGACAGAGTACATGTGTGTGAATGAGAGGGAGGCCGTTGGAACAGTGAGACTACATGGAGCAGAGGTCACAAAGGTGCAGGACTTCAAGTACTTGGGGTCCACTGTCCAGGAAAATGGGGAATGTGTTAAAGAAGTGAAAAAGAGGGTCCAAGCAGGATGGAGTGGATGGAGAAAAGTTTCAGTAGTGATTTGTGACAAAAGGGTGTCAGCAAAGGTCAAAGGAAAAGTTTACAAGACAGTGGTGAGATCAGCTATATTGTATGGTATGGAGACAGAGACATGGACAAAAAGACAGGAGAAAACTGGAAGTAGCAGAAATGAAGATGTTGAGGTTCTCCTTAGGAGTGACAAGAATGGATGAGATTAGGAATCAGATCATCAGAGGGACAGCACAGGTTGAACAACTGGGAGATAAAGTTAGAGGCCAGACTGAGATGGTTTGGACATGTCCAGAGGAGGGACAGTGGGTATATTGGTAGAAGGATGTTAGAAATGCAGCTGCCAGGAAAAAGACAAAGAGGGGATATATGGATACAGTTAGAGAGGACATGGAGGTAGTTGGAGTGAGGACAGAGTGAGGTGGAGGAGGATGACTCGCTGTGGAGACCCCTGAAGAGGGAAAAGCTGAAAGAAGAAGGATAGGATGAGATTTTCAAATCTCTGTATTCTGATTTGTTTTACATTTTACTCAACGCTTCATTATTTTGGAACTGGTAATGTAAATATCCATAGCTTTCTACAGTCTACTGCAAGAGTGACAGGTAACATTTCTAAAACAGCATTCACATAAACTACTGTGAAGTCTTTTGGACGGGAGTGGTTTTAGAATTGCAAAAATTTGACTTGGAGCTTATCTCAGTCTGACTAGCTTTTCGCTCAACTATTTGTTACAAAAATGCTTCTTGGTTCTTCAATCTGAGATTGCGCTCAGTCTGATACTGCTGATAACTCATCCACTTTTTTTAATCCCAACATCCCTTCAAAGCTGTTTCTCAAGAGCGTTGTATGTAAATTTTATTTTATTTTTGTTTGAGAGCTCTCATCTTTAAAATATTACATTTTTCAGTAAAGACAATTTGGATGACATTCCCATGTAGTTGTACATTAAACATTTGAATGGAATTAAAATAATGCGTGTTCTGCGATGAGCAGAAAATAAATGTGAAGCATGTGTATAAAAGGTTCAGAATAAGGTCTTCATCTCTTTCCAGAAGAATGTGTACACACTAATTCTCAATGGAAACCTAAAATTAGTTGTCCACAAATGTAAACTTATGAGCAAAGTCACAAAAGGACATTTCCTTCAGGAGCATTGATTTTGTTTTTCCTCTGGGCTCCTGCCTCAGATGATCTCACTGAAACAGAGTCTGACATTTTCAGACAGGCAACGTGGTGTTGATACTTTTACCTTTTTCTGTCTTGGAAAAAAAAATTTTTTCCTAAATTTCCATGTCCTTTTTTTGCTCTTGTAGCCACAAATGTCCAGCGTTTAGCCTTTGAGCACCATTAGCAGAACAAATGGGAGCAATAATGTTGCTTTTGGAAAGACAGATATTTTTCTTTCTTTCAGCACTAAGCTTCTTGTAAAGAGTCCAACAGATGCAAATGTACTTCTTTCACCTTTAAACTGCTGCTGACTCAGGAAAAAATATCATCCAAAACATGATTTATGTGTTTAAAACTATTTATTAGGGACAAATTCCATTTTTTATCACCTGCCGCTATGCCTGTGTGTCAATTTGTGCGTATGAATAGAAATGTATTCACTGTGCAAGAGCTTTGCCTAAAACTTTAGCAATAACTATTGTAGTCGACTATGTCTGTTAGCAAAATATTTCATTACACAAGGAACAATTTTTAATTAACCTTTCAAGAAGTAAGCATTAGATGTACGTTGATCTCATTAATTTTTAGACTTAACTTGATTCTATGACAGCTTAGTGAGCTTAAAACATTAAAATGTCTATAAATCTTTTAAATTTACATTTATTGTCTAAAAATTTTGTGGTAACAGTTAAGAGACTCCAAATTTACACTCAAACCACTATAAAATTGCACCATTATTTAGCCTCAAATGGAGCCGTTTTAATGAATTTTTCTGGACCTAATCATTGTGAGTATAGCTGCTGCTTGTTTAACTTTTGGGGTCAACCTAATTCCAAATGTCTTTTCAAAAGCTTGTCAACATTAACCAAAACAAAAGAAAATCAAACTCAGTTCTGCAGAAATCCAGCTAAAATCTGAAGTGGCTGTAGCTGAAACGTTCACAACACCAACTTTAAGCTCCACCTTTTTGGAGACATATTTTCTTTAAACTGCACCTTAAACATATTAGAGTCAACACAGTCTGTTAGCAAAATTTTACATGAGCCACTGAACTGACTGTGCTCAAAAATATCAGAAAGTAATAATTGGATGTACAAATGGTTATCTTTTAGAGTCTGTTCAATTCAAGATTGTTGTGTTCCCTATGTTGCCACTAGGGGAGTGAGTAAAGAGATGTGTGTAGATATGTGTAGAAAAGAAGACGGAATAAAAGAAGAGTAGAAATGAGCTTCATGGCTGGTGTGCTTTTACTTCAGTTACATTATAAGAAGTACTATTGAGTTGATTATTCTACTGCTACCTCAAAACTTAACAAATATGGCTGCCACAGCTAATCAATCGTAGCAAACTAATAAATGGATGTAAATCAGTCAGTTCTATAGATTACAAGCTAAATATGCTGAGAGTGATGTGTTAGGGAATTTTGGTCAATGTTTATGAATGTTTTTAACTACTATGGCTGAGAATGTTAACTGCCCATGAACCATGTTTGAGTTAGTAGAGAGCTGGATTTGATCCTGCAGCACAGCTGGCAGTCCAAGGTCGCCTCCAAGTCTGTGAGACGGGAGAGCTGATAAGCATATAAAAACAAGCCTCGCACACTGCCCGTGGCAGATTCTCGTGACTGGGCTCCGTGCACGTCTACTTCTGTACATCTGTGTAACCTGTGGTGAAAGTCTGTCCTTGCAAGTGAAACTGTTTTAAAATCTTCTCCTGTTATCAAGAGCAGCTTCTTTTGAGTAAATAAGATAAACTGAGAGCATTTTTTTGTCCAACTTGATGTTCAATATTCCAAGAGTAACAACATCTGAGAGCGCACGTAAGACTCAACATAAGATCTTTTAAAAGTGAGGAAGGCGGGTTTTAATCTACAGTTTAGTTTCAATTGTTCCCACAAATGAGGAGTTTTCTCAGACTCCATGTATCACAGTCAGTGAGGTTAGACCCATGTGCAGGCAGACACGAGGAGCACGAAGTAAAGTAAAAATGGATTTATTAAATGAACAGAAACAAAGAGCTGACGTGGCAGCAACAACTTTCAGAACTCAGGAGGGGGGGGACACAGGGTGGCACGAGGAGGACTGAGACCTCTGACAGGCAGAACCATGATCCGACGGTGAGGCGGTGACGAGGGATGGATTAAATATCGAGCTGGGTGAGAGTGATAGAAACACCTGGGCTGAACGCTGACTGGGGACAGGTGAGGGTGGCACCCTGAATGGAAAACCACTGGGGAGGTTTGCTGAGGGTAAATGGAATATGGCACAAGAAAACAGAACTTAAACACAACACAGAGAATAAAAATAAACTCTGAAACTGAAGACACTGTGCTCTTTGAACAGTGTCTGAACAACACAGATTCCTTCTGGCAAAAATAAAACCAAGCTCCACCTTTTAGCCAAGAGAGTAACAGCAGCAGAGGATTTCCTGGAGTCACATGCTTCATCTCTGAGAGGCTGAAACAATTCTTCCTTTCATTGTAATGAAAGACAAGATGCCAGATAATTTCATAAATATGTGTTGTATTCTTTTTTCGGCACTCGCGCTGCTTGGCTGAAAGAGACAGGCCTTTGTTCGGGAGCTTCCTGACCCACAGGAAGTGATTGCAGAGTGACAGTGAGGGACACTCATCTCTTGGAAAGGAGGGGGGATGTTGGAAGACGTATCCCTTTTTGATCAAGGCTTGCTGACTGATCACCCAGAGAAAGGCAAATGGGGATCATACCACAGCCTGATGACAGAGGGTCAATTTTGATGTCCCTTTTCTCTCACTGCACCGCTTCTCTTTCAAGCCCAAATCGGCTGGAACAGCCTGGGAAAATGGCCTTTTACCCACCTTCATAGCCACACAGTTGACAGGACAGCTAAGCTTAATGGAATTTAGATGAATGTTGAGATGAAGTGAAATGAGTTCTGCTGCTCTGCTTTCATCCTCATGGCCACAAAAAATAAAAATAAAATAAAAACAAACAATGAAAAATGGAAAAACAGCCGGAGAAAATGAGATTTCTGTCCATAGCCTAACAGGACTAAATGAGGACTAAGGCCCATGTGCGAGCAAAAACAAAAGGTGCCGCTTTGTTTCATCCTAGGTTGTTTAATTCAAAATTTTTGACGCATATGAGAAACATTATATCTGAGCAGCATCAAGGTCCATATTTAATGTAACTAGAACCTCAAAGGCCACATGTTCTATCAGTGTTTATAATGCATTAGTGGAACAAACTCTGCACTGTACTCACTTTACAAATCCCACCTGGCTGCGTATTAGTTGCAGATGTGGAGCTCTAATTCATAATGAACTAATAAGGGCTGTCTTAGTGCAAGCTTGTTTTCCTTTCCTCTCTCGCACACATAGATGGGGCTAATCTGTGGAGGAGGTGTGGCAGGGCAGAGGGAAATATAGCAACCTACATGAAGCACACACTTTGGAATGTGTTGCTACAAGTGAACAGGCTTGAAACTGTCCTAATGTGACTCACTCACCATGAATGGAGTTTTATCGTTGAAAAAATGTTCATTTGTCGCCATCTGGGGAGCCACCTCTCTGCATCTGCCAAGATTATATTGAAATACGATTAGCTCATTGTGCAGAAGAGGAAAAGTCACATAAGTTCTGTATCCCTTTTTTATTAGCTGTCTTTGACTGCATTTGCTGCTAATAAAAATGCATATCATAAAAGTGTATTTTAATGAATCCATACTGTGATGACGCCCTGATGAAAAGGAGAGCTCAAGGACTCGACAAAGATGATAAAGAACAACAAAAGATGGAGATATAAAGGCACCAATTAACAGCTTCTTCCATCTTTGATGTCAAACAGGATGTAGTTTGAAAAAAAAAAAAAACCTCCATTCCAGGCATTTTACTGTTGCTGACTGTCAGGGGACTTTAGTTAAGGTTATGGATGTTTATCACCAACTATGTTAAATTAATGGTGAACCATGTGTGTGAGGTCAGAGAGTCTGTCTGCTCAGAGGAGCTGGTTGGAGTCTGATTCAGCTGACAGACCGAGGTCACCAGTGAATGTCGGATATGCATTATAAAACACTTCCTGCCTCACTGTCCGGTGCAGATTCTCACTGACCAGGCTCTAAGCATGACACTTGTGTACATCTGTGAAAGCCTTATCGCAGGGCTGTTCAACTAAACTGCTCAGGGGGGCACAGTTACTGAGAGCCAGCAGCTCAGGGGCCAGACATCCAGCAATTAAAGTTATTATGTAAATAAACCTAGTATTACAATGATCTGTTAACTTTTAAATTTGTTTATTTTGTTGCATGAAATCATAAATGCAATAAACAGAACCCAAACCCAGAACCGCAAAAAAAAGAAAAAAAAGAAAAAAAAGAAAAATGAAGTCATTGGTGGACTGGATTGAAGTCACCCAAAGGCCGAAAATGGCCTTTTCGCGGGTCGCCAGTTGAATAACCCTGCCTTATCGTGACCGTCTATCCTTGTAAGTAAAAGACCAGTTAAAAATCTTCTCGTGTCCTCAGAATAGCTTCCTGGAGTAAATAGAGATGATGAAGGGATATTTATTTATCCAACACTGACATTGAGATAGAATGTCTATTTATGCACATTAAAGGCTCCAGAATACTCGCTCGTCCTGTCAGCTGCGCAGACATTGTGCACACTGTCTGCAGAGGGTTGAGACTTCATACTTGAGCGTCCACCCTGAGCGGTTGCAGTCAGCTCCGCAGGCAAAGGGCGTTTACCTTCGGGACAAATTGAGTTTGCAGATTGGTCATTTGTTGACATGCCTACTGGATTGATTGACAGGTCGCAAAAAAAAAAAAAAAAAAGGAGAACTGGCAGCCCCAGCCGCAGCGGTGTTCTGTGTTTATATGTTGTTAATAAAATGTTCTAAGAAAAAAAAAAACAGGGAGCGCTGGCCCTGCAGCCCACACATCAAACTGTCCCACCAGGAAATCTCCAGACCCTCCTGCAGCCACGATGGACTTGATTTTAATTCTCTCGTGACAAATTCCTTCATTTCTCACCATTTCAGTCGTGGCATCAAAAGAGGAGGAAGAGATCACTTGCCGTTTGGCAAGAAAACAAAAGAAAAGGCTAGATCAGGGATGAAGAAGGGGAATTTAATACATTGGTGTTGCATACAAAAGTCAGTTGCTGGGCAGTTTATTGTGTGACACCGATTATGCGTACGCAGTCGTAACAACTGAGCTTTGCACGGACATGCCCTGCGGGCATTTGCATCGACTCTAATCTGGTATGCGCGGACCTCTGTGGACTCATGTACGCTCGAGTATACTGGAGGCTTAAGGCTCCGTCTTTAAATGTTTAGTTTACAATTACAAACATCCATCCATCCATCCATTATCTTTACCCGCTTATTCAATTTTGGGTCACGGGGGTCGCTGGTGCCCATGCCCAGCAATCACTGTGCGAGGGGCGGGGTACACCCTGGACGGGTCGCAAGTCCATCACAGGGCCACATAGAGACAAACGAGACAAACAACCATTCACTCTCTCACTCACACCTAGGGACAATTTAGAGTTACCAATCAGCCTAACATGCATGTTTTTGGTTTGTGGGAGGAAACCGGAGTACCCGGAGAAAACCCACGCATGCACGGAGAGAACATGCAAACTCCACCCAGAAAGGCCCCTGGACCGGGGTTTGAACCAAGGACCTGCTCGCTGAGAGGCAGCAGCTCTAGCAGTTGCGCCACCGTGCTGCCCCAATTACAAACAATATCTTTATATTACTTTTATAAAAAAAAAAAAAATAAATAAATAAATATATATATATATATATATATTTGTTTTTATGTCAATCTCGATGTTTTGTGTCAAAAACTCTGTTTACATGTAGACAAGAGGCGCAAATGTTTTTAAAGTATCTGAAAAAGTTAGACGGGTCCTGATACTGATTTAAAGTTAAAGCACTAAAGCAGACTTTTAATAATGTGCTCATGTTGAAAACCCACACTAACACAAGAACAAGCCGCCTCCAAACAGAAAGACCCCAGGTCCAAACTGGGGTTTGAATACAGGACGTTAACATCTTCATCCCTGAAAGAGTGACCGCTGGCCTGGAGATGAGTGTAGACCGCAGAGTCCTGGCCTGATGTTGATCTTCTGTGCTGGGCCATCCTTTTGGCCAGTGGCCAAATTTAGTTTCCCCGATTGATCACAGCCCTCCGGACACTGAACAGCATACATAATATTACTCCGTTTGTATCGGGGGACTGGATCTTTGGGATGAACCAGTCTTTGCCATAATGTATTTTGGGGTTTAAAAGCCACTGGGACGTTATGTTGAGAAAATAAACGTCTCAGTTTCTCTGATACTCCCTCAACATACGGAATGACCACTGGTCTGGGTCTGGGTTCCTCCTTTTCACCTGCTGGCTGACTGGAGTCCTGTTTAGGTTTCTTCTCTGCTTTCAGGAAGCCCCAGTTAGGATATCCACATTGCTCTAGAGCCTGTCTTGTGTGGGATTTCTCCTTCTGCCTGGCTCCTGAGTTACTGAGACGAATTGGATTCTAGTCCCCGCCTACAGAGCCGGCCCAGAAGTGTAAATGGAAACACAACAGACCCGAGCCGAGCCGAGCCGAGCCGAGCCGAGCTGAACCGACCCGAACTGACCTGATCCGCACTGTGACAGTGGAAAAGGGGCATTAGTGGGGATGCTGTCTGCTCTGTGGTACAGAGTCCTGATGACTCCTAACTTGTGCTCCAAAGGGTAATGGGAGTCAAACTGCAAATACTGGTCTGTGTGGGTGGGTTTGCGGTAGACCTCAGTTTGCAAATGTCCTCTATCAGAGACTGAGACATCATAGTCCAAGAAAGCCAACCTGCCATTTTTTGCATCTTCTCGTGTGAACTTGATGTATTTATCCACAGAGTTGATGTGGTCAGTAAAATGTTGGACTTCCTGAGATTTAATTTTAACTGAGGAGTCATCAACATACCTGAACCAATGACTTGGTGGTGTCCCTGAAAAGGACGTCAAAGCTCTCTTTTCTACCTCCTCCATGAGGTAGGAGAAACTAGAGACCCCATAGCACACCCATGTTTCTGCCTATAACATTGCTCCCCATATGT
This sequence comes from Nematolebias whitei, assembly GCF_014905685.2. NCBI lineage: Eukaryota > Metazoa > Chordata > Actinopteri > Cyprinodontiformes > Rivulidae > Nematolebias > Nematolebias whitei. The sequence continues at coordinate 46,982,556 of NC_056500.1, read as the reverse complement.
GAAGTAGGTTGACTGCAGGTACAGTTTCAAGAGTTGACACAGTTGTTCTGTGGAAAGCATGGTCCTGCTGCTCAGAGTGGTGTCTGATTTTAATCTTAAACTGACCACCTCTACTGCATCATCAACAGGAATGCACGTAAAGAGTGATGTGACATCAAAAGAGACCATTGTTTCATCAGTCTCCATGATAAAATCCCTCACCTTATCCACAAAGTCCATGGTGTTCTGTATGTGGACTGCATCATCAACAGGAATGCACATAAAGAGTGATGTGACATCAAAAGAGACCATTGTTTCATCAGTCTCCATGATGAAATCCCTCACCTTATCCACAAAGTCCATGGTGTTCTGTATGTGGTGTTCTGAGCTGCCAACTTATAGAGTGAATACTATTGTCAGATCATTTGCACTTTTTTGTGCCCATGTCTGCTTCTTTCAGCCTAATTGGGTAAACATGTTTTTTCTGCTTTGTTCTGCTAATTTAAGCTTGTTCTATCTTTTCAGCTACCAGTACTTTTTTAATTATTTTTTTATTATTATTTATTTATTTTTATTTTTATTTTCCATCCATCCATCCATCCATCCATCCATTTTCTTCCGCTTATCCGGGGTCGGGTCGCGGGGGTAGCAGCCTAAGTAGGGAGGCCCAGACTTCCCTCTCCCCAGCCACTTGGGCCAGCTCTTCCGGGGGAATCCCGAGGCGTTCCCAGGCCAGCAGAGAAACATAGTCCCTCCAGCGTGTCCTGGGTCTTCCTCTGGGCCTCCTTCCGGTGGGACGTGTCCGGAACACCTCACCAGGGAGGCGTCCAGAAGGCATCCTAAACAGATGCCAAAGCCACCTCAACTGGCTCCTCTTGACGTGGAGAAGCAGCGGCTCTACTCTGAGTCCCTCCCGGATGATCGAGCTTCTCACGCTGTCTCTAAGGGAGAGCCCAGACACCCTGCGGAGAAAACTCATTTCGGCCGCTTGTATCCGAGATCTCATTCTTTCGGTCACAACCCAAAGCTCGTGACCATAGATGAGGGTAGGAACGTAGATCGATCGGTAAATTGAGAGCTTCGCCTTTTGACTCAGCCCTCTCTTCACCACGACAGACCTGTACAGCGTCCACTTCACTGCAGACGCTGCACCTATCTGCCTATCGATCTCACGCTCCATTTTTCCCTTATTCGTGAACAAGACCCCAAGATACTTGAACTCCTCCACTTGGGGTAGGACCTCCTCCCTGACCCAGAGAGGTCACTCTACCCTTTTCTGGCTCAAGACCATGGCCTCGGATTTGGAGGAACTGATCTTCATCCCGGCCGCGTCGCATTCGGCTGCGAACCGCTCCAGCGAAAACTGTAGATCACGATCTGATGAAGACAATAAGACCACATCATCTGCAAAAAGCAGAGAAGCAATCCTAAGGCCATCAAAACAGATCCCCTCAACACCTTGGCTGCGCCTAGAAATTCTGTCCATAAAAGTTATGAACAGAATCGTTGACAAAGGGCAACCTTGGCGGAGTCCAACTCTCACCGGTAACAAGCCCGACTTACTGCTGGCGATGCGGGCCAGGCTCTGACACCGGTCATACAGGGACCTAACAGCCCGTATCAAAGGGCCCGGTACCCCATACTCCTAGAGTACCCCCACAGGGTCCCCCGAAGGACACGGTCGAACGCCTTCTCCAAGTCTGCAAAGCACATGTAGACTAGTTGGGCAAACTCCCATGCACCCTCCAGGACCCTGCTGAGAGTGTAGAGCTGGTCCAGTGTTCTACGGCCAAGATGAAAACTGCACTGCTCCTCCTGAATCCGAGGTTCGACTATCCGACGGACCCTCCTCTCCAGAACCCCCAAATAGACCTTACCAGGGAGAGTGATCCCCCTGTAGTTGGAACACACTCTACGGTCCCCCTTTTTGAATAGGGGAACCACCACCCCAGTCTGCCAATCCAGGGGAACTTCCCCCGATGTCCACGCAATATTGCAGAGTCGCGTAAGCCAACACAACCCTACAACATCCAGAGCCATAAAGAACTACGGGCCAATCTCATCCACCCCTGGGGCCCTGCCATCGAGGAGCTTTTTAACCACCTCGGTGACCTCAGCTCCAGAGATTGGAGAGCCCGACCCAGAGTCCCCAGGCTCTGCTTCCTCAGTGGAAGACGTGTCGGTGGGATTGAGGAGGTCTTCAAAGTATTCCGCCCACCGACCCACAACATCCCGAGTTGAGGTCAGCAGCACACCACTCCCACTATAAACAGTGTTGGTGGCGTACCGCTTTCCCCCCCGAGACGCCGGATGGTGGACCAGAATCGCCTCGAAGCCGTGCGGAAGTCGTTCTCCATGGCCTCTCTGAACTCCTCCCATGCCCGAGTTTTTGCCTTAGCAACCACCTGAGCTGCATGTCGCTTGGACTGCCGGTACCCATCAGCTGCTTCCGGGGTCCCACAGGCCAAAAAGGCCCGATAGGACTCCTTCTTCAGCCTGACAACATCCCTCACCAACGGTGTCCACCATCGGGTTCTAGGGTTGCCGCCGCGACAGGCACCGACAACCTTGTGGCCGCAGCTCTGGTAAGCCGCCTCGACAATAGAGGCACGAAACATGGTCCACTCAGACTCAATGTCCCCCACCTCCCTCGGAACATGTTCAAAGTTCTCCCGGAGGTGGGAGTTGAAACTCCGTCTCACAGGAGACTCTGCCAGACGTTCCCAGAAAACCCTCACAATACGTTTGGGTCTGCCAGGTCTGACCGGCATCCTCCCCCACCATCGGAGCCAACTCACCACCAGGTAGTGATCAGCCCCTCTCTTCACACGAGTGTCCAAGACATGTGGTCGCAGATCAGATGAGACGATGACAAAGTCAATCATCGAACTGCGGCCTAGGGTGTCCTGGTGCCAAGAGCACACATGGACACCCTTATGCTTGAACAAGGTGTTTGTTATTGACAATCCATGACGAGCACAGAAGTCCAACAACAGAACACCACTCTGGTTCAGATCAGGGGGGCAGTTCCTCCCAACCACACCCCTCCAGGTTTCACTGTCATTGCCCACATGAGCATTGAAGTCCCCCAGCAGAACAAGGGAGTCCCCAGGAGGTGCACTTTCCAGTACCCCCTCCAAGGACTCCAGAAAGGGTGGATAATCTGAACTGCCGTTTGATGCATGAGCACAAACGACAGTCAGAACCCGTGCCCGTGCCCCACACGTAGGTGGAGGGAGGCCACCCTCTCATTCACTGGGGTGAACCCCAACACACAGGCACCAAGTTGGGGGGCAATAAGTACGCCCACGCCTGCTCGGCACCTCTCACCAGGGGCAACTCCAGAGTGGAAGAGTGTCCAGCTCCTCTCAAGGAAACTGGTTCCAGAGCCCGAGCCATGCGTAGAGGTGAGTCCGACTATTTCTAGCCGGAACCTGTCAGCCTCACACACCAGCTCAGGCTCCTTCCCCACCAGTGAGGTGACATTTCACGTCCCAATAGCCAGCCTCTGTAGCCGAGGATCAGACCTTTTTTAGCTTTTTTAAAGCTAATTTCAGCTCTTTTCAGATAAATTCAACTTTTTCCTGCATGGTAATTTCATCTACTTTCAACCTAATTAACTTCTTACTACTAATTTCAGCCTGTTATGGTCCTTTCAGTTTTTTTTCTGCAAGTTTCAGCATTTTCTGCTATTTTCAGGCATTTTTTGGCTGTTTTTGTGCTAAATTTACCTTTTTTTTTTTTAGCTAATTCCACAGTTTTAGCTCATTTCATCTCATTCCACTTCATTCTGGTAGTTAAAGTTTTTTTCTGGCTTTTCAGCTACTTTTCAGCAATCTTTACTAATTTTAGCTTTTTTAGTTAATTTACTAGTTTTGTGCTCATTTCTGCTTATTTAAACTTAATTCAGCAAACATGTGTTATTTCTGCTTTCTTCTGTTAACTTAGGCTTGTGCTTCCATTTCAGCTACATTTCAACATGTTTTTTTTTTTATCTTATTTCAGCAAGTTCTTCATCAATAAGCATTCACGCTGCATTTTTGCAGGAAATGCAATTTCTTTAGTTGTGACTGACATTTTTCTCAGAAGAGTCACTGAAATCTTACAGACATCACAAATCTATTTTGATTTTACTGCCGGTGTCTCCAACCCATCTCAAGAAAGCTACCTGACACATGTCCAGGTCTAAAAAAAATACACCTAATATCAATAAATATTGAATAATTGTTTCATAAAAAGATTTTTGCTTTGTATACTTTGTACAATGTCTAATTTAATGGTGGCTTTTGATTTTAATCTCTTCCACACGTTCATCTATCCATTTTCTGTTTATTCATGATAAAGTCAAAGGACGGAGACCCAGACACCCCCTGCGCCTTAACAACAATCTCCAGCTCCTCCTGGGGAATACCAAGGTGCTCCCAGGCCAGAGGACATACAGGACACATGTGCATACATGTACTATACATTCATTCACACACAGTACTTACAAAATTTCCACAACACCAAAGCATCAGTTTTAATAGAATAATTTACATTATTTTAAAAAGCCACCATAAGGTAAGTCATCCAGTTGTGTAACATTAGGATCAAAATGGATGTTTTTTTGCACTAGAAAGGCTAACATCTGTCTATTAGTCTTTACAAAAAAATAAAAAATCTGCTTATGATTTTAAAAACTCGCCAGTCAATGCCAAATATTCCCTGATAATGTTCCATAAACCGAGCAGCTTATTTTTGTGATTTATCTGTATGGATTTGGCAGATTTCCTCTGTCTAGATCAAGCTCTGAAGAAAAGGGAAAAGCTCTGGTTGTGGATGGATGTTTTACATTTATAACCATGGCCACACAGATTGACCTTGTGTGTATTAAAACTGAGAAATAAAGCCTTATGCTTCATACAATGGAAATAATATACGTATACCATAAACTTATTACTACAAACTTAATGCTTCAAAAAGCTTTTAAATTTCCATTATTTTCTTCTCTACTGTACGTGCTGACGAGAGGAGGTCATGCAGCTTGTCCTCCTGCATTCAGTTCAACTCAAAGTGCACTGATAACGTGCAAAGAACAAAACTATAACACGTGCGGCCTAAAGTATTAAGGCAAAATTACTTTCTTCAAAGATTTGGCCTCATAACTTTGAAGTCTGACCTGTGAGTAAGGGCAGAATGAAGCTGCACGGGTGTTATGGGTGTGTGCAGCTATCTCATTAGGAAACCACCCCAGCAAAAGATTTCAGCGTAAGGAAAACAAGGACGATAAAGTAAATGAAAGGAGGTGAGGAAAGCAGGAGGAAATCCAGTGGTAAAGAGAACTGGGGATATTGTAATTAGTTGCACCTGTTTCCTTTAACCCAGCTCCAGTTTCCCCCTACAATCGCATGCAGATTACCCATCAAAGCCCCTCTTCTCTGCCTCTGCTCAATGGATCCTTTGTGGCCAGTTGTCAGGGAGGCGGCCTACAAAAGTATGTAACACAAGCAGGGCCACATTGCACAGGAACATACAATACGTGTAAGCCTCTGCCAGCCAACACAGGAATATCAGGGAGCATTTGCAGACATAGCGCTCCTGTTTGCATGTGAGCTGCACCGTTTTAGAAGTGTGTGACCACAACAGTTGCATCATCTGTCAACACTACAAAATGGAAGTTAAATTAGCTCTGCCATACAGGCCTGATCTCTACAGTGGGCAGGAGAATGAACGATTGTTCACTAACACAAATAATGCTTTATTATTAGCAGCAGACAGTGATATGTTCCCTTTCCAATGTGCAATCTGTTTAAGGCAATGCGCCGCTGTTAGTGACACATTCTCTCTACATTCTTCTTCTTTTGGATTCTCCTCTGCATCCTCTGTCCTCACTCCAACTACCTCCATGTCCTCTCTACCTGCATCCATATATCTCCTCTTTGTCTTTTTCCCGAGAGAGGCCAGAATGAGATGGTTTGGACACGTCCAGAGAAGGGACAGTGGGTATATTGGTAGAAGGACGTTAGAAATGCAGCTGCCTGGAAAAAGACAAAGAGGAGATATATGGATGCAGTTAGAGATGACGTGGAGGTAGTTGGAGTGAGGACAGAGTGAGATGGAGGAGGATGACTCGCTGTGGAGATTCCTAAAGAGGGAAAAGCTGAAAGAAGAAGAGTCACCAAAATGCTGTGTAGTTTCTTTAGTTTAAAGTTTGTTCAGACTTGATTGAAGCTGCTGTGATGAATGTATGGCACACTATGCTGTCAATCACAGGACAACAGTCTGAGCAGCATTATGTCACATCACAGTAGTCCCTCGCTACTTCGCGGTTCGTTTAACGCGTACTACCTCTATCACGGTTTTTCAAAATAAAATTGGACATGACACACAATTGGCTGATTGATGCATGATCATCATGGAATTTTATTTAAAATAATTTTTTTATTATTATTTAGCACCTGCTGCATCTTTGTGCAGCCCATACTGCAGGATAAACTTCCTGCTGCAGCTGATCAGCTGTTCTCCATGCATGATCAGTTGTTCAACGTGCAGAGCGGAGAAGTGGGCGTGGCCAAGAGTGCTTGCAGTGTGGCAAAGAGCAGAGGAGGCAGGGAGCTGAAATCATGACATTCTGTGCTCTTTTAGAGCGTTGAGTTTAGAAACATTGTTTAGAATATTGCAAGAGTGTGGGAAGGGTTTAAAACAATTTAATATCTAAATACAAAAATAAACTATTTGTACTACTTTTCCTACGTCACGGTTTTTCACTTATTGTGGGTCTTCAGGGGACAGATCGCCCGTTATAAATGTGGGACCACTGTATTTAAAGTAAACAATTTAATTCAGTTTATTTATATAGCTCCAAGTCACAACAGAAGTTGTCTCAGGGCACTATATGAAAATATACATTAAAATAAAGCCAATTAGTAAAAGTTATCAAAGGAACACAGAGCTGACTTGATGGCCACAGTGAATCTGTGTAAAACAGCTCAAGGCTGCCGTGCACGCTGTTTTTCTCTGCGGTGGATTCTGTCAGGATGAAATGTTAGGCCCTTGCACTGAGCTCTGTGAAGACCCTTATCATTGTGACTCCATTACAGCATGTCCCATCTGTCAGCTTTTAGGCTCATCAACTGGGTAGCTGGAACTTTTCTCAGATGTAACCTTTTAGGCAAACCAGCTGTTCAGTCCTAATGTTGGCTAACATGCACATTTAGTGCTGGTCCAATGTTTCAAATGATGATTGGAGATAGAAACGATACAAACTCCCAATTTCTGATCTGAAATTAAACTAAACTTCAAATTGTTTATAAAACTAAACAAAAAGATCCATCCATTATCTTTATCCGCTTTTTAATTTTCAGGTCACGGGGGTCCATGTCCAGCAGTCACTGTGTGAGAGGCAGGGGACACCCTGGACAAGTCTCCAGTCCATCACAGGGACACATAGAGACAAACGGGACAAACAACCATTCACTCTCTCACTCACACCTAGAGACAATTTAGAGTTACCAATCAGCCTAACATGCATGTTTGTGGTCTGTGGGAGGAAACCAGAATACCCGGAGAAAACCAATGCATGCACAGAGAGAACATGCAAACTCCACCCAGAAAGGCCACCAGCCAAGATTTGAACCAGGATGACCTGCTTGCTGAGAGACGGCAGCTCTACCAACTGAACCACCGTGCTGCCCTAAACAAAAATATGTTTGTGAGATTTTTTTACCACCATAACTTTGCTTTTTTAACTTGTTTGTACACTATAATGTACAAAAATGTGCACATGTTCATACTGAGTTAAGTACATTTATATTTTACTAACTTGGTTTTGTTTTATGCACCTTAAGCAGTTGTTTTTAATCACAGTTGGAGGCAATCCCAGAGTATTAAGACTGAGGGAGCAGACTCAAAATCATAATATAATTAAAGTGACTTCATTTACAGTGAAGTTGTATACTGTATACATATATATGTACATCAAGGAAACCTGGGGAAGGAGGATTAGAGTAAGGATGACTGTAGGAAGGGAATGGCAGGTAATGAACAGGTTGTCTATTCTTACTGGTAGGATTACAGCGTTGACAGAAGAGCAGAGGATTCCAGGTAGGTATAGTCCAGGGTCGAGGGGTAGTAGAAGGATCATAGAGGTTAGTAGATGGGCAAGTGGTGAAGGCGCAGAGGAGCAGCTGAAGGTAGGACAAGATGAAGGATTACAGGTATCTAATGTAAGTACTGGGCTTGAAGGCATGAGGAAGGAGACGAGGGGTCCAGGATTTGAGACTCCAGAGGCAGGTTCTAGGAAACACAAAGAAGAAGCCAACGTAAGTTAATTTCTTAAGTTAGATAATCACAAGGAGGTCAATAGCAAATACCTGTCGGTATGTAATGCTCCAGCAGGGAGCGAAACACTTCTGCAGCCTCTTGTACTCCTGGAGCTCATCAAGGAGATGATCCACAGCTGCTTGTCTTTGGCACCGCCCAGGACTCAGGAACCAGTCCTACATGTTTCAGTTTATGTTTGATTGTGTCTGATCATTTTTAAACCTGTTTATGTCTGATGAATGAGGTTTATTATAAGTCCACATAGTTTTATAATCTAGAGTTTATCTTTCCTAAATTGCTGTATTTATTATGTTTTATTGGG
>NC_056500.1:46950009-46968954 GCF_014905685.2 Nematolebias whitei | reverse complement strand
TTTTATTCACAATTTGTTTAGTGTCCCAACTTTTTTGGAATCCGGTTTGTAAATTACTTCATCTGTGCGATATGCCGATGTTTCCCCGTCACAGAAAGTTCTGAATAGATTTTTGTTTGTTTGTTTTGGAGATGAGTGTTTTTCTGGACTGGAATTGAGCAGGAATGTAAGTAAACCTAAATGTTTTTGGTTCGTGATATTCAAGCAGGTTGGAGTTACACGGTGTAGGAGAACAGAGCTGGTTTTCCCTTTTGCTTGTTTGAGTCAGCGCTGTGACGGATCCTGACGGAGTGAGGGAACAATTTGATCCACAACGAGGTTCAACGACGAAGCTAGAGGGTGGCCAGTGGTGGTCTTGGCCACCATAGATTATTCTTCAGCCACCCCAAGGACCACCCCAATCGTATGACAAAACTATAATTTTAAGCAAGATAAAATCTCGAAATCAGTTTGCTCAAATGTTTGGGGTGCTCACTTTACACATACATGTGGTGGTAGCCATCTTAGAGTTGGATTTAGCAACTCAGTTTGTGAAAGGAAGCGTTCTTATTTCCAGATGCAGCCACACACCAAAATGGAAGTTAGTCCCTCACTTATCTTTCAAGTTATCTTGCTCACAACGTGCACGGAGGAAAGGATGGGAAGAAGGTATTTTCAATTCCTCCTCATCGCTCCATGACAGGGGACAAAACAATGACTGTACTTAATCTTTCCAAATAGTAAGCCTGTTTCAAAGTATTTTTTTTACAGTTTTATAAATGAATCAAAATGCTTTATTAAGTTTTTACAATCGATTTTTAAAGCATTAAAATATATAATTATATAGAATAAGAAGTGGTACCCATTTTTGGTTTTCTCGAACACTTTCTTTTTAAAGCTTTTGGACTGTTGTCATTTTTTACGATGTATTTTTTGTCATCCTTTATTCAAACTGATTTTCAGTGCAGTGCTTTAACCTGCCTGTTTGAATAAAAGTGTTTTAGACCATTAAGTCTGACATATAAATCATCCAAGAACTAAAAAAGGTAAAAGAGTCAATTATTCTAAAATCTTAATTGTTTTTAGGCAAATCTTTTTTTTTGTTGTTTTTTTAGATGGTGCATGTTGACTTGTTGGTCTCAGGACAGAGTTTGATCTGTGAATGAATGGGTGAAAATGACATCATATTCAACCAAACAACAGCTAAATATCTGTGCTCTAAAACAATGTTATTATTACCAGTAAAAAGTGATAATGTAATTATTTACACTCAATCCCTGCAGTGTCATGCTTTCTAAAAGAGGTAATAGGCCTATGTGTGGCTTTGTATTTTTTAACAAGACAAACTGACAAAAGTCAAATTAAAAAGTTTATTGCTGCAGTTTTTACCACGTTTCATGTTGGGGCCGGCAGTGGAGCATTTTGAGGTCAGTCAGGAAACAGCAACCTTCAGAATCAATATTCTTGACTTCCTGAAAAATTTCAGGTCATGTTTCTAACTCAGAGCTCAGTAATTTTAACTTCTGAGTACAAACACAAACCACCATTATTATAAGAAAACTAATATGGCTGCACTTTGTAGCCTTTCACAGCTGCCAAAACAAGTTCAGAACTTCTGCAGTTCTTTCAAATGCTTTTAGTTTAAGGTAAGATAAGACAGAACTTTATCGATCCCACAGGAAATTGTTGTGCCAGAGTTTCAGTGCAAAGGAACATACACAAGGAATCACACAAGATATATAAAAAAAAATAACAGAGACTATAAAAATTCCAGCAATTAAGGTCTAAAAAAGGTCAGGAGCAGACAGAAACATTACAGTGTTATTAAACACTTTATCACCAATATAGTTATATATTAACAATCTTCTTCTTCTTTCGGCTTTTCCCTCTTCAGAGGTCTCCACAGCGAGTCATCCTCCTCCATCTCACTCTGTCCTCTGCGTCCTCTGTCCTCACTCCAACTACCTCCATGTCCTCTCTAACTGCATCCATACATCTCCTCTTTGTCTTTTTCCTGGCAGCTGCATTTCTAACATCCTTCTACCAATATACCCACTGTCCCTACTCTAGACATGTCCAAACCATCTCAGTCTGGCCTCTAACTTTATCTACCAGGTGTTCAACCTGTGCTGTACCTCTGATGATCTCATTCCTAATCTCATCCATCCTTGTCACTCCTAAGGAGAACCTCAACATCTTCATTTCTGCTACTTCCAGTTCTGTCTTCTGTCTTTTTGTCCATGTGATATAGGAATGATTATTTTGATGCTTTTATGTCAATTTATACTTATTTTACACTCATTTACATGTAGTTTGAAAACACACTTATACAACGTGTTATTCACATATTAGGGATTGTACTTTGTTTAACATGTCACAAAGACAAAGGGGGGGAATGATTTATGTTGCCTTTGTTAATATTTGGGACATTCTTTGATGGTTTGCAGAGGGATGGAGGGGTGCGTGTTTCCTCTTTAGGAATGCTTTGTAAAGTATAAGGAGTATTTCTGGCTTCAAGGTCTTGGCCCGCCTTGAGGTCACAATGCTCCTTATTGGTAATAAATCACCAGCTCCTCATCCGTTGTTCTGGTAACCATCAAACTTGTTTTTCACTGCTCTCACGCGATCCGGTCAGGGAAAAAGGTATAAAGGAGGTGTGACAGGCAACTTAATTTTTAGAAGTCTTGTGTGGACCAGCGCGAGGTGCCATGCAGTGGTGATTGAGTTCTGTCATTTGGATCGAAAGGCTTCCCGATCATTTTGTCACGGTGAGAGATACTCATATCAATTTGTGTGTTGAGTGTACGAGTGTACATGACTTTTGCTTGGCTGTTTTTCTTGTGGCAGATTAATAAATGACAAATATTATTCTAGCAAGTTACAGTCTCTGTGTTTTATTTTTCCTCTTGTCTGAATATCTGGTGCCGATCGTTCACGAACCCTTTTTGATAAAGAATTTCATAATACACCATGTCTCTGTCTCCAGACCATACAACATAACTGGTCTCACCACTGTCTTGTAAACTTTTCCTTTGACCTTTGCTGACACCTTTTTGTCACAAATCACTCCTGAAACTTTCTCCATCCACTCCATCCTGCATGGACTCTCTTCTTCACCTCTTTACCACATTCCCCATTTTCCTAGACAGTGAACCCCAAATACTTGAAGTCCTGCACCTTTGTGACCTCTGCTCCATGTAGTCTCACTGTTCCACCTCCTCCCTCTCATTCACACACATGTACTCTGTCTTACTATGGCCGACTTTCATTCCTCTTCTTTCAAGTGCATACCTCCACCTCTCCAAGTTCTCTTCCACCTGTTCCCTGTTCTCACCACAGATCACAATATCATCTGCAAACATCATCGTCCATGGGGATTCTTGCCTGACCTCATCTGTTAGTCGGTCCATCACCAGAGCAAACAAGAAGGGGCTCAGAGCGGATCCTTGATGCACTCCCATCTCCACTCCCATCTCCACTCCCATCTCCACCTTGAAGCTATCTGTCACTCCTACAGCATATCTCACCACTGTCCTGCTGTCCTCATACATGTCCTGTACCAGTCTAACATACTTTTCTGCCACTCCAGATTTCCTCATACAATACCACACCTCCTCCCTCGGCTCTCGGTCATATGCTTTTTCTAAATTACTTATTACTTACTCTATTACTTTTGCTGTAGTAGCCCAGTCATTTGGAAGCTCTTTCTTACCACTCAGATCCTTTAACAGCTTCTCTGAATTTCTCGCAACATTCTTCCTTCTTCAGCTTCCACCATTTGGTCTTCTTCTCTGATTTTACTCTTTGTCTCTTCTTCATGACAACAATCATTCTACACACAACCATCCGATGCTGTCTGGCCACGCTCTCCCCTGCCACAACCTTACAGTCTCCAATCTCCCCCCAGGTTTCCTCTACTACACAGAATGTAATCGACCTGCGTTCTCCTTCCTCCACGCTTATAGGTCACTCTATGTTCCTCCCTCTTTTTGAAATAGGTATTGACTATAGCCATTTCTATTCTCTTGGCAAAATCCACCACCAACTGTCCTTCCTGGTTTCTTTCCTTGACACCAAGCCCACCCATCACTTCCTCATCCCCTCTGTTTCGTTCACCAACATGTCCATTCAGATCTGCTCCGATCACCACTCTCTCCTCCCTGGGAATATTCTCTATCACTTCATCCAGAACTTTCCAAAATGTATCTTTCTCCTCCTCATCACATCCAACCTGTGGAGCATAACCACTGATGATGTTTAGCATCAGACCTTCTACTTCTACCTTCAGGCACATCACCCTATCTGACACTCTCTTCACCTCTACTACATTCTTTGCCAACTCCTCCTTCAGGACCACCCCTACTCCATTTCTCTTTCTATCCACACCATGGTAAAACAGTTTGAACCCTTCTCCAATGCTGTAAGCCTTGCTGCCCTTCCGCTTGGTCTCTTGGACACATAAAACATCTACCTTCCTTCTTTGCATCATGTCAGCCAGCTCTCTACCTTTGCCTGTCATTGTCCCCACATTTAGAGTTGCAACCCTCAGTCCTACATTCTTCACGTTCCTCTTCTCCCTCTGTCTCCTGACATGTTTCCCTCCTCGTGGTCGACTAACAGTAGCACAATTTCCGCCGGCACCCTGTTTGTCAACAGCACCGGTGGCGGTCGTTGTTAACACTGGCCTCGACTGATCCGGTATGGTTTTGCTTTGATCAACGCGCATTATAGTTTTGGCAAAAGTGTTTTACATCGGACGCCATTCTTGACACAACCCTCACCATTTACCTGGGCTTGGGACTGGCACAAGAGATACACTGGCTTGTGCTCTCTAGTGGCTGGTTTAGTTATATATTAACAATATAATAACATTGTTTTTAATTTGTTTGGCCTTGTTTAGATCACAGTTATCTCTGGAAACTTTAGTGGTTTTTAAATATTTATTCTGGTGAATCAACAATACCCCCACAATCCACCATAGTTTCCTAAAATCCTAAAACTCTCCAGTCTGAGACCTGACTTCAAAAACCTTCAGTTCCAGAGGAAACAAGCTGTGATCCTGTACAAAAACACTAACTGCAGCAGAAAATCTATGGATTCACTCAAAGTTTAGACCTGGAACATGAACACATCTGCATGGGTAAATACTTTTAGATGGGCTCAGGGGCACCACTGGCCCAATGAACAAATACACGATGGCAACAGTATAATAAAACCCCTAAAACCTTCTTATGGATTTTGGTGGCCCCCATCTGGCTGCCCCATTGAAACCATTCTGGAGCCACCCCTGGATGTGGTAGAGCTGTAGTACATGAGACGAGTCACCGACCAAGAAGTCCAAAGAAGTCTTCTCTCTAGGCTAGGCTAATGGCTAGCCTTACAATGGTCTGGTTTAATTCAGTTCAGTTCATTTATAGAGCATCAAGTCACAACAAAGTTGTCTCAGGGCTCTGACCAGGAACATTCACATACATACAAAACACAGTTCAGTTCTCTGTCTAGAGGAAGCTTCAGACTTTAGGAACCAGTGAGAACTTAAGAATTTTTTTTTGTTCCATTCCATTTCAGCACATTTCAGCACATAGCAACAGACAATGACATCCATCATTTTCTCTATTTCTAATCTGCACCAGGCTCTGGTGAAATAAGAATATCAGGAACATTTTAGGTTTTATGGGTTCACTGCCCGTGGCATGCTGGCTTAATTTTACCTTTCTTTTGATCGTGGCACATTTACATAAAACATGAAGAAAAGTGGTGCACATGATGGTCCCTTTTGGCCAAGCGCTCGCAGCTCCTGTCCACATTCCCAGTGTGGGGCAGTCAAGCTGCCTCTGCTCTGCTCTGTTTGTTTTATGGAGCAGTAGTGAAACCACTCTGGTGTCAGCTAGCTGCAAAAAAGAGGGGTGGGGGGGGTGGGGTATCCGTGCTGAATCTCATTGACAAAAAGAGGTCATTATTCTGCACACAGCATCTGCAAAAACAAGAATCAAATGCACAGAATCAGACGCAGAGCAGCAGGACAGCTGATCCGATCCTTCGGTGAACTCCACGGTGCAGGAAAGACAAAAAAATGTAAAAGGCCCGAACATCTTTCACCATGATGAGAACTCCTTTCACACCAGCTGAAGTAATATGAGGTTTGTCATTAAGCATGTGCAGCACAAATTATTCCAGACCAAGTGAAACTATTTATATCTACCACACGACCTGAGAGCCAAGTATGGCTCATGGTGTGATTTACATTGTTTGCTGGTTCTGTTGGGTTTTGCACAGGTGCACTGAGTGGACCCATGTGAGGCTCCGAGAATGCATTCCACAAGCCCATGGCTCCCTCTAGTGGATCATAAACTCCGTCTGGAACCAGGTTAGAAGCTGAGCTGGTTTTGTGTTTTAGTCCGTAAAATGGGATGAAGAATTTTTATTGTGACAGGAAGAAGCAAACAGCTTGTGCAACAGCAGCAGAGATGTTTGAAATATTCTGTTCCTAATTAACCTTCAAGCTCATCAGTCACGATCAATACAGAGCGTGGGCTGTTTTAAATTGAAATGAAGTAATTATCAGACTGTATTCATCTCGTTAATGAAACAATGTTCCAAAAGGCCTGCAGCAAAACGGCTAATTGAGTTCTATTTTCTGAGACGGGAAGCCTCTCCTTGTTTCAGTGACTGCAAAGCTTCAGATGTAGCTCAGTGCTCATCTCTGAGTGACTCAAGAACAGGTGTTGACAAGGTGGAGGCCCCCCCAGCTCCTCATGTTTACTCTCATCAGAGCAGAGGTCAAGGTGTTTCAGCGTCTGTACATCTTCAAGGGGGAAACGTGTTTATTCTGTGACTCGGCTGCAGTAGATGCACATTTCATATCACTAATCCAGCAAACGGGCAGCACGGTGGCGCAACTGATAGAGCTACTGCCTCTCAGCGAGCAGGTCCCTGGTTCAAACCCCGGTCCAGGGGCCTTTCTGGGTGGAGTTTGCATGTTCTCTTCGTGCATGCGTTGGTTTTCTCCGGGTGCTCCGGTTTCCTCCCACAGACCAAAAACATGCATGTTAGGCTGATTGGTAACTCTAAAATTGTTTTTAGGTGTGAGTGAGAGAGTGAATGGTTGTTTGTCTCGTTTGTCTCTATGTGGTCCTGTGATGGACTTGCGACCCGTCCAGGGTGTACGCCGCCCCTCGCACAGTGATTGCTGGACATGGGCACCAGCGACCCCCGTGACCCAAAATGGAATAAGAGGGTAAAGATAATGGATGGATGGATGGGCATCCAATGTAAAAACTATCATCAAGTCTTCGTGAGTCAGTTCACTGTGGAGACTCTGAAGAAGGGAGCAGCTGAAAGAAGAAAGTATAACCATACGAAACTTAATGAGCTTTGTTCTCTTTATTTTACTCAAGTATGTTTTATAGCTCTGGACACATTTTATTTGGAGAGGGGAAAAGCAGAAATGGTTCTTTTGACTGTAAAGATCATAAATCTCTGCACTACTTCAACAAACACATCTCGCCTACTAGGGGAGCAGAAGTGATACTAGCCAACCAAAATGCTGCAGCATCAGCCAGAAGTCCCAAACAGTGCTCACCAGGTGACTAGTTGATGCAAAGGAGGAGCAAAGGGAGAAATGGGAATACCCTCCGTTCCATCCGTCCATCCCTGCATGCATGTTGAAAGCAAGATCATTTGAAAAATAAGTATGGTACTAATTTCCATTTTGTCATAATGCTTCATGTAGGCATAAGATGGGTCAATATGGGAAAATGGGTCGCCTGGTCAAAATCCAAGTTGGCCACCACCTGTTAAAACATGTAAGCTGACCACCCCGATCATTTGAGGAAACTATGCTTTCTAGTTTTTATACTGCTGAAAAGTATAGTTTCCTTCCTGGTGTTTACAGGTGCTGGTCATAAAATTAGAATATCGTGAAAAAGTTGATTTATTTCAGTAATTCCATTCAAAAAGTGAAACTTGTATAATCATTCATTCATTACACACAGACTGATATATTTCAAATGTTTATTTTAATGTTGATGATTATAACTGACAACTAATGAAAACCCAAATTCAGTATCTCAGAAAATTAGAATATTACTTAAGACCAATAAAAAAGAAGGACTTTTAGAAATGTTGGTCAACTGAAAAGTATGAACATGCAAAGTATGAACATGTACAGCATCAATACTTAGTTGTTGCTCCTTTTGCCTGGATTACTGCAACAATGCGGTGTGGCATGGAGTTGATCAGTCTGTGGCACTGCTCAGGTGTTATGAGAGCCCAAGATCCTCTGATAGTGACCTTCACCTCTGTGTTGACCTTGGACCTCAAAAACACAGTGGACCAATACCAGAAGATGACATGGCACCCCAAACCATCAATGACTGTGGAAACTTGACACTGGACCTCAAGCAACGTGGATTCTGTGCCTCTTCTCTTCCTCCAGACTCTGGGACCTTGATTTCCAAAGGAAATGCAAAATGTACTTTCATCAGAGAACATAACTTTGGACCACTCAGCAGCAGTCCCAGGCGAGACGCTTCTGTCACTGTCTCTTGTTCAACTGTGGCTTGACACAAGGAATGCGACAGATGAAACCCATGTCTTGCATACGTCTGTGCGTGGTGGTTCTTGAAGTTGTGAACAGCCAGCCTCTTTAGCAACGATCTTTTGTGTCTTGCCCTCCTTGTGCAAGGTGTCAATGTTCGTCTTTTGGACAACTGTCAAGTCAGCAGTCTTCCCCATGATTGTGTAGCCTACAGAACTAGACTGAGACTGCTTAAAAGCCTTTGCAGGTGTTTTGAGTTAATTAGCTGACTAGCGTGTGGCACCAGGCGTCTTCAATATTGAACCTTTTCACAATATTCTAATTTTCTGAGATAGTGAATTTGGCGTTTTCATTAGGTGTCAGTTATAATCAACAACATTTAAATAAACATTTGAAATAAATGAATATAATATACAAGTTTCACTTTTTGAATGGAATTACTGAAATAAATCAACTTTTTCACGATATCCTAATTTTATGACCAGCAAATTAAAAAAAAAAAAAAAAAGTGACATTTGAGGAAACTATATTTATACGGAATATAAAAAATAGTTTCCTCAAATGGTTGGGTGTCCAGTTTCATAGAACGTACAAAATCATTTCAGTCTAAAACTCTGGCATGAAGTTGGAGGGAGATATGCATTCCTTCAAGGAGCACAAGGCCTTTAATTGTATTTCAGGAAACATACAACGAAAAAAAAAAGGAAAAACAGACAAAAAAAAGTCCTAAAACTTTATGAAAATGTTAAATTATTCAAATATACAAACATATTCACACTTACAGTATAAGAAATATAAGGTGAGGACTGATGAAGTCAAAATATTTCAGTTGTCTTTATAATCCCCCCAATCTTACTCAGATGAAGATCTGGTTGTTTTAAGCTAAATGTCCTTCCTGATGCAACGTGGGCACAAACTTGCAACCTAAGGATTAAAATAAACACAGCCCCTTTTATTTATAAGCATAAAAAAGTACTTACAATAACAATAAAGGCACTGTCAATGTCTTTGTGCCTGATTAGACCCTGTCCTGTGTTTACAGTTTTGATTAGTCTGATTCAAACTCATGGTCCTGTCCCAGACTCAGAACAGCAGCAATCACATCACATCACTATTTTAGTGAGAAAATACTAATAATACATCTTAAACATGTGAAAAGTCAGGACCAACTTGGTGCGAGAAAATTAAAAATACACGTGATGCACCAAAATTTGCTACGACCCTATCTTTTTTTTTTGCTATAGTCAAAATTTGGTCCAAGAACATGCTCACTGCACGTCATTACACTCTAAATGAATACAGCCTTGACTCTCAGTGATATGTAAACAAGTACTTGTGCACTTTTGTATCTGGTGTGCAAAAAATAATAAAATAAAAATGCACAGAACAGATGAAGTTTCTTCCCCCAGAGAGTCACCACCACATCTTTAAAGATACACAAACATATTGTATATCAAAATGTAGAGCTTTTTCATTTAAATTTTAAAATGGCCGCCATGTGGCAGTCATCATGAGAAAACTAGAAGGTTTCTGAAAAAACTTTGATGACTGCCATGAATTACATGGCCACTGCCAAAATTACATGACAAAAAGGCCTGTTTTGATATGTAATATGTATGTGTATGTCAACAGATGTGGTGGTAGGAAGAGTCTGTTCGATGACTTACTGAGTTTTGTTCAGACCTCTAGGTCATGTGACCTCACTGTGGCCGCTAGAGGCTGTTAAGAGTTCTGTCAGTTTTTCAAAGAGAAAAATGGCGTCTTTGTTTGCAAATTACGTCACCATGGTAATTCAAAATGCTAATGAAAGTAACAGCACACATCACGGTGCCGAGCCAGTTGTTTTGAGATAACATTTGTTGGGGTGCACATTGCAGTTCGGGACGCATTAAAGCTGAAGGAAAAGCAAGAACCTTTGCAGGTGGATAATAATAGGTGCCTGCCTTCAGGCCGTCACCAATTAAAAAAATCTTAGACAATCTTCAACAGTCCGGTCTGCATCAGCTGAAATAAAACAGCAGGTATAAGCATCTTCTTTCCTCCCAGTGTACAACTAGTCACAGAGTTCTCGTGCAGCGCCTCTCAGTTCACTTTTGGGTATATCTTTTCGTAGAAAAAGCTCTGTTCCAGCACGTAAAGTTCACCGTCCTTTTCTCTGATGGCGTGAGTGCGCACAAACTGAAACTGCTCCAAGGCGAACTCGTAAAACTCGTTCTCGATTTTCCAAATGTTGGACTGCTGCAGCTTGGCTATTGTCTCTTTGGTGGGGGCCTTCTTCTCGGTGGTCTTCCTCAGATGGGACCGCTTTCCTGAGAAGACAACAACAAACGTAAAAAAATAGCCATCAAAGCTAATTTAAATGGTTTTAACTCAGCTATATTTATACATACAGATATGGTGTGGTTATAGTGAGAATGTTCCCCATTACATACTGAATCTAAATCAAAAAGCAAAGATGGCCACCATAGCTTAATAGAGAAAATTACTATAACTCAGTGATTTGTTTTTTCCATATTGAGATGAAATTTGGTATGGTGGTAGCTGAGCACGAACCCCAACACATAGTACTGTCAAATTAAAACTTTGAAATGGCCGCCACGTGGCAATCCCCATCAAAGTTTCTCCAGGAACTTTCTAGTTTTAAATATAAAATGCATAACAACAATATGAGATCCTTCATCAGTCCCTCATGTCGAAGACTTCAAAATTCCCAATTTAATAAAGAAAATAACTGAACACGTTTTCTTTGATCTTCTACTGGATTGCCCGCAGCCATTTATAAAATCACATGTAAAACGGGTAGGGATGCACCATATAGGATTTTGGGCCGATATATTAAAATTTATTTGGCCGATAACTGATACCAATACCGATATTTTTCCCCTACACCTACTTACAGACACTACTTATCTTTATCTGCTGTGGAATTAAAATACTACATTATTCTGCATGGGCTTTGTTAGTTTGGCTGCTACCAAATTCAGATGCCAAAAAGGGGGCTGAAAATTATGCGACACTATATAAATATATAAATATATAATATATATATTATATATTATAATATATATATATATAAACAGCACCTTTTATATCGGTGAGTTATTGTTGATGGAATGGCCGATGTCCGATATTTAACTTTATCGCTAATATCGGCCAATACCGAAACCATGCCGATAATATTGTGCATCCCTAAAACCGAGGTGATACACCTGTTTTACATGTGACACATGATAAACTGTGCCAGCAATTGTGCTACTGTAAGTTGAAGACCACAAGGGGAGAAATGTTCCAGGAGACAGAGGGAGGACAGTCAAGAGTGTAGGGCTGAGGGTAGCAGGCCGACATGATGCAGAGCTGGAAGAACGATGGATTTTATGTTCAAAAGACCAAGTGGAAGGGCAGCAAAGCTTGCACTACTGGGGCAGGGTTTAAGCTGTTATCATGGTGTGGAGGGGCAGGGTTTAAGCTGTTATCATGGTGTGGATAGGAAGAGCAATGAAGTAGGGGCGGTCTTAAAGGAGTTTGTAAGGATTGTAGTAGAGAAGCTGTGGGCATGGAGGACAGAAGATGCAGAGGACTGAGCGAGATGGAAGAGAACGACTCCTGTGGTGACCCCTGAAAAGGAAACGGCCAAAGGAAAAGGAAGAAGGTGGAATTGGGTGTCACTCAGTATAAGTTATGTTGGTGGCTGGTGGAACTGTATTGTTAGTTTCTATTTTGTTTTTGGATTGACGGGTAGAGCAAAAAAAAAAAAACCTCTTAAGACCAGCACTAGCACCATCTTGCCATCATCCACCTTGGCCGTGTTTACAAATGCATGTCATTTTACACCCTGAGCCATTGTGTGTTTATAATAATAGTTATTCTCAAACTGTGAAGCTTTCACTCCACCAAGGATATGGTGGTACGATAAGGAAGGTGCATGATCTTCCTGTTTTTTTATATTTATTTTAAAGAGGTGCATTGCAATAAAAGTCTGAGAACCACTGTAATGGAAACAGATGGTTTATTGTGGAAACTGGTGTGGTGTTACCTGTTTTGTAGAGCTCTGTGGCTCCTTTAAAGAAGCGTGGCAGTGCTGCCTCCAGGACCATGATGAAGTCCTCCAGCTCCTCGGTTACTCCGACTAACAGATACTTATTTACCAGGTTGTACTTGGCCTGCTCCAGGGCCCATCTACTTCCCCCATTCCTGCACACAAACAGTAGGAGTTAGCTTTTTGAATCAATTGGATTTAACTTTGGTTGGTAGAAAAATTCTAATAACCACTTCTAGTCAACTATCCAAAATTTCAGCTCACATTATTTACAAAACTATTATATGTTGATTGAATTTTACATGCTTGTACGTCTGCAAAGTTAATGGGAATTCACTTATCTCCCAGTCAGCTGACTTGGTTAACATTTCTTTTACTCCTTGCACTCATACTCCTGGTCTTCGTCTGTTGTGCCACCTTTTGAAAGGGAGTTTTATCTTGGAACATGTACAGGCTACCGGCCTCAAGGACCCATGTGAACTGATACTCTGCTAGGCATGGGTCAATAAATGGTGCCAAAGTAATATAAGATTAAAAAGTTAGTGTCAAAACTAAACCCATCTGTTATACTGGTCCCGTGATTCAAACGGTTTTTAATTAGACACCACAGACAAGCTATTTTACTTTGTTTCCCCTCCAGCCACATAGAGCACTGAGCAGTTCCACCTCTCCAAACTGCTGCTTCCAGCCATCACTCATGGTCATCAAGAAGGGGATTTCTCTTAACTTTTACAATGAATGTGCAAAAAACAAGTCAGTTTGTTTTATCCTGTGCATAGCACAGACAGTCATGTCTTATCTAGCAGAGAAGTAACTCTCATTTCTTCTTTCAAAGTAAAGCTGTATTAAAAACATTTCCAACAAGCTACAAGAGTTAGCACGTTAGCTGGTGTCATACACAACCTACTGCAGACTCACTACAGAGGCTAACAACCAGCTGATTAATTAATAATAATTAAGTCGTCTAGCTCGCACTGTTTCTTTAGAGCAAAACAGAGAAGCATCAATATATGCACAATTACTTAATACTTAAAGATAAAATATAAGCTAAAACAATTAAAGCAGCCCATTCATGGACTCTGGTCTTTTAGCTTACATTAGATTTAAATAAAAATATATTCTCAATACTTGTGATCTAATGAACATTGCAGGCTTAATATTACAAATCATCTTAAAAATACATTTTATTAAAATGTTGATCTCAAACTGGTAAATATTGGTCCTGAATGCAGGAAAAAAACAGAGTCAACATGTCACTATGTTCTGTCAGTCTTCATAAAAATCTGTGAGGAAAAATTGAAATACCTCCAAATAAACATTTTCTTAAAAACGATTACACTATTATACCCATACTACAAACATCAGTGGGCAATATGTGATGTCATTTAGGCAGCAAAAGTGACAGTAATTACTTTTTGTGTTTTAATAAAAGCAAAGAAATCATCCATCTTATCCAATATCTGCTCCTCGTTCCAGATTTGGTTTGCGGGGGCAGTAATTATGAGATACATCTTTCCACGTATATTAATGCCAAAACAGTCAAACTAATATTTTTTCTCCATGTTACCATACTGCAGAATATCATACTGGGCCCTGGCCTACTTGTGCCAATATTTCCATCTCATTCGAGAAAACTTGCTCTCTTTGACTTGAGTCTTTGTGGCAGGACTTTTACTGTGACAGAGTGGGAGTGGGTGTTCTAGTGTAGCTCACCAACACTCTGAATGGTGACCACAGAAGAAGGGGATCTGCAGCCAGAGTTTTTCAGGAGCACAGTCGGAACCCCCTGAGGAGACGCACTCGTCAAAAGTCTGCAACACAACAGGAATTAAGTCAAAGTTTCTTTAGTTGTCGTTTGCACCACATGTGGTACATGAGGTGGAACTAAATTGTGTACACTGGATCCCAGTTACATCCAACAAAAGTATAAATTGTAAAGAAAAACTGTAATAAGATCTAAGATATGAACTAAGAAAAACGTTAAACTAATAATACACTAAGCACTAGTAGTACAAAAACAAAATGCTGAGCAACAGCAGCACGAACATGAGTCTGTGTGAGCAGATGAGTGCGAATGAACACAGCAACATGGATAATCAGCAGCACATATCAACAATCAAGTGGCATTATATTACATCAAGTGCTTAACAGTTACTGTAACATTCAAAGAAACTAGAAAGTTCCTGGACTAACAATGAAGGGGACTGCCACATGGCGGGCCGTGGCCATTTAAACATTTTGATTTGGTTCGCACTCAGCTGCCATCACGCCATAATTCAGCTCAACATGCCAAAAAATATCAATGAGCTATTTTTTTTTTTGCATTTAAGCTATTATATTGGCCATCTTTGCTCTTTGATTTGGATTTAGTATGTGATGAACATTTTCAGCTATAACCACACCAAATTTCAGCTCTATACATGTAAAAAAAACGATGACGTAAAGCCATTTAAATTTAGCTTTGGTGGCCATATTGGATTTTTTATTTGAATTCAGTGTTTATTGGGGACTGGCTAGAAAAGCAGTCATCTATTATAATCCACCTGAAAAGGGTCTTACTCTTCCTTCAACTTTAATGTGACCTGAACCGCAACATGTCCCCCCACAAATTAGAGCTGTCATTTTTAACCCGAGCCCGAGTTAGAATATTTTGGCCCGGCCCATCCTGGACCGGGCCAAAATAATTTACTGGATGAGCGGCCCAGGTCGATGTCGGGTTTTTGATCGTGTTAGCAGATGCGCGCTGCTGACGATCCAATTTGGATCACTAGCTGACCGGCCGGTTGAAAGAGGTAAAAAAAAAAAAGTCCAGATGGCTCACTGCCAGCAACTCACCTGAAGCTTAACTGTACTCGGCCGCTGCTGACTCCGATGTGCGCGGCCAACAACCCAATTTGGACCATCAGCCGCGCGCATCTGCCGGCCATTAAAAACTATAATATCTATAATATTAAAATAACTAATAATCCGCTGACTCTTGTTAATAAACAAAAAATCTTATATCTTCCTTTCTTTGAAATATGTTTTGAAATCATGTCAAACTGATTTGCTTACAAAAGCTGTAAACGTTTAATTATAAAAAAAATGTTGTTTTTGTTTTGTCCTAAGAGCTAGCTTTGGTAAGCCAGGGTCAGAGCGCCAAGGTCCCCGCCTTCGGCCACTGCCCATAGCCTCATGCACCTGACTTTTAAGGCCCTTCCTGCAGGTGGTGGGTCCACAGGAAGGCAAACCCATGCCGCTCCTTCGAGCTGAGCCCGACCGGGCCTCATGGGCAGAGACCCAGTCACCAGGCGCTCGCCGACGAGCCCCTCCCCCAGACCTGGCTCCAGGGTGGGGCCCCGGTAACCCACGTCTGGGCAAGGGACACTGAATTTCTTATTTTGTCCATAAAAATCTTCTGAATCGCTCTTTGTCTGGCTTGTCACCTAGGACTGATCTACCATGGGAGACGTTATCAGGGGCAAATTTTAATTGCCCCAACAGCATAGCTCCTAGGATCATTCAAGTGCAGAAACTACTCCACCACGATAAGGTGGCGATTCAAGTAGGAGATTGCGGATACAGGCAGTTGAAAAGAGTTTTCTCCGCAGGGTAGATGGACTCTCCCTTAGAGATAGGGTGAGAAGTTCAGTTATTCAGGAGAGACTCGGAGTAGAACCGCTACTCCTTCACATCGAGAGAAGCCAGTTGAGGTGGTTTGGGTATCTGGTAAGGATGCCCCCTGGGCGCCTCCCTAGAGAGGTGCTTCAGGCATGTCCAACTGGGAGGAGACCCCTGGGAAGACCCAGGACACGCTGGAAAGACTGTCTCTCGGTTGACCTGGGAACGCCTTGGAATTCCCCCAAAAGAGCTGGAAGAAGTGGCTTTGGAAAGAGATGTCTGGGCCTCCCTGCTCAAGCTGCTGCCCCCGCGACCAGACTTCGGAATAAGCGGAAGATAATGGATGGATGGATGTTTTTTTTTTTCAGGTTCAGGCCTGTAATCAAAGTTAATTGGTCGGTTTTAGGTCGGGCTTGGAAAAAATGATACGTGTTCGGGCCAGGTCGGATTTGTTTAGGCCCGAACGTAACTCTACCACAAATGTTATATCAAAACAACCGGCTCGGAACTGTGATGTGCATTATTACTTTTATTGGTGTTTCGAGTTACCATGGCGACGTAATTTGCAAAAACATAATTTTTCTCATTGAAAAACCTTGACAGAACTTTTCACATGCTCTAACTTCCACAGTGAGGTCACATGACCTTGAGTCAAGAGGTCTCTGAACAAAACACTGATTAACTTTTGGAGCCATTTTGGTTCAAGATGGCTGCCACTGACACATCAGAGGTGGTCAACGGAAGCTGAAGAAGCCCTGCAGGGTTGTTTTGAGGCTACAGACTGGAATGCAATGTGCCAGCCACATGGAGAGGACATCAATGGCATGACTGAGTGTGTGACCGACTATATAAACTTCTGTGTAAATAACACCATCCCCACCAGAACAGTGAGATGCTTCCCCAATAACAAACCCTGGATCACCACTGACCTGAAAGAACTACTAAACCAAAAAAAAAAAGAGCCTTCAGGGAAGGAGACAGGGAATTATTGAAGAGTACACAGAAGCAACTAAAAGTCAAGATAAGAAACAGCAAGGAGGTGTACAAGAAGAAGCTGGAGAGTAAGCTCCAACAGAATAATATCAGAGAGGTGTGGTCAGGGATGAAAAAGACAAATAGAAGATATATGGATGCATCTAAAAAAGTTAAATCTGGTCCTCTGGACATTCAAAAAACAAAACAAAGCAAAACAACAAAAAAATGTAGAAACGTTTTGTCATTCATCCGAAAGACTTCCTCAGTCTGAGGTGCTGTATTCAGCTCAGTCTTATAAACAGCACCTTCTCAAAGTGGATCAACCAGTTTTGCTGCTGACAATCAAATATATGGATGCAGTTAGAAAGGACATGGAGGTAATTGGAGTGAGGACAGAGGATGCAGAGGGCAGAGTGAGATGGAGGAGGATGACTCACTGTGGCGACCCCTGAAGAGGGAAATGCAGAAAGAAGAAGAAGAAGCCTTTAGCCAGTAGTTTCAGGTATTTCAATGTCGCCCACTCTGTCCCCTGAATGCATTTGACTGTGTTCGCTGGAGTCCCTAATGCCACGTTTTAGACTATGAAGCTGCCAATAACCAGGGTCTGCTTCTCAGTGGGTGTGTCACTGAGCAAGGAAAATCTATTAGAAATGTGAACGGGTCGGTGGTGAACTGGGGGCTTAGACTTAGCACTAAGCTTACTCCAGACAGTCACCCAGCCAGCCTGGGTTTCTGCCTGCTCGGAATCTACTGGAAGACCACTAACAGGAGCTAGTCTCAGTGGCTCCACACTGTCTACAGGGACCTGGCTAGCTAATGGTTTTTCAACAGCGGGGAGCCGAGCTTCCAGTTCAGACAGCCTCTCCTCCAAAGCTACTAGAAGTCTACATTTAATACATCATTACGGCTAAAGGAGGCAGAGGAGTAGCAAGTGAGAACAAAAGACAGGAGATAACTAGAAACCATGCAAATCTAATATTAGCAATAGCTAGCAGATCCAAAATACACTGGAAAAAAAAACCCCAGAAGTGTTGAAATACAACAGTTGTCTCAAGCACAATCCAACAGTAGAAAAACACCTATATTGCGGGTGTTTGTGTACTAGAATGTAACTGCGCAAAAGATAGATAAATCCAGTAAAACAAGACTCCTCGAGCAAATAAATTACTCAAGATACCAGCAGAGAAAATTGGAAGTGACACAATACACCTTACTGTGAACATCCTCCCCAGAGAACAGAGTGGTGTGAACACTCCATCTAGAGATAATAAATATGTCTATCAAGCTTCATTAAATTATCTTGAGCACTTCAGAAGTGATGGTTTGGGCAAGCAAAGGACCTTGTATAATATTTGACCCTTATTTGTGACCTTGACCTTGGACTGGGCTGATGAAAATTGTAAGCGAACATCCGTTTAGTGATGATGAATACATGTGTAAAGTTTCATTAAACTATCTTGAATAAAAGTTGTGGGCAGGACAAGAGAAACTTAACATACATACGAATGGACCCGCCTTTGAGGGGCATAAAAAGAAAGAATAAGGTCAAAAGAATAAGGTTGTTTTAAACACCTGATAGTCCGGTAGACTCGGTTCGATTGGGGACCAAAATTTGGAACATTTGTTTACATTTTCAGCTGGTGCGGTTCGCATTCACACTGCACTCAGTCAGTCGATCCAACCTGTTTATCAGCTGATTAACTGATCACAGCCCTCCTGACACTGAACAGCATACACAACATTGCTCTGTTTGTGCCGGGGGACTGGATCTTTGGGATGAACCAGTCTTTGCCGTAATGTATTTTGGGGTTTAAAA
>NC_056500.1:46946278-46949609 GCF_014905685.2 Nematolebias whitei | reverse complement strand
TTTTTTTTTTGAATGTCCAGAGGACCAGATTTAACTTTTTTAGATAAACTGCACTAAAGTTCACTTCAACCGAACTGAGACCTAGGTATTTAGGTGGACCAGAGTTCACTTTTTTGGTCCGCATCAGAGTTCGATTGCACATTCACACCTCCCCAGACAAACCAGACTTTCTAGCCAAATGGACTAAAGTTAGATTAAAGCGGACTAAACAGGGCTGGTGTGAATGCACTCTAAGTTCAGATGACAAACCTTCTTGTCTCCCTGTTTTCTTCGTCGGAGGCCCGGTCTGTAGTCGTCTCCAAAACGCAGGAAGTAGTAGTAGGACACAAGGCGCTCTATGGGATCCCGCACAACATTTATGTACATTGGCTTACCCTTCACTCCATATCTAAATAAAAACACAATATAGCAAACACTTCTGTAAATGATCATTTTTATGATGAAATGAAGTCTCAGTTGCAGGTTGATGCTGACATCTTCAGCAGTGAATTACAGGACATTAACTTTACTCTAAAAGCAGCTTCTCCATGAAGCAGGCGGAAGGATCAAGGATAAACAAGCAAGTAGGAGCTCCCTCTCTATGAGAAACACTTACACCATTAGAATAATTACCCGTGATCACTGGGACGATAGTGTCAAAGGAGATAAGGACAACAATGCTATTAATCAACACTAACGCACAAGCTGGCAATCAATACCTGACCTTCCTTTATCTGCTCGGCTAACTGTGTGCAACTAATCTGGATATTAATGGTATTACAGGAAATGAAGGGCCTTACTTTGAAAAGTCCAGATAAGCTACGTGGCCGTGGTAAAAGCCAGGTTTCATCTCTCTCCACGCAGTGACATTCTGAACAAAGCGCACCTGCAGACGGAGATAATGGCAGGTTATTGTGGAGCTGCGGGAAAACACAGCAACACTAAAATGTTCAGGGAGTTCAACATGCAAGTTCATGACTTGTTGCACTACAAAATAAGGAGTTAAGAAAAGGCATGAGTAAAAAAAACAAAAAACCTCATTTTGACTGTTTTATGGAAACAAATGTTAACAAAACTGGGTTGTGGGCCATGATGTGACTGTGAACCCTCATCTCTGTTTGATCATGAGTTGACTGTGGGGCTATTGTGAGATGGCAGACAGGATATTACCTTGGCACTGGAAGCCAAACGTAACAATAGTTTTGGTCTGGGGCATTTACGCTGCGTGACCTCAGCTCAGTGTAGCAGACAACAAATACCATCAGCTATTATTATGTCAAGTGTGGAAACAAATATGCCACGAAGACAAAAACAAAATACAAAAAACACGTACAGAAAAAAGTAACATGAGGTGACACAGTCCACTGATTCACACGTGCTGGTAACAGGCAACATCTTTTTTTTATTATTACTAATTAAACAACACAGCAATGTGCCAACAAAAGCACAGACCCTTTTGAGAACATCAAGGTAAATGCTTCTTAGATTTAAATTAACAAAATAGAAGAACATTGATGCAAGACTCTTCTTTTATAGTTGATTCATACAACTTTAAAACCACGATGCAAGTTTTGTTTCAGAGAAGCATAATGTAAGGATGGTACTTTTCTGTGGCCCGGTTTGTGTCTGTTTCCCTTGTGCTCCCTCATTAGTTCCATTAGTGCCACCTGTGTCTCATCCCAGCTGTCTGCAATTATGTCTCGTCTTGTCTCTACATATAAGCCGCCTATTCTGTCTTGTTCTTCGTTGGGTCGTCTTCGTTGGGTACTCTTCGTTGGGTCTCCTGAGTCTTTCCCTGAGTCTTCCTGGTTCCTCGAGTTTCCTGTGTCTCTCGTGTCTCCTGAGTTCCCCGTGCCTCCTTCCTATGTTCATGTAAGTTTTGCTGCCCCGTCAGCTTGTTTATTTTGTACTTTTCGTTTATCATTAAAATCCTATTTTTGTATTTCTGCCGAGTTGAGTCCCTGTTCTGCACTCTGGGTTCGCTCCTGACACAAATCCTGACAGTACGACCCGACCAGAACAGATCCCAGCGGGCAGGGTTCTCACTCGGCAGCACTCACCTTTTTTCTTTTTCCTCCTCGTGCCATTATGGACAAGCTCCTCTCCGTCTCTGTCCTTCCGCCGTCCCACCGCCGCCGCAGTGGCAGAAGACAGTTCCGGAGGCAGTCTGCGGCGACCGGCCCGGTCTCGTCGGCCGCGCAAAACTTTAGAGCTGGTTCCGGTGTTTTCGTGGGAGCGGGGTCCGCCGCCTCACCTCCCAGGTTTCCGGTGGGGGCGAGATCCAGCGTCGCGCGGGAGCTCCGGTCCACTCCTGTTCGGTTCGGTGAGTCCGGTCCGGTTGACGTTACAGGGGCGGGTTCCGTCGCCTCACCTTCCAGGTTCCTGGTGGGGGCGGAATCCGGCCTCTCACCGCCACTCCGCGCCGCGGCTGTTCGACCCAGCCTGGCCGTACCTCTGGAGAGTTTTCCTTGTGACTCCGTGGGGGCGTGTCCCGCCGCCTCACCTTTCAGGTTTCCGGTGGGGGCGGCACCTGTCACCACACCCACTCATACAGACATTCCCTTTTTTCATTCATTTTCCCCTGAAGATATTTTTCATATAAATCAAACCATTCTTGAACTATTTAATTCAGCTAAAAGAAACCCGTCCTCCTTTGATTTCGTTTTGTCCCAGATGGAGGATTTTTTACTATTCTATCCCTGGTCTTTCTTTGCTCCCCGAATATGATTTTTTATTAACTGAGTTACAGACTCTAAAGACTCCTGTTTCAGCCATCCCTGAGGTGGACTCCACGCTGCACGCAGCCCCTGTGGGGGGTCCTCAGCTCTCCTATTCCGAGGGGGTCCCGGCAGACGCTCCTCAGCTCTCCTATTCCGAGGGGGTCCCGGCAGACGCTCCTCAGCTCTCCTATTCCGAGGGGGTCCCGGCAGACGCTCCTCATCTCTCCTATTCCGAGGGGGTCCCGGCAGACGCTCCTCATCTCTTTTATTCCGAGGGGGTCCCGACAGACGCTCCTCACCTCTCCAAGTCTCCAGAGGGGTCGGCGCTCTCCAAGTCTCCAGAGGGGTCGGCGCTCTCCAAGTCTCCAGAGGGGTCGGCGCTCTCCACTACCACTGAGGATTCGCCTCCATGGTCCTCCATGTCGTCTGCTGCAGAGCCACAGGCCTCTTCGTCGTCTGCTGCAGAGCCACAGGCCTCTCCGTCGTCTGCTGCAGAGCCACAGGCCTCTCCGTCGTCTGCTGCAGAGCCACAGGCCTCTCCATCGTCTGCTGCAGAGCCACAGGCCTCTCCGACAGCAGCAGCAACTCCCCAGGCCTCTCCGACAGCAGCAGCATCTCCCCAGGCCTCTCCG
>NC_056500.1:46945398-46946268 GCF_014905685.2 Nematolebias whitei | reverse complement strand
CCGACAGCAGCAGCATCTCCCCAGGCCTCTCCGACAGCAGCAGCATCCTCAAAGTTTCCCTCGTCTCCTGCTGCATCTTCCAAGTTTCCCTCGTCTCCTGCTGCAGCCTTCAAGTTTCCCTCGTCTCCTGCTGCAGCCTTCAAGGTCCCCTCGTCTCCTGCTGCAGCCTTCAAGGTCCCCTCGTCTCCTGCTGCAGCCTTCAAGGTCCCCTCGTCTCCTGCTGCAGCCTTCATGGTCCCCTCATCTCCTGCTGCAGCTCTCCAGGCTCCCACGCCGTCTGCTGCAGCTCTCCAGGCTCCCACGCCGTCTGCTGCAGCTCTCCAGGCTCCCACGTCTCCTGCTGCAGCTCTCCAAGCTCCCACGCCGTCTGCTGCAGCTCTCCAGGCTCCCACGCCGTCTGCTGCAACCCTCCAGGCTCCCACGCCGTCTGCTGCAGCCCTCCAGGCTCCCACGCCGTCTGCTGCAGCCCTCCAGGCTCCCACGCCGTCCGCTGCAGCCCTCCAGGCTTCCACGCCGCCCGCTGCAGCTCCCCAGGTCTCCTTGACGCAAGCAGCATTCCCTTTGGTTCTGTGTTTTGGACGGCCTCCCGGCCGCCCCCCTGACCTGGCTCGGTTTGATGGACAGCCTCATGGCCGCCCGCCGGAACAATGACTCTTTGGGACGATCCCTTGACCGTCCAAATCCCTTGTGGTCCCTCGTGTCCTTTTTCTCTCTGGTCCCTCGTGTCTTTTCTCTGGTCCCTTGTGTCTTGTTCTCTCTGGTCCCCGTGTATTTTCTCTGTTCCCTCGTGTCTTTTCTCTGGTCCCTCGTGTCTTCTCTCTGATCCCTCGTGTCCTTCCTCTGGTCCCTCGTGTCCTTCCTCTGGTCCCT
>NC_056500.1:46924808-46945388 GCF_014905685.2 Nematolebias whitei | reverse complement strand
TCCCTCGTGTCCTTCCTCTGGTCCCTCGTGTCCTTCCTCTGGTCCCTCGTGTCCTTCCTCTGGTCCCTCGTGTCCTTCCTCTGGTCCCTCGTGTCTTTTCTCTGGTCCCTCGTGTTTTGTTCTCTCTGGTCCCTCGTGTCTTTTCTCTGTTCCTCGTGTTTTCCTTGGGCCCTCCACCCTTGCAGTGCCGCCCTCCACCCGCCCAAGTCCTTCGGGAGGGTTTTTTTTTGGGGACGCCTGGAGGCGTCCTTGGGGGGGGGGGTACTGTAAGGATGGTACGTTTCTGTGGCCCGGTTTGTGTCTGTTTCCCTCGTGCTCCCTCATTAGTTCTATTAGTGCCACCTGTGTCTCATCCCAGCTGTCTGCAATTATGTCTCGTCTTGTCTCTACATATAAGCCGCCTATTCTGTCTTGTTCTTCGTCGGGTCGTCTTCGTTGGGTCTCCTGAGTCTTTGTATGTATTGTATGGAAATGATCTTATAACCTTGCTGAAATCTTTAAACATCTCCATTTTCAAAGTTTCCAAAGCAGTTCGTGCAAGTGCTAATTTATATCATACCATCAATTTTGCATTACATAAACATTTACACAGAATTGGGTGGAACGGTGGCGCAGTTGGTACAGCTGTTGCCTCTCAGCAAGAAGGTTGCCGGAATGAATCCCAGCCAGGGACCTTTCTGGGTAGAGTTTGCATGTTCTCTCCATGCATGCATGAGTTTTCTCCGGGTACTCCGGTTTTCTCCCACAGACCAAAAACATGCATATTAAACTGATTGGTAACTCTAAATTGTCTCTAGGTGTGAGAGTGAATGGCTGTGTGTCTCGTTTGTCTCCAGGTGTCCCTGTGATGGACTGGAGACCTGTCCAAGGTGTTCCCACCTCTCGTACAGCGATAGCTGGACATGGACACCTGTTACCCTCGCGACCCAAAAAGGAAGAAGTGGTTAAAGACGATGGATGGAAAAAACATTTACACAGAATTAGGCGGCACAGTGGCTCAGATGGTAGACCTGTTACCTCTCAGCAAGAAGGTTGCTGGTTCAAATCCCAGCCCAGGGCCTTTCTGGGTGGAGTTTAAATGTTCTCTCCGAGCATATGTGGGTTTTCTAACCACAGACAAAAACATGCATGTTAGACCAATTGGTGGGTGGGGTGGATAGATGGATTCTGGTACAACCTAGGTGGCATGAGCTAAAAAATACCATCAATCCATCCATCCATCCATCCATCCATCAGCTTTACCTGCTTCTTCCTTTTCGAATCGCGGGGTCACTGGTGCCCATATCCAGCCATAACTGTGTGAGAAGCGGGGGACACCATGGACAGGTCTCCAGTCCAACACAGAGACAAACGAGACAAACAACC
Source organism: Nematolebias whitei (assembly GCF_014905685.2). Lineage (NCBI taxonomy): Eukaryota > Metazoa > Chordata > Actinopteri > Cyprinodontiformes > Rivulidae > Nematolebias > Nematolebias whitei. The sequence goes on along the minus strand of NC_056500.1, from coordinate 46,944,023 downwards.
ATTCAGTCTCTCTCTCTCACACCTAGAGACAATTCAGAGTTACCAATCAGACTAACAAGCATGTTTTTGGTCTGTGGGAGGAAACCGGAGTACCTGGAGTAAAACACACACATGCACGGAGAGAACATGCAAACTCCACCCAGAAAGGCCCCCCGACGGGATTTGAATCAGGGCAACCTCCTTACCAAGAGGCAGCAGCTCTACCAACTGCGCCACAGTGCTGCCTGCTAAGAATACCAATTTGTGAAATCCAAAACTAACGGAGATATAAAAGTAAAAACTAACATTTGCAAGATTACACTTTGGAACCTTCCTTAGGAAAGCTGAGGAGCTATTTAAGCAGAATGTTTGCAGTGACATGAGAATATTGTGTGGTCAACTGCAAAGATCCTACCTGGTCCTGTAAAGACATGACGGGGTTGTTCTTGGTTGTGTTGATATGCAGGACATGGAAAAGATTTTTACTGCAGAGATCATAGGCGATGTTAGTGAAGGACGTGCTGGCTGTTTTGGGAACTCTGTTGTAGATGATGAACATGTCATCGTTTTCAGCCAGAGGTGCCAGCCCCCGCCCCCAGCCATCTTCACTGTGACGGAGCTCTACCTCAGCCACCTCATGCCTGGCAATGATGCGCTCTGAGTGAGACAAGAAAAAGACCTTACAGCACTTGCCTAATATCATTAAATACTTCTGGTAAGTTAGTGATTAGATATTCGTCTAGGTTTCTAAAGTGAACCAATTTTGTTATTGAATCTACTTGTGTCATTTGGCTTGTCTGTGTTTAAGTTGCAGTGAAAGTTTGTTGATGATTAAGACTAAGTGACAAAAAGGGAACTCCCTGGTCTTTGTTTATATGAACTCAGACTCTTCTTCATCTCTTTCTGATAGTGACTGGCTCCATTTTTGCTTTATGGATGACCAGAAGAAGAAAGGCAGACTGGGTTGTGCGACCATTTCAAGAACTGTTTGATGACAGAGCCTGTTGATTAGTCAAGTTTCCAGAAATTATGGCCAGTTTATTTATTTCATATTTTAGTCTCACAAAATAAAACATTAGTAACATTAGTTACTACCTGAAGTTACTGCATACTAAAAATGCAATTGTTTATTATCTGGGTGTCCAAACAATTCTTTAAAAAGTCTTCAGTTGATCCAAAAATGCTGCTGCCAGAGTTTTAATGAGAGTTAGTAGGAGAGATAATATTTATCCAGTTTAAGTTTCTCTCCATTGGTTCCCTGTAAAATCCAGAATAGAATTCAAAATCTTACTTTTAACGTACAAAGATCTCAACAACCTAGCTCCATCTTATATTACAGCTCTTATTGTTCCATTTTTTCCTAACAATGGGAGACTGCGACGAAGTGAAAATTCAACGCAATCTGCTGGCTTCCTTACATATATAATGTTTACTAACTGGCTTTTAATAATGTATGTGAATGTTTTTGTACAGTGCCCTGAGACAAGTTCTGTTAACACTTGGCACTATATAAATAAATTGAAATGAAATTTAAATTAACAGAGCACTCTGCTCTCAGACTGCAGGTTTACTTGTGGTTCCTAGAGTTTCCAAATGTAGAATGGGAGGCAGAGTTTCCAGTTATTGTAAAACTAACTTCCAGCTTCTGTCCAAGAGGCTGACACATTGTCTACTTCAAAGATGACTTTCCTTTTTGATAATCCCTAGTTAGGGTCGGCTTGGTTTCCTGAGCTATCCCTTACTATGCTGCTATAGGCTTAGACTGCTGGAGGACAGATTGATCAGACTTCCTCACTCCACTACTCTACCTGTTTGTATTTGTTTTTATTTCCATCTCAACATGTGTTCTGTCTTTCTTCAAACAGGGGGGTCACCTGGACCTGCCATCCTGTGTCTGCCTCTCCTTCCTGTTCCTCTCAAACTCAGCCAGTCGATACAGATGGCCACTCGTCCTGAGCCTGGTTCTGCTGGAGGTTTCTTTCTGTTAAAAGGGAGTTTTTTCTTTCCACTGTCTCCTTTGTGCTTGTTCAGGATGAGAGTCTGTGATGAAGTGAAGATTCAACACAATCTGCTGCTTCCTTAGCTAGACAACTTTTACTAGTTGGCTTTTATAATGTATTTGAATGTTTCTGTTCAATGCCCTGAGATGAATTCTGTTAATTAAATTTTAAAAAGTTTGCCAATATCCTTTATTTCTGTACTTAACTGGTAATAATTAATTAAAAGTTTGAATCTTTGCAAGCCAAATGCATAAGAGTTTGCAGGCTATGTGCAGAGAGCCACCTGTTGATTTAAAAGGTTTAAAACTAACTTTTTTCTTTATGTTTATTAGTTAAACAGTTGAAATAAGTGCAGAGCAACAGCAGCTCCAATCTTGAGCGATCAGCTGAAGTGGCAGAAATCAACATGGGAGTCATCGATACCACACAAAAGCAGCAGAAGGCCAGAGTAGATTTACTAGCAGACATTAATTAATGAAAACAAGAGTTTCTAAAAACCAAACAGCTTCCAAAACATGTAATTAAGCTTTTGATAAGAATATTGACAGGATGCTTAATGAAAGTGTTTCTCCACTGCAAGGTTAATCAAAGCTAATTACAGAAGTGTGCCTCGATGTCTGAGCCTGGCCGTCACATTTTGCAGAATGACTGGCTGTTCAGAGTTGGCAGTAGAATTGCAGTAATATTATGAAATATGGATCCTACTCTTCACTTTTAAGAACCTAAAAACATGCGTTTAAAGTTATCTCAAGTTATATGCACAGTGTTTTAACAGAGCTCTCAGCTTTATAAAACTGTCTGCTTTGCAACAGTGCGTGGACATCGGGGGCAGTGCCACTGGACTGGCAGACTGGGGTGGTGATTGACATACAAGGCAGCCAATGAGACCAGCTCTTTTCTGACGCATACGTCACCACGCGAGCACGTTCAAGCGCGCTAAAAACAAACAAGTTGACTCGGAATAACCTCCAGTTTATTTCTTCTAATCTAAACTCAAGAAAGTGTGTCAAATGAGTTGGGGAGCTGGACCAAGTAACAAGAAAAAAACCTACCATTTCCATACGGAATGGGGGGAGGACTTTTTTTTTTTACAATGTCATATTCGAAGTGCATTTCACCGGAACGACATTTTCGGATTATATTCATAAATACTACGATGCTGACTTCCTTCCAAAAAGCGAAGTGAGAAAGAAAACGGTGAAGAAACTAAAATCCCAGTTACCCAAACAGCAGTCATTTTTCTTACAGCTGACCAGCAGCGAAGCATCAGTCTGGGTGAGTTGCTTTAATAATTGCTAAGCACAAGAAGTTTTATCAAGACGGAGAGATTTTAAAAGAGGCATTCGGTGAAGCAGCTGTCTCGTTGTTCAGAGACTTTAAAAACAAACCAGAAATATTCTCTTCCAGCAAAGCTCTCCAGGTATCAAGAAACATGTTGGGGTTAAAAGCAGCTGCTGTCAGAGCTGAGTCATCACTTTTGTTCTCAAGTTCTCTGGTGAGTCTTCAAACATGAAGTTATTCTTGTTGTTTTCTGTTCCTTTGTGTGAAGAACAGAAGTTATTACTGGGTTTTGTTTATTATTTTTTATGCAAACAGTAAAAATAAATTGTCACTTTTTTTTTTTTAAACAAACTTTTGGGTGTTGTCATTTATGTCGCGTCCACAGCGAGCTGGGACTTATTCATTCATTCAACCTTTATTTATCCAGGTTAGTCTCACTGAGCCATGAGGACTCATTTACAACAGAGACCTGTTTTAGACAAACAACATATAAAGTACAGACAACAATAAACTACAGTTAAATGCAATTAAAATAAAAGTGTTATAAAACAATAAATCAAGGTGCCATATAAAACTAGGGATGGGACCAATCTGATATCAGTACTGGCGTCCGATACCAGCATAATTTACGTATCAGAGTTTTCTGATCCATGATGCATGTCTGTCTCCAAGTAAAACGTCTCCACATGTGATTCCCTGCCAGCTGCTCTGCACGTTGACTTCAAACTATGGAATGGATTTCCTGAACGGAGGCGTGTCTCATGAACCCAGAGCAAACCTGGGCATTGTACGGCCCCCGGGCCGCATACGGCCCTTTGATTGACTCTGACCGGCCCGTGTAACGTTAATTGGAAATTACAAAATAAACATATTTTCTTATTTTACCGGATGCATGGACTGAAGCTGCATTGCTTTTATTTTGGAAGTTGTTTTTTATTTACGTACATGATGACGCAAAACGTATATTGAGACATGCGCGTGATTTGATCGTTGTCACTAGCAAGTCACAAGACGACTTTAGCCCTCAGAAATGTCTGCTTATGCTAAAAAAAAAGAAAGGTAGATGCCGAATGCAGGGTTTTCAACAAAAATTGGACTGCTAAGTATTTATTTACTGAAGTTAGAGGTAAAGCCATGTGTTTAGTTTGCGGGGAGCAGATCGCCGTGTTTAAGGACTACAATTTGAGTCGGCATTACGAGACGAAACACGGGGAGAAATAAAAGAACGTGACTGACGCTGAAAGGGCGCGGACATCGGAAGCTTTGCTAGCTAAACTGCAAAAGCAGCAAGGCTTTTTTTACCAAGCTTCACACATCCAGGGATGCAGCAACCAAGACCAGCTTTGTGTTAGCTCACAAAATCGCTAAAAACAGTAAGCCATTCTCGGAGGGGGAGTTTATCAAAGAGTGCTTGGTGGACTCTGCAGCTTTAATACGCCCTGAAAAAAAGAAGCATTTGAGAAAGTCCCGCTCTCCAGGCGAACCGTCACGAGAAGGGTGGAGGACATATCGTGGAATCTGGAGCTTCAGCTGCAACGTGAAGTGGCAAGTTTTGACTTTTTCTCCTTGGCTTTGGACGAAAGCTGTGATGTCCGTGACACAGCCCAGTTACTCGTATTTGTCCGCAGGATCATGCCGGACTTCAAGATTACGGAGGAGCTGGCAGCAACGTGGTCGATGAAAGGGACGACTACAGGGAGCGGTCTCTTCATGGAGGTGAATGCGTGCATGGACACACTGGGACTGAAATGGGACAGACTGGCAGGTGTCACAATGGACGGTTTTCCAAATCTTACAGGGAAAAATGTGGGACTTTTAAAACGTATGCAAGATAAAGTGTCTGAAATCGACTCAGATCAGGAATTGATCTGGCATTGAATCACAGACAGTTTGTCGCACTTTTGGAGGACCATGAGTCTGAGCATAGTGACATCGGCTACCACACACCTGTCAGATGGCTCAGCCTGGGCAAAGTGCTAAAAAGAGTTTGGGACCTGAAAACAGAGATTCAAGAGTTTTGTGAGATGAAAGGCAAAGACATCCCAGAGCTCTCAGATGAGGACTGGAGGGCAGATTTTGCATTTGCTGTTGATGTGACTGCACTGATGAATGACCTGAACACCAAACTGCAAGGCAGGGGCCTTTTTGTTCATGAAATGCACACCCTGGTGAAGGCTTTCATGAAAAAGATGCTGTTTCTTTCAAGCCAACTGGAGAGCAACAATCTCACTCACATGCAAACCCTGAAAGAAGTCACACCATCAGCCGATCACCTCCGCAGGTACTCATCCATGTTAGGAGCATTGCATTGTGAGTTTTCAAGGAGATTTGAAGATCTCAGAACAATCGAGGATGAAATGCACATGATTTCCTCTCCCTTTACCTGCAGTGTGGATAATGCACCCAGTGATGTTCAGCTGGAACTCATTGATCTGCAGTCTGATGCTGTACTGGCAGAGCTCTTTAAATCAGGATCTCTACTGGATTTCTACTCTTCTCTCAAAGAGGAGAACTTTCCAAACATGAAGAGACATGCTCAGAAGATATTGGTTCTCTTTGGCTCTACCTTGATTTCACTTTGAATTGAGGACTAAGGATCATTATTTACTGTTTCACAGTTAATAAAAAAATAAAAAATAAAAAATAAAAAAAATTGAGCGATGACGATAAGTTCATTGAAACACTTCACAATGTTTCTACACTTAAACTGAGCTCAAAAAAAAAAAATGAGTAGTTCACTTCAACATGTAAACATTGTTTGAACTAACACAATTTGATTATCAAAACATTTGTAAAATAGTAATGATCATAGAGAATTGTCTTTTCCACTTGATTAATTCAAGAAAGAAAGTCTCAGGATGGGTCAAACTGTATTTCTGGATTCAAATCAATGAAATGACAGTTTCTGTCCATCTGGTCAGTTTTGACATCAGGCCTAGTCCACTACATGTAGTTAGAGAACGTTAGAGAGTAATGATTCAATTTCTTGATCGTCTGCTTGAAGTGAGCAAAGTTGTAAGTGTGTTAAAGTTCAAGCTTCGGTCAACTAGAAAGTTTACTGAAAAGAAATGTCATGTTTAACTTTTACAGCAAGATACAGGAGAGGTGGCTCCACGAAGTCTGTTTTTTCCATGATATCTTTCTGTCTGTTCTTAAACAATACTTGACTTTCCATAACACCTTACATCACAAACCACACCTCTGTTCTGGTCCATCGACCAATCAAAAAGCTCTCAAATGAACCGGAAGTGACCCTTCTTAAAAAGGTTGGCACTTCCCAGTTCAAAAGTAGAGTTGGGGAGTACAGAGTTAGAGGAGTTCACAGAGAGTTCAGCTCAGTCTTGAAGCTGCTGTAAGCTCTGTTCAGAATGTAGAGTAGAGAGTTCAGGAGTTTTGGAATCCAGAGTGCAGAGAGTTTGGGAGTTTGTGAATGCAAACGCAGGCATTCATGGATGCTGCTAAACCAAACAAGCTGAACCAGAGACGATTTTGGGAATTATAACTTCTGTTTGGATAACCTCGCACGGCTCTCGAGGTATTTGGCTGTTCTCACTGAGACGCTGAACAGTGGTTGGAAGTGAGACTCCACGCCGGAACTGATCTATCTTCAGAAAAGGTAAAAGTCGACCTTCACCAAAAGTGTACTGTTTGGGACAAGCTGATTTCCGAAGGAGCGTGTACGTTCTGGTTAAAACAGATAAATTCCCTCACACATCTCTCTGTAAGATAAATCTCAATTTTCCATCTTTAAACTCTCCTTTCTGCTAGAAAATTAATCCAGATGTTTTCATTAATGTCTGTGGTGAAGCAACGGAAAATCATGGCCGTATGGTTTTCATGGTTGTAAAGCTGATTAATTATGTTGTTGTTTTCATATTCTGCCAAATTAATGTAAATGTGTGATGTGTTAAACTTGATTCTGTTAATAAATGACCCACTCGCTTGGTGAGTCAAAGATAATTAACGTCTCACGTCCACATTTCTGTTAAATTCAAAGCACGACAACATCCAGTCCAGAAAGATGAGTGAACCCGTTTAATGTATGAATATATCTCAGGATATGTCATACTACATACATATGTGAACAAACATTTTCAATGATGAAGTTCACGAAATCCAGGTACAGATCATCTCTCACTGACGATCATCTGTCAGCTGTGCTTCGCATCTCCACCTCAGACATTCAACCTGATTTTGATGCACTTGTTAAAGCCCAGCAGAGACTAGATTTTTCTCACTGAACAAGAAAAAACAACTTAAAAATGTAAGAAGTTTTAAATGATGTTTTTATGGTTGAGTTGTGCATGATTTTAATTGTATTGTGGTTATTTTTATTTGCACGTGTAGTGTGTTTTTATGATGTTGTTTTAGTGATGTATTGCCATTCCCATTGTTTTGGGAAATTCGCTTGAATAAATTACATTTTTTGGAAGGCAACCTCATGTTTTCATTGCTTCATTAAAACATATACTCTTACCAGCTTGTCAAAACAATGCTATTTACTGCTTTTTATAAAGAAATAGAGTTAATATTATGCAGAATTGAGATCAGCCTTTTGGCCGGCCCTCCACAATATTTTCTGTTTCTCATGTGGCCCCATGGAAAAAATAATTGCCCACCCCTGACCCAGAGTAATAAGACCCGCCTCACATTCAGGAAATCCAGTTCATAGTTTGCAGCCAGCTACAACGTGAGGACTGAGCTGCATCACTGTGGCTAACAGCTAACTAACCTAATTGCTAACTAACTAACGTCTTGGACGAGGGGCAGACTGAGCGCGGCTGACCGAAATCAGGCTGCCTGCTTCGGATTGAATGAGAAGAACACACCGCTGAAGCCACGGAGCTCGAATGTTTACCGAGAATTTGCTAAACTTCATCATAATTAATGACCAACCACTATCAGTTGTAGAAAAAGGATTTTGCAGATTGATACTTTTCATTCAACCTTCATTTAAACAGATAAGTTACATTGGAGCCCATATATGGTTTACCCTTCATATTTATCAGTACAACAGTAGACAATCATAAAAAAGCATATGAATTGAAAAATACAAGAAAAGTATATATAATATATATATATAATATATAAAATATATATATATATATATATATATATATATATAAATGAAACAAAAACAGCTACATTATAAAGTGATGTAAAATACTAAAAACAGGAACATGTCTGTGTTGGTTTATGCCATGAACTTAGCAGATGGTTGAAGCCATTTAATCACTTTAATATCCACTTTAAAGCTAGGAGTAAATAAAGAAACATGTTTTGTGTTAGCAGAATTTAATTCTAACTTTAAAACTTATCCAACATTAATAAAACTTACTCAAGTTGCCTTTTTGGACATGCATGCAAATATTTGTACAAATTGTACTTGAGAGGAGATTATTACAACCTCATATAAAATCAATGATGATCATGATATCGGAACGGTATCGGACGATATCCAGATTTAGGTATCAGGATTGGATCGGAAGTAAAAAAATGTGGATTGGTGCATCCCTATATAAAACATGGTAAAATACTAAAAACAAGAACCTAAAACATAAAAAGCATACCTGTACTTAATGTTTATAAATACATATATGTTTTGTATTTTTATAGTAGGTAGATCACTTGGACTTGGTCATTTCAAAAGTAGCTTGCATGCTGAAAACGTGTGGGCACACCTGCCTTAGCCGTAACCTGGAGCCGCTGGTTTAAAAAGCTCCAGCAGTGTCCCACAGGATTTGATGAGAATGGCTACCTTTACTCTAGTCTTTTGCATCCAGTACCATCAGCCCAAATGTTTCGTCACAGACCTGCGGTGACCATGGAGTTCTGCAACAAATGTGCTGGGAGCATTGCTACTATCCTAATTGTACATCTTAGTCATCTTTAAAGCAGTTGTGGACAAAACATGATATTCTCAACAGTGGTTGGCTGTTTAACTAAAAGTAAAGTTACTCTGGAACCGTTTGACACATTAAAAACAACAATGTTCAAAATTGTTCAATTTGAAAAAAAAAAAAAATTGTGCCATTTGCAATTTTCTTTTATTCTTCCATAGCTTATCTACAAGAACACATATTTGTATTCAATAAAAACGTACTCATTGTGAGAATTTTACCTATTTTACTCCAAGAGAACTTAGAGGTGTGAAGATGTGTGCATGCACTTGAAAGAAGAATGAACGTCAGCGTAGAAAGACAGAGTACATGTGTGTGAATGAGAGGGAGGAGGTGGAACAGTGAGACTACAAGGAGCAGAGGTCACAAAGGTGCAGGACTTCAAGAACTTGGGGTCCACTGTCCAGGAACATGGGGAATGTGGTAAAGAGGTGAAGAAGAGAGTCCAGGCAGGATGGAGTGGATGGAGAAAAGGTTCAGGAGTGATTTGTGACAATAGGGTGTCAGCAAAGATCAAAAGAAAAGTTTACAAGACAGTGGTGAGACCAGCTATATTGTATGGTCTAGAGACAGAGACATGGACAAAAAGACAGGAGAAAGAATGGAAAGTAGCAGAAATGAAGATGTTGACGTTCTTCTTAGGAGTGACAAGGATGGATAAGATTAAAAATGAGATCATCAGAGGTACAGCACAGGTTGAACAACTGGGAAATAAAGTTGGAGAGGCCAGACTGAGATGGTTTGGACATGTCCAGAGAAGGGACAGTGGTTTGGACATGTCCAGAGGAGGGAGAGTGGGTATACTGGTAGAAGGATGTTAGAAATGCAGCTGCCATGAAAAAGACAAAGAGGAGATATCTGGATGCAGTTAGAGAGAGGACATGGAGGTAGTTGGAGTGAGGACAGAGAGGTGGAGGAGGATGACTCACTGTGGAGACACCTGAAGAGGGAAAAGACGAAAGAAGAAGATTGTGAGTATTTTACCTGCTTGAGTGAGTTGGTAAAAACAAGTTTAACACAAAACAAAGACCTATTTCAGATGAGTATGTGGAGATTTATTTGTAAACATTACTTTTTATCTTTTTATTTCAGGCACTTGTTCTCATGTTGATAAATTTGTTTGCACATGTGTAATATGAACCTTTTTAACTGATACTGTGAGCATCACAAACTGTGTTAAAACGTACGTAACTTTTCTATGGATGTGAATGTTTCCTACAATGAATGCCCTGAGACAACTTTATTGTGACTTGGAGCTAATTGAAGAGTTGCTTACCGAGTTCGGCTCTGGACTCGTCCAGTCTCTGAATCTGGTTCTCTATGAGGAGCATCGCCACTCCAAACGCCAGAACGGCCAGAAGCTGGATCCTGGGCGGCATCATGGCCCTCAACAGCCCCATGAAACGAGCACATGAACCATTCCGTGACCACAGGTCCAGGCTAAACAGTCTGCAGTGCTGCTAGCAGCTAAACTAAGTTGGTTCCCTTTTGATTGACTCGACTTAAACTAAACTAAAACAGACACACTAAATACAACTGAATAATGTTGCGTTTAGCGGTTGTCACCAGGTTAAATCAAAACAAATCATCCACTAGCTAGCTTCTGTGCTAACAATGAGGAACTCGTAGAAACGTCATCTTTAAAAAAAAGTCGTGTTAATTAAGGCTGGATTTCATGTGATGCCTACGACAACAAGCTGACACCAAGACCAGAGCTCGTTTGAAATAAAATGAGATTATCTGGACATAAACTAGTTTTCGATGGTTTTAGCAGCTCAGTTTCCGCAGCTCGCTTCTTCTTCGTCATATTAATTGAGCACATAAACAATAAAATGGTGGATGTCGCCACCTGCTGGACGAAAGCATGAACTGCGTCAGCCCTGCCCCATAATGTGAAAAACAGCTACAATCAGTGAAATTAAATTATAAAACCAGTCAGTGATTTTTCTTCTTTTTTAAAAAACAAAATAACAACTTTCCAAACAATATTTTAAAATCGTTATTTTATTTAATATTATTAGATTGTTTTATTGACTGAACAATAAACCAAAGTTAAAAGGTGTTGCCATCCATGCTGGTTTAACAATCTGAGGTAAGTTAGTAAGTACATAAATAAATAAACATGGTTTATTTTAATCTTTTTATTTATCTGTTTGTTCGTTTTTTATGTGAAGTCATTTTGACGGCTGTGGAAACTTGGTTGTCAGTGGTCCTGTCTGGTAATCCTCAGGTTCATCAGGAACAGCATCCGGCCTAAAGAAATAGCTAAATTTTTCATGTGAGTTTGACGACTGTGGTGACCACTGAAGATGGAAGCAAACAATAAAACTTCAAGTATATAAACTATAAGTATTCCTGAGCCCATTCTGTCATTTCCTTGACAGTGGCATTCCTGTTTGAGGTGCAGTGGCGTTTAAGGGCCCGGAGATCACGAGCATCCAGTAGAGTTTTACGGCCTTGACCCTTACGCACAGCGATTATTCCAGATTCTCTGAATCTTTTGATGATGTTATGCACGGTTGATGATGACAACTTAAAAGTTTTTGCTATTTTACACTGGGTAACACCATTCTGGTATTGCTGCACTATCTTTCTGAGCAACAATGTTGGAATTGGTGATCCTCTTACCATCTTGGCTTCTGAGAGACACTGACACTCTGAGAAGCTCTTTTTATACCCAATCATGTTGTCAATTGACCTAATTAGTGTTAGTTGGTTTTCCAGCTGTTCGTTATATGCTCAATTTCCTTTTTCCAGCCACTTATTGCTACTTGTCGCAACTTTTTTGGGATTTGTTGATGCCATGAAATTTGGAAACAACAGATTTTTCCCTTAAAATGATACATTCTCTCAGTTTAAACTTTTGATCTGTGATTTGTGTTCTATTCTGAATAAAATATTAGATGTTGGCACCTCCACATCATTGCATTCAGTTTTTATTCACAATTTGTTTAGCGTCCCAACTTTTTTGGAATTCGGTTTGTATATATATATATATATATATATATATATATCTTTTCAGTGTCCTGAGATGACTTCTGTTGTGACTTGGCACTATAGAAATAAACTGAATAAATTTAATTGAATTGCTTTTATACCTTAATGACATCATACCTGCACTGATGGACTGCTGCTTCAAGTTCATGTGCAGATGTGTCTGTAAAGGTGGAGGGATTACTTTTATTTAATATTGTGACTTTTTAATTCATGACCTAGTTTTTATTTTCTTATTTACTTCTTAAATGCTGACATAAGAGGAGCTCAGGAACCGTTTGGTTCCTCCTCATGCATGTCATGTTGTGGATTGATGAGAATCAAGCTCTTGAACTCTTGAGACTTGCAACAAAGGACTGGGGCCAGAGCAGCTGCACATGTTCAGGTTGTGCAGCTGCTCTTGGAGACTGAGAACATGTCAGAACCTTTAGTTTCTGTTCTACATGCATCACTTTGATGCTTCCATCAACTTAGAGACAAATCAAGAGGATTCAAGCCTAAATATTCACATCAACAAGGGACAAACACCTCTGCTGTGTTACTATGAACTTTTTAGCACCACCACCAAAGTCTGGCACTCATATTAACCTGCCTGTGTGTCTGTTAGCAAAATACCTCATGTACCAGTAAATGTAATGAAACTCTCAGAACGTAATTGAATGTACACGTACAACAGATTAACTGTAGGAGTTAATCTGAATTGAGCTTAGAAAACACAAACATGGCTACAACTGAGTCACTTTTACAGATGTTGAGCAAAAACCTGATGTTCTAGTAGATGAGAGTCATCCCTAACACACACTCTGAGAGCTAGCAGGTCACAGAAACTCTTTATCTAAAAAGACTGGCATCAAACAGATGATGTGCCTTTAATATTAAGAAAAGTATTTGCAGATATAAAAATAGTGGTGGTTGTTTGATGAGAAAGGCTTCAGACCTCTGACCTGCTGAATCAGCAGAAATGAGTTCAAAGTGTAGAAGTTACAAACATGAACAAGTTATTCTGGTGTTTGTTGAACACGTTTGATTGTACAGAATAAATGTGAGATGACAGAGAAAAGTCCCAGTTGATGAAAGAACAGTGTGAAAGTGTAAAAGCAGTTGTCTGGGACTGCAGCGTGAGCTTTGGCCTGAACTGTGCAACACTTTGCTTCTAACCAGCAGCACACGACAACAGCATGAAAACAAAGCTGTTGTCCTCACAAGTCTTTCCCTGACACATGAGCACAAACAGCACAGAGGTGGACTGAGGAACAAAACATCTGGAGCTCTGACATGCTGCTTATTGACATCTGGACTGGAACTGAGGGGCTTGAAGCTTCACTTAGAGAACAGCTGCATGGCTGTAGTTGGTCCAAAATAAAAACACCAAAGTTGTTTGTGTTGAACACATCTGGAAAATCAATGTTTACTGGTTCACATCTGTAACCACAGGGAAGTTCAGTTCTTTCATTTAGAGCCACATCACAACAAAAGTCATCTCAGAACAGTCTGAATCAGTCCAACTACAGTTCAATCCATTCAATGGGATTATAATCTGATTAATGTTGTCAGATTGAGTGAAAAGCAGTTATAAAATACCAGTTAGCAACAAACTGGTCAAATGGTTTCTTTCAGGTCTTTACTTTGAGCCAGTATCCCGTCCTGAGCAGCACGAAGGCCACAGTGGGAAGAAACAACCCCCTTTTAACAGCAAGAAACCTCCAGCAGAGGCTGACAACTGGAAGCTCCGCCTCCCATTCCACCTTTAGAAACTCTAGGAACCACAAGTAAACCTGCAGTCTGAGAGCAAAGTGCTCTGTTAGCAAAATATGGAACCATAAGATCTTTCATATTAGATGGAGTCCATCGTTCTACAGAGAAAAAGAAGTGGAAAAAAATTAAGGTGGTTGACAATCTTCCTAGGAGCAAACACCCCAACAAATTCACCCTGAAGGTCAGACTGTGCAATGCTCAGAGAAATGGTCACAAAGGAAACACAAAGGTCATGACAGGACAGTGTTTCTCTCTAAAAACAACATGGCGACACAACAGATTTGGAAAGTTTCATGTGAAGGAACATGCTGGAGTAGATTCCCAATCATCCAGGACGCAGCAAATCCCAAAACAATTCAGAAACTAAACAACTGCACTTCTGTTGGTGGTTGAAGACATTTCTCTTCCTGTCTGGAGCTTTCTCGACTCAGAACTGGAGAAAGTGGAGCTCTCATGCTGTTCAAAACTCAGATTTTATTTTATTTTAATCTGAAAGAACCACAGGACTTCTAAACTGATTTTTTCTAATAAATGAATTTTCTCGGTGACACTGATAAAGAAGAAGTACTGAGTATTGGAAAAATTTGTGCAGATAAAAGATCAAAAGACTGGATGGACATGATGTTTGTAAAGAATATAATGAGTTATGGTATTGAACCATTTACATATATTTGTAATTTATCATTTTCAACAGGAACATTTTCAGAAAATATGAAAATAGCTAAGATAGTTCCTCTTTATAAGAACGGTGAGAAATGTGTGTTCACTAATTACAGACCAATATCTTTGTTGTTCAAACATATTAGAGAAATTATTTGTAACCAGATTAGATCAATTCATAGATAAACTGAATATTTTAAGTAGTAATCAATATGGGTTTAGAGCAAATAATTCAACATCAATGGCTCTCATGGAACTAATAGAAGAGATAACAACTGCTGATGATCAAAAACAGTATCATTTTAGAGTTTTTTGTTGATTTGAAAAAGGCCTCAGACACTACTGACCACACCATTCTCCTTGAAAAAGGATTAGCACTACAGTGGATATCCAGTTATTTGAATAATAGGAGACAATTTGTACAGGTGAACAATGTAAGATCAGAATTTTGTATTAATGGATGTGGAGTTCTTCAGGGCTCTGTGTTGGGACCAAAGTTGTTTATTTTGTATGTAAATGATCTGGTTGATGTGTCAGGGCTTTTGAAGTGTGTTTTATTTGCAGATGATACCACTTTTTTTTTGTTTGAGTGAAGATGTCGAACGGATGTTAGAGATGATACAGGCAGAATTTGTAAAAATACAAACTTGGTTCCAACTTAATAAGCTATCATTAAATTTGGAAAAAACAAACTACATGAAATTTAACCAAAAAAGTCCATGCTCAATAATCCAGGTACACAATCCAACAATTTTCAGTCAGGTCATCTGGACAGTTCCTTTTTTTGCTGAAATGTTTCACCTTCCATCCGGAAGGCTTCATCAGTCAAGGAAACACACAACACAAAACTGATTCTTCCCCCAAACAGCTTACTGCAAAGTGGAACAAACCAGTTATGTTGGTGATAAGATGTTGTAAAGACACCATCTTAGCACCAACATGTTAATCAAATAGTGGAAAAAACAGTAGCCCCTGGTAGATTTGAGAACAGTTCATCCATGTGTGGTAATGGATGTCCATCAGCAACAATAACTTTATTTGGCTCCCTGAAATCAACACATATGCATGGCTTTCCACCATCTCTCCTTTGTGTCACGACTATAGGAGAAACCCAAGGCGAAGCATCAATATGGTCAATGATGTCCTTATTTTGGAGATCTTTGAGCTCCTCTGAAACATCCTGATGCATGCTCAATAATCCAGGTAGAAAAATCCAAAAAAGTTCAATCTGGTCCTCTGGACATTCAAAAAAACAAAAAACAAAACAAAGCAAAAAAATCTAGAAACGTTTCGTCTCTCATCCAAGAGACTTCCTCAGTCTGAGGTGCTGTTTTCAGCTCAGTCTCTTAAATAGCACCTTCTCAGAGTGGATCAACCAGTTTGCTGCTGACAACCAAAACCAGCTGATCACATGCTCAAGAAGGACCATCAGCCTAACAATGGATCATTAGCACACTGATGGCTGTTTACTGTTCACAGAGGGCTGAGTGATACTAGCAATCACAGCATTGTAAGAGGGGGACAGTTGAACCCGGAGGCCTCCACCCCTGTTTAATGATGGACGATTTCTTTTCACAAAGATGGCCTCCTTTACTCCTCTCTCAAACCATCGTTCCTCTCTGTCCAGGATGTGAACATCCTCATCCTTGAAAGAGTGACCGCTGGCCTGGAGATGAGTGTAGACCGCAGAATCCTGGCCTGATGATGTTGATCTTCTGTGCTGGGCCATCCTTTTGGCCAGTGGCTGTTTAGTTTCCCCGATGTAAGACTGATCACAGCCCTCCTGACACTGAACAGCATACACAACATTACTCTGTAATGTTGTGTATGGTATAATAGACACAGATGAGCCTGTATCTACAATCAGCTCAACATCTTTCCATTGTCCATTAGCAGTCACTTGAACTGTGCAGAGGATCTTGTCTTGTACTGCATTGTTCACGTAAAGAACCGTGTGCTCAATAATGATGACTTCACGTACCTCCTTTTGGGTTAACGACATACTCGTGAAAAAATTCTCACTTTACCACACTTGTTGCAGGTCACTTTAACAGCAGGCCATGAAGGTTTGTTAGCAAGGTGGTTTGAAGAGCCACATCGAAAGCAGGAACGTTTACCAGCAGCTTGAGCCATGGCAGGAGCAGGAGTTGGTGGTGGCTTCTTCTTCATGTCCCAGCGGCAGCTTGGCTTTGATTGTTTCTGTATGGCCCTCACCATAGCAGAAGTGCCATCAGCAGTAGCATCAGAGAGAATGTTAGTATCCCTTAATCCACTTTCAATTTGCAATGGCAATGTAGTAGCTTTAGCAAGTGTTAGGTCCGGTTCAAATAATAATCGTCTGTGTGTGTGTTAACACGCTCGATCAGTTGATCATGTAGCATCTGTTCCTCCATGTTGCCGAAATCACATGCAGCAGCTAACTTACGTAGCGAAGCTACGAATTGGTTTACCGTCTCATCCTGCCTCTGTGCTCTTTGTCGAAACTTGTGACGTTCAGCAATAACGTTTACCTTCAGCACAAAATGTTCTTTTAGGGCATCAATAGCAGCAGCAAACATTTCTCCAGTGTTCGGCAGGGTGTAGAAAAGCCATTGACCCTCCGTACCCAGGGCATGAAGTAGAACTGCATGTTTTCTTGCATCGAGCCAGCTGTCCCACGACGCTGCTATCACCAACATGTAGTTTTCAAACATTTTTAACCATGTTGGAAATGCTATCGCTGGTTCCCCTGGGCATGACAGGAATGGAGCAGGTAGAGGCACAGGAATAGATATCCTCGTCGCCAGTGTTGTGGGTTGCAAGATTGAATTAAAGGAAAAATAAGCAGACATGTGAATCATCTTTGGGATTTTATCCAACAACTTTCTTGGTGAGAGGCAACAGGTCTACCAACTGATCCACCGTGCTGCCCACCACTCTCATCATTTAATGAAATTGTGGTTTCTAATTTTTATTTTGCTTTAAAGTGTGCTAAAAGTAATGTTTGTTCCACCATACGGAGTGGGCCACCATTGGCCACCCCCTGACTCCACCACTGCACCTGGTGGTGGATTAAATGGCTCACTCCACTTTCCTTCTCCACACTGTAACTCCTACCCAGTTACAGCTTAAGCTACAGAATCTAGTTTACAGAACACGTCAACTCATAACTCAAACTTCACACTCTCCATTCTTTGAATTGAGAAATCTCCTCGGATGACAAAAGAACCATCTTCAGCTACAAAATAAAGTCCAGCTGTTTTTGTCTTTAATCGTATTTTGGATGTACCGTGTCCTGGATGACTGAGAATCTTCACCAGCACACTCCTACCCACTTGAATATGATGCTCCAAAAACATTAAGGTGTTCTTCGTTCCCTGTTCAATTCCAGTCCTGAGGAAAAAAAAAAACTGTTCACTATTCACACCCTTAGTGGGGGTGGGGGTGTGGGGGGGGGTGTACTGTGTGTCATGACAGGGATCTCACATTGTCTCAAGTAAGAAGACATCTTTTGTCCATTGTTTTGTCCTTTTTAATTAAAAAAGTAAGCACAAGATTGATGCTCTTTTATTGTCATTAACTCATTTACTCCCTCAAAATGACTAAAATCATTCCCAGACATACAAATATTCATAAACTCATTATGGTATGTACACCATCAGCCCACAGACAGCACTGTTTGAATCAGACAGGAAATGTGAACACATGAATACAACTTTCTGCACTGGAGTGATGCTGAATGAATTTATTGGCTGCTCATCAGGCGACACACAGTTTGATGAACAAAACACTGAATTAACCCACAGATGAGCCTTGAGTACAAATCTTGAAGGTCACTGTGCAGAAGGCTTGTCTCGTGCTGCTAACAGTGAATTATCAACAGACACAGGCTGCTCCAAGAAATACATGTCGACCGCTGCATTTTATCACAGTTCATGACTAGTTGTTGCCGTTTTGGTCAAACTTTGAAATTAAAGTTAAGCCTGATCTTCTTCAATATAGATATGACATTTAAAGTACGTGTTGTGGATGACTCTCAGCTACTACCACATCAAATTTAAGCTCAGTTTCTACTAAACTGACTGACTTATAGTCACGTTTGTGTTGGCTAATGTTGGTTAGCTGTGGTGGTCATGGTGAATCAACTGCAGAAAAACTTTCTCTTTACTTTCTGAGTTTCACTGACACCCGTCCAATGGTCCATGAAATATTGAGGTTGACACCAACATTTAATGCAAAACCTTAAAACAAAGACCTTGCACAATGAGTAGCACTGTAGGAATGTGTTGTGAAAGACTTTCAGCCACTACTACTCCCTGTTTGCAAAATATCTGTAAAATTAATTAAAACGTAACAGTTTTTGTGTTTTTAAGGTCAGATGGTTGTGGCTACCATCTTAAATTCAGTTAACTCTAAATGTCTGTTACTTGTAGATGTGCATCTATTGAATATTTCCTAAAAGTTTTATTCAAATTCCCCATCATGAGATGTTTTTAATTTATAACAAAATCAAAGTTGATGTCAAATATCTAACGGCAAAGTTTCAAAGATCTTCCATCAATCTTTAGTGCTCAGACATATGTACCATACCATACCATACCATACCATACCATACCATACCATACCATACCATACCATACCATACCATACCATACCATACCATACCA
>NC_056500.1:46922292-46924798 GCF_014905685.2 Nematolebias whitei | reverse complement strand
CATACCATACCATACCATACCATACCATACCATACCATACCATACCACTTTATTTATAAATCATTTAAAAACAGCAACAAGGCCAACCAAAGTTCTGTACAACAAAACTAAACAAGGAAAGAACACAGGATAAAGTACATAAATACACAGAGGTAAAGATAAGAACTAAATGGCTAACATTACAGAATACAGATACATTAACATCAGCTCACACTGGATCGAACACCAGGGAATAAAAGTGTTTTTTGTTTTAAACAAGACTTAAAAACAGTGAGTGGGGGAGCCTGCCAGACTTGTTCCACAGTTCTGGACCTGCAACAGAGAAAGCTCTGTCACCTCTGAGCTTCATACGAGTGCGTGGAACTCATAAAATCATCTGGTCTGCTGACCTCAGAGAGGCTGTGGGACATATGGCTGCAGCAGATCAGCAAGATAACAGGGGGCAGAACTATTAAGAGATTTACAAACATATTAAAGGATTTTAAATTAAATTTGGAAGTGAAATGGGAGCCAGTAAAGGGAAGCCAAAACTGGAGAAAAGTGCTCTCTTGCCTGTACCAGTTAAAAATCAGGCTGCAGCATTTTGGACCAGTTGTAAATGTGCATTGGAGGTCTGAGTGATTCCAGAAAGAAGCACAGTGCAGTAATCAAACCTGGATGTTATGAAAGCATGTATTACAGTCTCAAAGTTACTTTTGGACAGAATGTGCTTCAATTTAGACAGTCACCTGAACTGAAAACAACAACAACAACAAAACAGATCAGGATTAACAATCGTGTTGACATGACTGTTTAGTTTCATGGAAGGGTCCATCTTCACTCCCAGATTAGTGACAACCTGTTCCTCAAACATCTAGAGAGGAAAGTTCAGCACAGAATGTGTGGGGATCATTCTCAGCTCCTAAACAAATCGTAGCTCAGTACCAGTAAAATAGAGCTGAACTTGTTTTAGTGTTTTTGAAGACCAGTCAGATGTGGCAGCTGTCTAGAACTGGATTACTTCCTAAATCTTTTATTTTATATATTTTGGATTCATTTAAGAAAACACAAGAGCAAACGATCCAGTCTATTAGAAACTAAAGTTGTTAGTAAAAGCAGGTGAAGCCTCCTCTTCCACAGCCTCATGTGTGTGTGTGTGTGTGTCCTGGTCCGTGTAAAGTCTCTTCAGCAGAATCTGGTTCCAGGAGGTCGGCAGGGTCAGACGCTGGCCCGGGATGTTTACCTGAACCCTGCTGCCAGCTTCTCCATGGCAGCTTTGCGCTCCTCCGCCTTCTGCTGCGAGCGCTGCAGGACGTTCCTCAGCTCCTGGAGGTGGTCCAGCGTGCCCACCAACTCGCCCCTCACCGTCTTCATCTGGCTCTCCAGCATCTGCGTGTGATGGAGGGAGTTCCTCCTGTGGCGTCTGCTGGAGCGCACTCTCTCTTCCAGGTCCTCCACTGCAGCGAGTGACAACAACAGGTTGAGACACCACAAACACCAAGAAGACTTTAAAATATGACCTTTATGCTACAGACCCATGTTTTCCTGGTAGCCTTTGCTCTCTGAGCTCAGTTCTGTCTTCTTATCCAGCAGGTCCTTTGTCTGCTGCAGCATCTTCTCCATCTTTGCCAGCTCGGTGGCTTTGGTGTCGCTGTCCCGCCGAATCCTCAGCAGCTCCTGCTCCCTCTGGGTCAGCTCCCCATGACTCATGTTGGGAGCAGAGACTCTGGACAGCCCAACAACCAAACAAACACCAGGACCCTGAGCAACCTGGAGCTCAACAGCCAGCAGCGGTCCTGAGGATTCAACAGGAGGAGGAGGTCTCGGAGATTATTCAGCATCTAGTGGATGTACATCTAGTGGAAGTAATCTCCCAAAAGCACAGAGCTCCTTTTAGAAACACAGAAACTGCTGGTTTGTTTACAGCTCAGCTGTTCTACTGGAGGGGTGGGTTTTTTATAAACCAGAACCTCAGCTCATGCCTGGAAGTCATCTGAACACAGAACTGTTACAAATAGCTGAAGTCATAAGACTGGCCGTGCACAACCAAGAAACACTTATCTATTTTATTTATTAACTGAACTCAGGAAAAAAACTGAAGATGGAAAATTCAAAACCAACAAAAGCCAAGTAGTCTCAAACAAATGTCTACAGCCTCCATCTTTAAGGATAAAGTTTTACATTAAGATCATCTCGTGCTGAACAATGACATTTGTTATGTTGTTATATGACATATATTATACTTGTGTTATTGCAAAAGGTCATGTCGACAGTACGTATTGTAGATAGATAGATGTATACTTTATTGTCCCCAAGGGGAAATTTGTCTTGAACATCGTGCTCTAAACAAATCTTCTTCTACAAAATAACACACTACAAACAATAAAGTCATGTGAATACCACAATATAATAAAAAATAAAAACACATATTGCTCAATAAAAACACATTGTTCAATAAAAACACATATTGTTCAATAAAAACATATTGTTCAATAAAAACACATATTGTTCAATAAAAACACATATT
>NC_056500.1:46918938-46922282 GCF_014905685.2 Nematolebias whitei | reverse complement strand
AACACATATTGTTCAATAAAAACACATATTGTTCAATAAAAACACATTGTTCAACAAAAACACATATTGTTCAATTAAAACACATATTGTTCAATTAAAACACATATTGCTCAATAAAAACACATATCGCACATTCCAACATACACTCCAACAAGTAAACGACACACCAAATCAGACCAGAGCATCAGCAGCTGGACAAAGACTTCATGTCTACTTGATTTAATAATCTGATTGATGCAGGGACAAAATAATTTTTTAATCTGTGAAGTCTACAAGCTGGGACTCTAAACATTTACAGATGGAAACAGTTCATATTGTGAGTTTAGGATGTGAGCGGAGTCAGACAGTTCCCTCCCAGCAAGTCTGAGGACAGACTCATCATAGACTGTGGGGGGGGGGGGTGGTGTCGGGCCTTCCTGTCACCTTCATTGCAGTTTGTACCATGTGACCAAGTTTAGATTTAAGTTGCACAGAGAGATTACCAAACCACTTTTTTTTTGTTTCATTTACCCTTATTTATACAGCTAGTCTCATTGAGCCACGAGAAATCATTTTCAAGAGAGACCTGTTTAGGAGCAGGTGGTGGGGGTTGAGGGCCTTGCTCAGTGGCCCAGAGTGGGGCGAATGAGGGTGGAGGGAGGTGTGGGTGTTCCACCTTTTCCACCCACATTTTGATGTTGACGGTACCGGGAGTTGAACCTGCGACTTTCCTATCGCAAGCCCATCTTCTAACTTCTGCGCCACCACTCCCACCACGCTGACATTCCACACCTGCTGATACTTTCCAATACGGCCTGATGGAATAAAACCACAAGCTTCTGGTTAACCCCAAAGACTCTGAGTCTTTGTAATAAACACAATCTGTGGACGGCAGCACAACATATTAACATGAATGTCCCACTTGAACAGATTGTCCAGGTGAACGGCCAGACATCTGTAAGAACAGACCTGGTTTATGTTCTGCTCAAAAATAAAAAGTTGGAGGTTGTCACTCAGAGACCTGGAGTCAATCAGCATCTCTTCTGTTTTCTTGGCATTAATAACAAGGTGGGGGTCATTACACCATTGAACAAAAGACTGAACCTCATTAAAATATGATGAGTCCATATCCTCATGCAGCCAGATGAGAACAGCTGTATCATCAGAGAATTTAAAAACGTAATTCCCGGGGCAGCTGCTGATGCAATCATTTGTGTAAATGGTGAAGAGGACAGGAGAGGTAACACAACCCTGGGGAACTCCAGCACTGATGGACCTTGGCTCTGAACCCTGGGGAACCCCAGTACTGATGGACCTTGGCTCTGAACCCTTGGGAACCCCAGTACTGATGGACCTTGGCTCTGAACCCTGGGGAACCCCAGTACTGATGGACCTTGGTCTGATAAGGTGTTATTGACTCGGACAAGCTGTGATCTGTTTGTTAAAAAAGAATAAAACCATTTAATAAGAAGAGGATTAAGATTCATCTGCTGTAATTTCTTAATAAGCTGGTGAAGCTGTAGAGTATTAAAGCAGAAATAAAATCTATAAACAGAAGACGGGCAGAGGCCTTTGGGTGTTCAAGATGTTTAAGAGTTAGATGTGTGATGTCATTAATGACATCATCTGAACCCAGTCCCTGTCTATAAGTGAACTGGATCAAGACCAGGATTTATCTCTGATTTCAAGAGGGTCACATCACATTTCTGCAAACACTTCATTACTATTGATGTGTCTACCCGTCCATCCTAAACGTCCTGCAGCAACACTTCAGCTCCTCTTGGGGGGACTCTGTGTTCCCAGACCTGAGACAATAAACCACCCCTTCAGTGATTTCTGGGCCTGCTCTGAGTTTTTTTTTAATTATTATTATTTTTTTTTTACCAGTAGGTCGTGTCAGAAAAAACTGGAGAGCGACATCCTCACCAGATACCTGAACCACCTCAACTGACTCCTTTAGATGGAGAGGAGCAGCGGCTCTACGCCTGCCTCCCCCTGAATGACAGAGAGTCCAGAACTTTCTCTGAAACAACTCTTTGCAGCTCCTGAGTGGCAGGTGGAGCCAAATGAACAGCAGATCACTCTGATCCTGGCTCATGAGCTCCTGGGGTATTTAAGGACCTTGGGCTCAGATCTTCCTCGCTGGAACGTCACGCAGGTAACGGACAGCCCTGACTCCTACCAGAACACGTGTCTGACCTGTGTATTCTTTCCTTGTGTCTTCTGTCCTGTCTCTGTGGGTCCTCTCTGTGGAAATCTGCACTACTCATGTTTGCAAAGCAAATCTTCTCTGTGGAGCTTCAGCCTGGACCATCAGCTCTCCCTGCTGTCAGCTAACAGCTTCAGGTCAGGTGCTGGGTCTCCGTCTTTCCACTCTCCAACTGATCACACTCACCAAACTCACACACACACACAATTTATACATTGTGTGTAAACTGTGTCAATTGTAAATTGCATGTAAACAAGTCTTTGGAAAATATATTTTAAAAAGTGTAAATTTCCCACATCACCCGAAGGCATCACGATCACATTTCGGCCGACTATTATCCTAGAAAGCTCCGTTGGTGCTGAAATTCAGCACAGTGTTTCCTGAGACTCCCATAATAAACGACTAATTACAGCCGCCCGGATGAAAAGGGTGTGAAGGTGTGTTTCAAATAGGTGAAGGTCCCGACCTTTGCCCAGGAAGGTCCCAGCTAAGTGAGACTTGAGTTCTGATTGTGGATGAGATCTTGTTGTAAATGGTGAAAATTCAGACCCCCGGTTCATTATTATTGTTAGAACCCTTGGAATAAGTCTAGGAGGTGCAAGGTGTAACACAAAAATTGTAAACTAAATATAAAGCTAATAACTCAAAAACAACCCAAATTGGCATTACAATAATTTAATTGTGTAAGAGTTTTTGCGTGTTACAGACAAGAAGGGAAGCCATGAACGTCAGGGTCTCCAAGGCCGAAACAACAAACAAAAGAATGCCCCTTCTGGCTAGAAAACAAAATCACCTCTTATCTAACAAAACAAACTACAATTCCTAGGCTCTCTGACTGGCCACGAAACAGGAGAAAAGTTAGTTAAAAATAAAATGGCAGAGAACCCCTACCAAACTTCCCATCTAAACAAAAGGTTTCTTACAGTTGTTCACAGAAGTTAAAAATCAACTCAGAGTTGCTAAAATGTTTTGCACAGAGTTCAGAGTCAACCACATGGCACTGCTCAGAACCAAGTAGAAATGCCCAAGGAGAAAAGGGGGGGTGGCGCTGGATCACTGAAGCTTTTATGCAGTCCACTGATGAGGAGGAAGTGATTCTAGGTGTGCCGCATGGTGAGACAGCATGGTGAGACAGCATGGTGAGACAGCATGGTGA
>NC_056500.1:46900701-46918928 GCF_014905685.2 Nematolebias whitei | reverse complement strand
ACAGCGTGGTGAGACAGCATGTTGAGACAGCATGGTGAGACAGCATGGTGAGACAGCATGGTGAGACAGCAGTCCTGTAAACAAGCAAAGGAGGAGAAAGGTTGTCCTCTAGTAAGAGAACCCCCTAGAAATCAGTGGACATAACAATTATGAATATAAAATATACATTTCTGGCTAGACATGTAATCAAAATGCTTTTTATGTAGAAATGATCTCAAAATATTGATTTTTCCACTAAGAATGAGTCAAATGTTTTTGTTCTTGCAGCTGTAATCTTGAGAGTCGTGTGATTTGGACACAAAACTGGAAAAGAACAGGCAGAAAAAATGTAAGAGTCATAATTCAAGGGCCATTACTGTAAACCATCTATGTTTCTGTACTTTGGATCAACGTAGCCAGGGTACATTTTTCTATGAGAATGGGTTGAAACATACTGTATATGTTTTTTTAAAATACTTTATTTCCACAATATACAAAGGCTATGTGTAAATAATACAACTTACTGTTATTTTCTGTAAGGTCAAGATGGTAAATATGTGAGACCCCGATGCTTGTAATCAGTGGTTAATTTGAGTCTGATCCTGCTGGAACAAGATCCGGGAACTCCCTCATGCTGACAAACTGTGTTCCGGCAACTGTTTCCTCGGATCCGGCAAATCTCCGCCCCTAAAAGTCCAAAGTCATGCATTTTTATTTTGATTAGTTATTAAAAATACAACGAGAGGAGACGTTGCCTAATCTGTGGAGTGGATATTCCAGCTGCACTACGCACACAAACTCGCGTACACGCTCCTGCCAGGTGCGTGAAGCTGACGGTGGGGTGTCAGCTCCATGCACCTGCTCCTGCCCAGCAGAGACGTGGACCGCATGTCCAGCAGGGAGCGTCTTCAAGCTTCAGCTGTGTGCCCTGCAGACAGTGCATGTTTTACGCACAGGAGCGTCTCCACAGCTCTCCAGAGCGTGCACAGCTGCTCATGTGTTAGAACTCCTGCACATAGACATATACACACAGATGAAGGTGGATGAAGATGCTCCCTGCGGGACATGTAGTCCACGTCTCTGCTGGGGAGGAGCATGGTGCACGTGCTGCGGCTGGAACATCCACTCCACAGACTGGGCAATGTCTCCTCTCGTTGTATTTTTAATAACTAATCAAAATAAAAATGCGGGATGACTTTGGACTTTTAGGGGCGGAGATTTGAGTTGTGGGGTGGGGGGGTAGGACGTTTGACAGAATCGGAGCTGCTCTATTCGCAGGCTTTTCTTCTTGCTCTCTAAAACAGTAATTTCAATTCAACCTTTATTTCTACAGGTTGTTTGTCTCATTGAGCTTCGAGGACTCGTTTACAAGAGAGACCTGTTTAAATTTAATCAAATGTTTACAAATGTAAGTAAACAAAGATGTTTAACAACACTTAAAATACACCAAAATGCAGGAAACGGCATATTTTATTCCAAATTTGCTGGGGGAGGACCCACAGATACATATAAGTACTGTTTGTTGTTAAAATGAGTAGGTTTAAGAGTTTAGAGGACTGATTGTGGACTTCATCGCTGCAGGACAGGTCTGCAGAAATGAACCGAGTCAGAATAGAACAGAGTTGGACCTGAACCAGAGCTGTTGCTGTTCTGCAGAGCTAGTAAGTAAAATGTAGTGACGTGTTGTTAAAATGATGTAGGTTTAAGTGTTTAGAACATTCCAAGAGTGTGGGAAGGGTTTCTAAAGTCTTAATATAAAGTTTAATGTATTTGAACTTGAACTACTGTATTCCTACCTCACAGTTTTTCTCTTATCGCAGAGCTTCAGGGTACAGATCCCCCGCGATAAACGAGTGACTACTGTCCAATGAAACTGTGTTTACAGACTAACCTGTACATTTTAATTCAGTTTATTTATATAGTGCCAAGCCACAGCAGAAGTCATCTCAGGACGCTGCACAGAAACATTCATATACATAAAAAATAAGTTACCATTAATTATCTGAGGAGCAGACTGCTTTGAGTCTTAACTTCGTCGCAGACTCATCCTGAGTTTACAAATTTTACAAAGTAAAACAAAGTCACAGCTTAGTCTGTAAAACACTTTACATGTTCACAGTATTTTTTTATTACAATTTTTTTTCTGGCAAACCAGCTGCCAGGTCTTTAGATTAAAATTACAGGATTTTGTTTACGGGATGTACTTTTACATAACATTTAGCTTTTTTTGGCTTCTTGATAATATTTTTCTAGTTTAATGCATTATTTCTAGATTATTATTTTTTGTGCCCTTCTTCTTCTTACCATCCTTTAAGGTTAAGTATCAGATTGGAAACAGGCTGCTGCTTTGATTTTCTGATATGATTCATGATTCACTTCAGATCAGTGTTTTATTGTTTTTGCCTGAATAATCTTATTTGCCTCCGAGGCTCTTCACGGCTTCTTGTTTTACAACGTGACTCCCCTTTTCTCTGACCTCCATCCTGCAGGCCGGTCACATGAAAGAACACTTTAATAGAATCGCTACTGTTCTTCAAATGATAAAATGTAAAAATCAGTGGATGATGTCATGTCTCATGAGCCTCAGCGGAGAGTCAAAGTTAGTCCTACTTTTAAAATGAGTCTAGAGAAATTTGCATTTCCTGTGAAAATGAGCATATGTGCCCATACTTCTCAGATCCACCTTTATTACCAGACCAGTGATGCTCAGCTAAACCAGTAGATGGTAGCAAAGCCCCAAGAATAAAGCACAGACCACTGAGTCTGACTGGAAGAAACTGCTGAAAAACAAGCTGACTGTGCTAAAACTGGATGAACTAAGAGCTGAGAGATATTCACAACACATGCTGAGCGCTAACACGTTCAAACTAACCTTCATTAACTGTCAGCATCAGTCCTGTTTGCCCATTAGCAAATTATCTCTAGATGGATTGCATTGTGAATGTTAATATGTATATCTACAACTGATTCTCTTTTGGAGTCAGCCCTGTTGAAGATTCCACCAAAGCTAATAATCTTTAGCCAAAACAAAAATGGCTATAACTCTGTCACTTTTACAAATTTGTAGCTGACGTTTGGTGTGGTGGCAGCTGGGTCATCCTCATTTTCTGTGAGTCCTATTTTGCTTTCTCTCTGAAGAATTAAGAGTTTGATTTTTCTGTTCAATAAATCTAATGCTAAGTTTTTAATAAATCAACTAATTTCATTAAGAATTTAGCAATTTTCAGTGAACTACCGTATTTTCTTTATTTAATTACCAAGAAACAATGTGAAAATTATTTTATTTATCAAGAGATGTTGCAGGGCTGAGATAACAGGTTTATAAGACCAATTAACTAATTACCACTGCAAAACACAAATAAGATAAACAATAGAAAATGATCAATGTGAGGCTAACAAGGTTGAGTCAGGTCCTCTGGATGGGTTGTTTTTTGATGAAACATTTCATCTTTTATCCAAAAGACTTCTTCAGACTTCAGAACTCTAGAATTGCGCCGCTCAAGGTGGCTGCATGTTGGAGCTGCTCTGTTGCACTCATTCTGAGTTATTGCTTTTGGAAACTTTAATTCCTCTTTTTCTGGATGTAAATCACTTTTTTCGAATGATTATTTCCTCTGGTATCGGATGCTGTGCAGCTGGAAGGATTTTATCTGAAACTTGTTTTACTTTGGGGCATTTGTTATGATGCGTAACCATGGCAACAAGGTGTTTTTTTAACAACCAGGAACAGCTGATTAACATCTCAAAAGCTGGAATACCTCAACTACAGCATCAAATCCCAAATGAGTTGAAAAAGAGGCTCCGTGGACAAATTCCAGTCAACCTGACAGCGGTGCTCGAGTGCCTGACTGCAGAGATTCTGAAGCTGGTGGGAAACTCAACTCGTGACATAAGGAGGACCGGGATCTTCCCCCGGCACCTTCAGCTGTCTGTCTGTGGCAACGAGGAGCTCTGCAGACTGCTGGGAAGAGTGATCATCGCTCAGGGAGGAATTCTGTCCAGCATTCGGGCAGTCCTGCTGCCCAGGAGGACCAAGAGGCCAGGATGATGAACTACGACGACACTTAATTTCCCTCTGGGATTAATAAAGTATTTTTGAATTTGAATTGAATTGAATATATATATATATATATATATAGTACAGGCGCAGGTCATAAAATTAGAATATCATGAAAAAGTTGATTTATTTCATTAATTCCATTCATGAAGTGAAACTTGTATATTATATTCTTTCATTACACACAGACTGATATATTTCAAATGTTTATTTCTTTTAATGTTGATGATTATAACTGACAACTAATGAAAACTCCAAATTCAGTATCTCAGAAACTTAAAATATTGTGAAAAGATTCAATATAGAATGGTGCCACACACTAATCAGCTAATTAACTCAAAACACTTGCAACGGCCTTTAAATGGTCTCTCAGTTTAGTTCTGTATAGACTACACAATCATGGGGAACACTGCTGACTTGACAGTTGTCCAAAAGACGACCACTGACACCGTGCACAAAGAGGTCAAGACACAAAAGGTCATTGCTAAAGCGGTTGGCTGTTCATAGAGCTCTGTGTCCAAGCACAGGTGAAGAGACGGAAATGATGTGGTAGAAAAAAAATGTGCAAACAATAGGCATAACTGCGTCCTGGAGAGGATGGTGAAACACAACTCTTTCCAAAATGGGAGGAGTCGGGGGAGATTCACAAAGAGTGGACTGCAGCTGGAGTGCTTCAAAAACCACCATGCACAGACGTATGCAAGACGTGGGTTTCAACTGTCGCATTCCTTGTGTCAAGCCATTATTGAACAAGAGAACATCAGAATCGTCTCGCCTGGGACTGCTGCTGAGTGATCCAAAGTTATGTTCTCTGATGAAAGTAATTTTTTCCTTTGAAAATCAAGGTTCCATAGTCTACAGGAAGAGAGGAGAGGATAAGAATTCACGTTGCTTGAGGTCCAGTGTCAAGTTTCCACAGTCAGTGATGGTTTGCGGTGCCATGCCATCTTCTGGTGTTTGTCACTGTGTTTTCTGTGGTCCAGGGTCAGCGCAGCCGTCTACCAGGAAGTTATAGAGACTTCATGCTTCCTGCTGCTGACCAACTTTAGGGAGATGCAGATTTCATTTTCCAACAGGACTTGGCACCTGCACACAGTGCCAAAGCTACCAGTACCTGGTTTAAGGACCATGGTATCCCTGTTCTTAATTGGCCAGCAAACTCTAACCTGTCTAAATAAAGTCAAGTCAAGTCAAGTCAACTTTATTTATAGCGCACATTTAAAACAGAACCTGTTATCAAAGTGCTTAACAACAACAACAACAATCAATGGGAGTAAAATTAAAGAGAAAAAAATACAATACACTAATAATAATAACTGAAGAATTAATAAAAAGCCTTTAAAACATAGGATCACAGAACAAAAAACACTAAATCAATTTACACTGTGTGAAATGCCTGCGAGAACAGATGTGTTTTTAGAAGGGATTTGAAGTGAAGTGGCCTGCCTGATGTTGGGGGCAGGTTGTTCCAGAGTTTGGGGCCCATGACTGAAAAAGCCCGATCTCCTCTGAGATTCAGTCTTGATTTTGGAACAGCTAAAAGCAGCTGATCGGATGATCTCAGGGCCCGAGAGGGAGCGTAAGGTTCCAGTAGCTCAGAGAGGTAAAGGGGTGCGAGGCCATTTAAGCATATGAAGGTCAACAGAAGAATTTTAAAGACTATCCTAGTATGAACAGGGAGCCAGTGAAGGGAGGACAGAACTGGAGTAATATGTTCAGACCTACGAGTTCCGGTTAAAAGTCGGGCAGCAGCATTCTGGATGAGCTGAAGACGTGAAATGGAGCCCTGGCTGACCCCAGCATAGAGTGGTAAATGGTAAATGGACTGGACTTATATAGTGCCTTTCTATCTTATTTCAAGATACTCAAAGCGCTTTACACTACAATCTGTGTCCTCGTTTACCCATTCATATAGCACTCTACTAGATCTCTACAAAGCTAGATGAACAAATCATTCTAAAGAGGCTAATCAGTGCTTTAGATCACATTCATACACTGATGGGACACACATCAGAGGCTATGAGGGGTTCAGTGTCTTGCCCATGGACACTTCAGCATGTGACTGCTGGTGGATTAGAACCCCCAACTCTCGCATTGGAGGATGACTGCTCTAACCACTCAGCCACAGCCGCCCCATAGCCACAGCCACCCCATAGAGTGCATTGCAATAGTCCAATCGGGTCGTGACAAAGGCATGGACTAGTTTCTCAAGGTTGGGTCTGGACCACACTGGCTTGAGCTTAGCTACCTGTCTTAGTTGGAAGAAGCTTTTCTGCAGAACAGAGTTAATTTGTTTGTCAAACTTGAAGTCAGAGTCTAAAACCATCCTGAGATTTTTACCAGACTGCGTAAGATATGGCTGAAGAGAGTCCAGGTTGACAGGATCAGTGGCGGCAGTTGAGCTAGGGCTAAAAATGACTTCAGTCTTCTCATTGTTAAAACTTAAGAAATTTGAAGCCATCCAGGCCTTAATGTCGTCCAGACATTTTAACAGCGGGTGAATGGAGCAAACACTTGCTGGTTTCACAGGCAGGTAAATCTGACAGTCATCAGCATAACAATGGAATGAAAGACCATGTTTCCTCAGGATGGACCCCAGTGGGAGCAAATAAAGTGAGAACAGACGGGGTCCAAGAATCAAACCCTGTGGGACTCCGCAAGAAAGAGGTAATGAGGCAGATACATTATTAGCAACCTTGACACAAAAACTCCTGCCACTCAGGTATGAGCGGAACCATTCTAATGCAGCACCTGTTATCCCAACCCACTATTCCAGCCGTGATATAAGGATACTGTGGTCAACAGTATCAAAAGAAGCAGTAAGGTCCAGGAGCATAAGTACCACAAATTGACCAGAATCATTTGATATCATCATATTGTTACAAACCCTCACTAATGCTGTTTCAGTGCTGTGGAGTTGCTTAAAACCAGACTGAAAAATCTCGAAGATTCTGTTCTCATTCAAACACTTGTTTAATTGAATGAAAACTATTTTCTCCAGGATTTTGGACAGGAAGGGAAGTTTTGATATTGGTCTGAAATTTGAGCAAGTCGAAGGGTCAAGTCCAGGTTTCTTAATTAACGGATGAACTACTGCATGTTTGAAAACATCAGGAAGCACACTTGTCACAATACTACTATTTACAATAGTAAGAACAGAGGGTCCAATCGTGGGTAGAACTTGTTTGAAAAACGATGTTGGAATGGGGTCAGCAGGGGAACCGGAGGGTTTCATCTGACCAACGACTTGTAACGAGTCTGTATGGATCAGCACAACACCTGACTCAGGACAATATTAAAATAAAAGGTTTTATTATTTAAAGGCGTTCGTCTGGGGAGGATCTGAGACTCAGTTCTGGTCCAATCTATGAAGACAGACAGGTTAGTGACTGCAAAAAGGTTCTGGGAGCTGAGAGAGGTGGTGTGCACGTCACTAACCTTCTGTGGCAGGAGCAGGGCTGAGACAGAGAACGTTGGAGGGCTGGGCAGGAAACAGAATCCAGGGACGTAGCAGGGGTCGAGAGCCAGGAGCTGTGTGAACAGGCAAAAGGATGATCCGTAGTCGTGGTCGAAGAGGAGAGCGAAGTTGTACCATGTAGGCCGAGAGCGTGGTATTCAGACAGGGGCAAAGTCAAAGCGAGGAATCTAGAGGGAAGCTGTGGTCAAAAACGAAGAAACTAGGAACAAGCAAATGCTGGATAATTTACTGGCTGTGAGGCTTTCAATAATCTGGCACTGAGGAGAGTGAGAGTGGAGCTTAAGTAGTGAGCTGAACAGGTGTGGCAGGTGAGTGGTGATTGCAGAGACAGGGTGCAGCAGATGAGTGCAGATTGCTGAGAGAGAGTGACAGGAGCAGAAAATGGGTGATAGGCAGTGCAGGACCAAACAGGATGAAATAAACAGAAACTGAGGCAGGAAAAAACGTGAATGATCTTAAAACAGGGGCTGTGATATGAGGAGCAGAGGCTTAGGCAGATGGGGGGGGGGGGGCGGTGGGGGCCGCTGAGCGTGACACGACTTTGTTTAGAAATGGGAGTGAAATGGGTTCAAACTGTTTGAAGACAGCTGAGCAAGGGACAAAGACAGAGGGGTCGGTGGTGGACTGGGGGATGGATGACCTAATCAACTCTACCTTATCAGCAAAGTATCTGGTAAAGTTGTTGCAGATGTCAACAGAGGCCTCCATGCTGGCAGATAGAGGCACGTTTAAAATGGAATTTACGGTTTTAAAAAGAACACAGGGATTATGACTGTTTGAAGCAATAATTTGGGAGAAGTATTTGTTCTTTTCAGATTTAACGATGTTCTGATAATCTTTCAAACACGTTTTTAACATAATAAAAGAAACCTGTTATTTGTCCCTTTTCCACTTACGCTCAGCTCTCCTGCTTAGACGTTTGGCTGCTTGAGTGGTCACGTTTAACCAGGGGTGTGGTGCCCGCTTTGGTCGGTCGCGCCACGAGGTATAAAATCTTAGAGCAGGTCGCATCATGCCTACTGAGCAGCTCCTGCGTAATAATACAGGCAGAGGTTTCAGGGACTGAGACAGCATCAGTAATGAATGCAGAGGAAAAAAGAGCAGCAAATAAAGGTTGAATGAAAAAAAAACCTCTCTTGACCTTAACCATCCACCCATCCATCCATTTTCTTCCGCTTATCCAGGGTCGGGTCACGGGGGTAGCAGCCTAAGTAGGGAGGCCCAGACTTCCCTCTCCCCAGCCACTTGGTCCAGCTCCTCCGGGGGAATCCCGAGGCGTTCTCAGGCCAGCCGAGAGACATAGTCCCTCCTGCATGTCCTGGGTCTTCCTCTGGGCCTCATCCCGGTGGGACGTGTCTGGAACACCTCACCAGGGAGGCGTCCAGGAGGCATCCTAAACAGATGCCCGAGACATCTCAACTGGCTCCTCTCGACATGGAGAATCAGCAGCTTTACTCCGAGTCTCTCCCGGATGATCAAGCTTCTCACCCTTTCTCTAAGGGAGAGCCCAGACACCCTGCAGAGAAAACTCATTTTGCCCGCTTGTATCTGAGATCTCGTTCTTTCGGTCACAACCCAAAGCTCATTACCATAGACGAGGGTGGGAACATAGAACGATCGGTAAATTGAGAGCTTCGCCTTTTGACTCAGCTCTCTCTTCACTACGACAGACCTGTACAGCGCCCGCTTCACTGCAGACAGTGCACCTATCTGCCTATCGATCTCATGTTCCATTTGTCCCTCATTCGTGAACAAGACCCCAAGATACTTGAACTCCTCCACTTGGGGCAGGACCTCCTCCCTGACACGGAGAGGGCACTCTACCCTTTTCCAACTCAAGACCATGGCCTCGAATTTGGAGGAACTGATCCTTATCCCGGCCGCGTCGCACTTGGCAGCAAACCGCTCAAGCGAAAACTGTAGATCACAATCTGATGAAGCCAATAGGACCACATCATCTGCAAAAAGCAGAGATGCAATCCTAAGGCCACCAAAACAGATCCCCTCAACACCTTGGCTGCGCTTAGAAATTCTGTCCATAAAAGTTATGAACAGAATCGGTGACAAAGGGCAACCTTGGCAGAGTCCAACTCTCACGGGGAACAAGCCCGACTTACTGCCGGCAATGCGGACCAGGCTCTGACACGGTCATACAGGAACCTAACAGCCCATATCAAAGGGCCCGGTACCCCATACCCCCAGAGTACCCCCCACAGGGTTCCCCGAGGGACGCGGTCGAACACCTTCTCCAAGTCCACAAAGCACATGTAGACCAGTTGGGAAAACTCCCACGCACCCTCCAGGACCCTGCTGAGAGTGTAGAGCTGGTCCAGTGTTCCACGACCAGGACAAAAACTGCACTGCTCCTCCTGAATCCAAGGTTCGACTATCCAACTGACCCTCCTCTCCAGAATCCCCGAATAGACCTTACCAGCCTGACCTTAACCCCATCTAAAATCCATGGGTATTGTGAAGTGGAAGATGTGATACACCAGACCCGTCAATTCAGAAGAGCTGAAGGCCACTATCAGAGCAACCTGGGCTCTCATAACACCTGAGCAGTGCCACAGACTGATTGACTCCATGCCACGCTGCATTGCTGCAGTAATCCGGGCTAAAGGAGCAACAACTAAGTATTGAGTGCTGTACATGTTCATACTTTTCATGTTCATACTTTTCACTTGGCCAACGTTTTTAAAAATCCTTTCTTTTAGTGGTCTTAAGTAATATTCTTATTTTCTGAGATAATGAATTTGGGGTTTTCATTAGTTGTCAGTTATAATCATCAGCAATAATTGTTTATTGACCACGCAAGCCAAATGTACAATAAGTTTATTATCAGGAGATAAACAATCTCTAAAATATGTTCCAACAAATCTGCCTGAAAACCTTTAAAGCAATCAGTATACAAAAAATATATATTAACAGATTGCATTGTTATGCAGAGGTGATTTGATTTTTAAACGTAGGTAGCAAAGTGTTGCTGTGATTCAAATCTGTGTGTAGCTCTTTGATTCCTTTATCCAAGTCACAATGGCCTTCTGAAATACAATTCTTATAAAAGTTATCCACCTCTGCTCTATTTGAACAGATTACCATACAAACATGATTTGAACTTGTAACCTGCTCAGGAGCATATTATCTTCTAACGTTTTAATTCTGGTTGAATTTACATCTGTTTACGAGACACCAAGATTGTGCTGCTTTAAGAATATTCTACTACAGAGACTTGAATATGATATTGGGATTACAGGAACGGCTCTAAATTGATTTAAATCATATTTATTTGATAGATTCTAGTTTGTAAATGTAAATAATAAATCTTCTTTATATACCAAAGTTAGTCACGGAGTTCCTCAGGGTTCAGTGCTTGGACCAATACTATTTACTTTATATATGCTTCCATTGGGTAAAGTTGTTAAATATCATGAGATACATTTTAATTGTTATGCTGATGATACCTAGTTATATTTTTCCATGAAACTCAATGAATCTAATCAGCTAATTAGACTACAAGCATGTCTTAAAGACAGAAAAACCTGGATGACCCTAATTTTTCTGCTTTTAAACTCAGACAATACTTAGGTTTTGGTTTTTGGACCAGAGTATCTTAAGAATGAACTTTGCAATCTTTCACTTTCTCTGGATGGCATTAAATTGGCTTCCAGTCCAATGTAAAAAAAAACTTGGTGTTATTTTTATCAGGACATGTCTTTTAACCCCCACATTCAAAACATAACCAGAACCGCTTTCCTCCACCTGCTTAACATCACCAAAATTATAAACAACTTGTCTAAAAATTATAAATAAAAATTGGTTCATGCATTTATCACGCTGGACTAATGTAATTGTTTATTCTCTGAGTGTACACAAATATTTAAAAAGTCTTCAGTTAATCCAAAATGCTGCTGCCAGAGTTTTAATGAGAGTTGATAGGAGAAATCATGTCTATCCAGTTTTTGTTTCTCTCCATTGGCTCCCTGTCAACTCCAGAATTTAATTCGAAATCTTACTTGTAACCTAAAAAGCTCTCAACAACCTAGCTCCATCTTATATTACGGATCTTTTGGGTTTCATACTTTCCTAACAGAGCACTTCGCTCCCAGACTGCAGGTTTACTTGCGGTTCCTAGAGTTTTCAAAAGCAGAATGGGAGGCAGAGCTTTCAGTGCTCAAAATCCTCTTTTGTGGAACCAACTTTCAGTTTCTGTCTGTGAAGCTGACACCTTGTCTACTTTTAAGGCTAGGCTTAGGTTTATTTTTTATTTTTTGTTTTGTTTTTTATGTTAAGGTTGGCTTGTGTGTCCTAAGCTATCCCTTTAGTTATGCTGCTATAGGCTTAGACTGCTGGAGGACAAACTGACCACATTTCCTCACTCTGCTGCTCTCTTTACTCGTATTTGTAATTATTTATTTCTTTTAAAAAAATCAAGTTCTCAAGTTAACAACAAAGTCCACGCTCAATAATCCAGGTATACATTCCAACATTTTTTTAGTCGGGTCATCTGGACAGTTTCTTTTTTTTTTTTTTTTGTGCTGAAACGTTTTGCCTTCGATCCGGAAGGCTTCATCAGTCAAGGAAACACAACAAAACTGATTCTTCTCCCAACAGCTTACTCAAAAGTAGAATAAACCAGTTCTACTTTGGAGTAAGCTGTTGGGGGAAGAATCAGTTTTGTTGTGCGTTTCCTTGACTGATGAAGCCTTCCG
Organism: Nematolebias whitei; assembly: GCF_014905685.2. NCBI lineage: Eukaryota > Metazoa > Chordata > Actinopteri > Cyprinodontiformes > Rivulidae > Nematolebias > Nematolebias whitei. Next base: position 46,906,705 of record NC_056500.1, on the reverse strand, counting down.
GATCGAAGGCGAAACGTTTCAGCACAAAAAAAATGAAACTGTCCAGATGACCTGACTGAAAAATGTTGGAAGTTCTCAAGTTGTGTTTATTTGTCATATGCAGGTTAACACAGGGTTAATAATACAATGAAATGCTTAGGATGAGAAGAACCGATTTGACTCACTAAAAAAAATCAAAGAACAAAACAAGAATATACAAAAAGCATGCAATAAGGGTACACAGAAAAAGTACCAAAAAGTGAAAAGGTAATTATAATATTTACAGTGTCCTAAAGAGAAACAGTGAACAACAACATGGTAGAATATAATGGTGCAGCAAGATGAATTTGAATGAATAAGTATTTTGAGGTAGTATTATAAGCTAATATAGCAAGTGTTTTTTGTCTTTCCTCCTACAGAAAGTACATCTGGACTTGTCATTCTGTGTTTGTCTGTTTCTTCTTCCTGTCCTCTCAAACCCAGCTGGTCAAAGCAGATGGCCACACATCCTGAGCCTGGTTCTCCTGGAGGTTTCTTTCTGTTAAAAGGGAATTTTCCTTTCCACTGTTTCCTTTGTGCTTGCTCAGGATGGGAGACTATGACAAAGTAAAGATTTAACACAATCTGCTGGTTTCCTTAGATAGACAACTTTTACTAATTGGCTTCTGTATGTATATGAATGTTTTTCTATAGTGCACTGACACGATTTCTGTTGTAACTTGGCACTAAATAAATCAACTGAATGGTATTTTTTTTTTTTATTAAAACCCCAGATAATCTTAAAAATAACATATTGTCATAGAAATGTTTCTTGATTTGAATAATTTAAAAGCTCTTGTCTGACCAATTGGAGTATCTGCAAACACATCATTGTCATCTTAAAAATCAGTCAGTCTATGCGTGTGTGCTTGCTCGTTTAATGCCAATACATTGCAGGATTCACTGAATCATTTTTAAATGACATTTGCAGAAAAAATAAACTGAATGTACATAAGTAACTCATTACGTTTTGGAGTCATCATGATTAAGATGCCAGGAATCAGAGCTAACAGAAACGGCTTCAGGTCAATCTGGTTTACAAATATTTACTTAGAATCTTAAATGGTTGAGTTTGAGAGCATTTCCAAATACATCTTAACGTTAACTTTATCATGAGCTACATTTATAATGTTGTCATTAACTATTTTGAGTCCAAGTCTGTTAGAAAAATATCAAACTATTGTGCACATTCAACAATGTTCAGTCAGGTCATCTGGGGGTGGGGGGGTGGGGGGGGGGAGCTCAGAAAGCTGGAGAGAACATTTTTTTAAAAAGCAAAAACTTTTTTTTTATTACATTTTTTTTACTTTTTTGAAATTACTATAATAAAATCAAATCTATTTTTCAATCATTATTTTAAAATACGTATGTTTTATAATAACATACTGAAATATTTTTCACCATGCTCATCTTTCTGATTGGCTGCCAGTCAAATGTATCAAGCTGCTTTACTCTTCAAGCTAGCATAGCAAGGACGAAATGAAGAAGTTTCTAAAAAGACCGAAGGAGCTGACCAGCAGCCCTGCTGTGGTGGAAACTGCTGCAAAAAACAAACAAACAAAGAACTCATGGCCATCTAACATTTGAAGGTATGAGGAAGCATACATTGAGTATGGCTTTACAGTCATACAGAAAAATGGCCATGATTGCCCGAAATGTGTCCTCTGTCTGGAGATCCTCACAAACGAGTATTTACAACCTTCAAAACTTCAGTGTCACTTGAGTGGGACCATAATACAGTGTTTAAAACATGTTAGTTAATAACATTTTTATGCTCAGCAGCTGTAATGATTTATTGAATATAGTGAATAAAAGTTAAAACATTATAAAAGTGGATCCTTCTTTACATATTTTGTAGCATTGTTTGTGGGGTGGCAAGGGGGGACTTGGCCAGAAGCTAAAGCTGTTTGGGGGACCATGGCATGGAAATGTTTGGGAACCCCTGTCCTACTCCGCTCCTGGAACACCTTACAAAAAGATCTGAAGCTCTTGACCTTGACCTAGAGTTGTAGTCAAGACCACCTAATCTGAGACCGAGTCAAGACCAAGACTTTAGGGGTCCGAGACCAAGTCGAGATCAAGACCAAGGGAGGGCGAGACCAAGACCTCAAGACTTGGAGCTCTATCTTTTCACAGATTATCCGTACCAGCTTACTTTCATCCCTAGTTGCGATGTTGCGTTCTGTTGTCTTTATTGTTCTGTTGGTACAAAACCACATGCGAGTGAAAGGTGGTGGGCGTGACAGTGGTAACAAAAACATGTATTTAGCAATGAGTCATGTTATCTCTTGGATTTGAATCAGTACATTTTGCATCCAATAAAAACAAAGATGTTAACAAATAAACTGGACAATCTTCTGGTGTTTAGTGATATTTCCACAGTTGTGGGAGGCTGTGGCTGAGTGGTTAGAGCAGTCGTCCTCCAATGCAAGAGTTGGGGGTTCGAATCCACCAGCAGTCACATGCTGAAGTGCCCATGGGCAAGACACTGAACCATTCATCGCCTCCTATGTATGTCCCATCGTTGTATGAATGCGATAAAGCTCTGATGAGTCTCTTTAGAATGATTTGTTTAATTAACTTTGTATAGATCTAGTAGAGTGCTGTATGAATGGGTAAATGAGGCACAGATTGTAGTGTAAAGCGCTTTGAGTATCTTGATTAGATAGAAAGGCGCTATATAAGTACTGTCCATTTACCATTTACCATTTGTGGTCTTGACTGGTCTTGAAATAAAATCTTGAGTCCTCAATGTCTGAGACCGGTATCAAGACCAAGACCGGTCTTGAGTACTTAACACCGCCTTGACCTCTCTAAGTGGCTTCAAACATCTGTTAAGTTAATGGCAAAAACCAATGCAGACATGCTCCTGTTCATAGTATTTTACACCGCTTTATAATGTAGCTGTTTCGGTCTCGTTTTTGCTGTTTTTGTTTTGTTTTTTTAATTTCATTTCTTTTATTTACTTTTCATTTTATATTCTTTTTTTGTGACTGTCTATTGTTATTTGTACCTCTTCTGTGTTCTTTGTCTAAATCAGGTCTCTCTTGTAAATGAGTCCTGGTGGTTCAATGAGACTAACCTGTATAAATAAAGGTTGAATGAAAAAAAAAATCTCCACACATGCAGGGCAGTCATTACATTTTAGTTTAGCACTTTTGAATCCCCATTATTATATGTACTAGCACTTTGTTGGTCTGTTCATGTGCATTCTGAGAGCAGCTTAGAGAGCTCTGCATTAACACCATTCACTTCCAATTAAAGTTACAAAAAGGAAGCAAAAGGACATTGCCGTTACTATTTTTTTAAACAGCCGTGATATAAAAAGTCATAATTTAAAGCAGCATGTGGTGAAACGTACCACATTCCGGTGTCCTGAGATTCTGTGCCTGTTTTTAAGCCTTTAAACCCTTATGTATAATATGCTCTACACTGCATTCAGCTGTTAAGCACAGAGTGTGGAAATGTACTTTACATTGTGTGACACTCTGGAAAAGCTTGTGCTTGCTCAGCTAAGCTTTGGATGTCCCATCAAATTTCTATTTGATTCCAGAGAGACACTATCATTTTTGCAGTTGACTGCATTTTTTTACACGTTGGGGTGGGGTACAAATGGAAAAAAAATCTGCCCTAAAACCTTCCAAATATTCTAAATTACCCTGCAAAGTACTTTGGAAAATGTTCCCCTTAATCTGACACATGGAAGCATATTTGATAAATGTCTTTTCTTCCTCTCTCTGGCAGTCCCAGTATGGTGGAATACAGCCTGAACTGGTCTGTGTTACACACAGCATGGCCCTACACAACTGTGAGAATATTGTATGTGTTTTACTAGTGTTTTGTGTTTTTTTAAGGCCCGAGCAGCGAAGCACTGCGAAGGCCTATTGTAATTGCTCGGTTCAGCCTCGAGCTGCATTTTTTTCTGCCAAATGAATTGGCATTTTGGGGGCCTTAACATATCCCAAAAGTCACCAAATTTGGCGGACGCATCAGGACTAGTGAAAAATTACGTATTTTAAGGGCATGGCAAAAATCGCAACAGAAATGGCTCAAGAGCGCCACCTAGAAAATTTCAAAATATCCTCCGCATTAACCTTCGTTTGTCGTAGAAACATGAAATTTGGTATGCTTGTCCAGTTCCCCAAGATGCACAGAAAACCCTCTGGCACCAATGTTGTACGATAAACAGGAAGACGGCCATTTTGGAATACCAGCCCAATTTTCACACCTTTTTGGCGGTTTACAGCCTCCGCATTTGAACGAACTCCTCCTAGGGATTTCGCTCAATCGGTTTCAAACTGGCCCATTTTGGTCAAAAAGCATGGGGGACGGACACAAAGTTGTCTAAACGGTTCATTTTGGAGCATGCTGAAGGGGCGGGGCCAGACCTCAAAGTTTGACATCTCGCCATGTAAAACGAAACACTAATAGCTCCGACACAAAAACTGTCTGAGACATCAAACCTTCAGTGATTGATCCACATCCGGTGCCCTGCAAGACTGAATGGTCAAATCATGACATCACTTAAGCAACAGGAAGTATAAATTTTTATGTTGAACAATCCCTATCTGACCCCTGTCACCTGATCAGCATGATAGTGTGTCCAGCAACCGAAGACATGTTGGTGTAACTTGCTTTCCAACACTGACAGTTTTGGATGGAGCATGTGGGCGGCGCGCCGTGGCAAAGTAAGACGTAATGCCGTAGCCATACGTTTGGCTCTAAATTCTACAGTTTTGAACCCAGGCGGACCAAAATCAGTATGATCGATCATTATTCACCACTTGAACAGGAAGCTATGATAAGTGGCCAATAGCCTCCACAGCGCCCCCTAGAATATTTTAAAACCTGAACCCCAAGCCATTTTTTTGTCAGGAGGGCTGTGATCAGTCTTATATCGGGGGAAGTAAACAGTCACTGGCCAAAAGGATGGCCCAGCACAGAAGAGCAACATCATCAGGCCAGGACTCTGCGGTCTACACTCATCTCCAGGCCAGCGGTCACTCTTTCAAGGATGAAGATGTTCACATCCTTGATAGAGAGGAACGATGGTTTGAGAGAGGAGAAGGAGGCTATCTTTGTGAAAAGAAATCGTCCATCATTAAACAGGGGTTGAGGCCTAGTTGGCCCCCTCTTACAATGCTGTTATTGCTAGTATCACTCAGCCCTCTGTGAATAGTAAACAGCCATCAGTGTGCTAATGATCCATTGTTAGGCCGATGGTCCTTCTTGAGCATGTGATCAGCTGGTTTTGGTTGTCAGCAGCAAACTGGTTGATCCACTCTGAGAAGGTGCTATTTTAGAGACTGAGCTGAATACAGCACCTCAGACTGAGGAAGTCTCTCAGATGAAAGACGAAACTTTTCTACATTTTTTTGTTGTTTTGCTTTGTTTTGTTTTTTTGAATGTCCAGAGGACAAGATTGAACTTTTTTGGATAGATGGATGGATGGCAGTTGCTTTTGTTATTTTTATTCATAAGTAATTGACATGAGATTTCCATGTCAGCTTCTCATCATAATGACACCCCCAAATTTTATTTCATTAACTCTATGAATTTAAGTACTGTCTATTTTAAATAGGACTTTGATTAATATATATATATATATATTACTAAATATCATGTAGTTTGTTTTTTTTCCAAATTTAATGATAGCTTATTAAGTTGTACCCAAGTTTGTATTTTTCACTAATTCTAACTGTATCATCTCTAACATCCCTTGAATATCTTTTTTCATTCAAGGTTTATTTAGACAGGTAAATCCCATTGAGCCTTGCGGACTCATTTACAAGAGAGACGTGATATTCACCCAAACAAAAAAAAGTGGTAACATCTGCAAATTAAACACACTTCAAAAGCCCTGACATATACAATACATATATATATACATACATACATACATACATACATACATATATACATATATATATATATATATATATATATATATATATATATGTATATATGTATATATGTATGTATGTAT
>NC_056500.1:46892801-46900601 GCF_014905685.2 Nematolebias whitei | reverse complement strand
ATATATATATATATATATATATATATATATATATATATATATGTATAAACTAAACCTGCTACATATATTAAAATAATGATTATCATACAAATGATTAATTAATTATCTTATGGATAACATTTTGTTTTTTGTTTGTTTGTTTTTTTGGGGGAAAATGTCCATCTACTTTCTTAATCAGCTTAATTTTAGCAACACACACACATTATCAAAAATACTTTTAAATATTTTATTTTTCTTGTTTCACTATAATTTTTGTTTTATTTTTGTTGATCACTTTTCAAATTACTTATGTTTACTAAAACAGTTCCATCTGTTATTTGATTTTTGCACACTTGTAAAACATCTTTATTTACCCTTGAAGTAAACTCAAATAAAAAATGGCCACCACAACCAACTGACTTTAAAAACACAAAAATGACGCGTCATTGTACTGACAGTGACCTAAAATTTATATGGCAGTAAGTGAGACTGATCCCCACATAGTCTGACAAATTGTGCAAAACCCTTGCTTAAAATATTGTTATAATGTTACGTGGTCAGTATTTTATGTTAGTAAAATATCTCATGAACAAGTTTTAACTGAACTTCTTTGAAAAAACTCTGAATGGACACCTACAAACTTCTGGATCCAGTTGTCAAGATGGCCACCGCAACCAACTCAGTACAGCACACATAAAAATAGCTATAATTCAGTGGTTTACAGAAATCATGCTAAATTTTGGTGCAGTAGTAGCTGAGAGTTATTCACAACACATACTCCAAGTGCTACTCATTGAGCAAGACTTCAAAAGTTTAGACTTTTGATGTCAATGCTGTTTATCTTTTAGCAAAATATCTCATGAAAAACTCAATGTATTTTATTGAAACTTTCAGAAACTAATCAGGGGGTGTACGTCTAAGACAGTCCCTTATGAAATGGCCACTACCTAACATGAAATGTTTACAACTTGGTAATTTTTACAGATATTGATCTAAATAGTAGCAGCTGAGCGTTATCCCTAACAGAGCCCGACCGATGTATTGGTAGGGCTGATAATTTAGGCTGAAATAAATGTTTGGGGAAATATGGTTATTGGTGATAATTGTCCCAATGTGTGCTGATATAAGCGCTTCTAATTTTCACCCATAAAAAGCTGAAACCAGCTGTAATTGAACAATGTATCCAGCAGAGGGTGGATGCAGACTACTTTCAAGTCATGGCCTTCACTTAAGTTTCACTTTCACATTCAGCACAGACGAAGCAGGGAGCAATACTGTGTAGTGTAATGTATTATGTTTGACTGAACAGAGCATGGTAAGTTTATTTTAATTGATCTGTAAAACAAATCAACAATAATAAATTCTCTTCAATCCTCCAACCTGTTTGTCATTATCTACGTGCCTCTCAGGTTAGCAAGCTAATATTTAGATAACCTACTATAGGCTATTGCCTTGTAAAATTTTATCCAGAACATCAAATCTAACGTAGAGGTCAATATAAATTGGTGTTAGTAACTTTATTTTTGTCATCCTCAATGAAATGCAGTGTTTGTCTGAAATCTTTACTTCTGTACAAAGAAAAAAATGCAGCTGCGGTCAATGCTAATTAGACCTTCATCAAACATGACTGACTGTTTAAACAATGAACAGGGAAGGGTGATTTTTGTTTAATTTATATTTTTGTAACACACTTTATGACTTCATGGTGAATAGTGGAGGATAGAAAATGTGAACGCACGTTAGGAAGACCAGTGCACCACTTGCAAACCTGCTGTGGGACTACGTATAGCGTGGATCTGATTAGCTTAGCTTCATGGTTGCTAACAGCTGCGCTAAATAAACAAGCCCCACTCCACTCGCTGTCTTCTTAGATTAGGGTGGAAAAAGCTCAAAAATGTTCAGACATTATATCATTTATCAGCAGCCGCCTTCCCCTCCTAATGTTGGTATTGTCGATAGCCAAAATTTCCATATTGGTTGGGATCTGATCCCTAACACCTACTCTGAGTGTGACATCCTGAGGTACAGAGTGAGATTACAAAGAACATTATTTTTAAAGGTTAATTCGGCTACAACTTTGTCATTTTGGGGCCGAGACAAGGCAGAGGGAGGGCAGCCGACATGGGACCAGAAAGTCGCAGGCTCGACTCCTAGCAATTCCCACATGTTGTGGTGTCTCTGAGCAAGACAACCAATCCTTAATTACTCCCTGGGTGCTTACATGGCTATCAACTGCTCCACCTGGGTGTATCTCAGGTGTGATGGGTTAAATGCAGAGAACTAATTTTGCCACTGTATGGGAACATACAATTATGACAATCTCAGACTTCCCTTCATTTTTAACATAAGATGATAATCTGAAACTAGCAAGAATGCACACTTTTAAAGAGTGCTTTACTTGATAATGATTTTGACAGCTTCTGTTATCCTTTAATACAGAACAGACCTGAATCACAATAACTAAAGAACTGGTGGTCAATTTTATTAAAAGTCTTGAACATAAAATCATATGTTCAGTTTGTATACCTTCAGCTTCTAACTGAAAACAGCTAGAGAAGTGGCACATCGGTCAGAGTTTCTAATCCTGGATGAATTAGTCTTCTGCACATCTGCTGCAGACTAATTGCTCCATTTAAATAAACTGTCCTTGATGAGGTCATTATTAGGATCATTTAGCTTTTCTCAGAGAGGAGCAAGGGAAGGTGTATCGCCTCATGGAATGTATCTGACAATGAGGGGCGCAGTGGAGACAGGAGGCAAAGGGACGAGAGACCGTGCTGCATTCAAGCGCTAATTAGAAAAATTAGATCTATGAAAGGCAGTGAGTGATCCTGGCCTTCAACCTGCGTTCCGTGTAGCGCTGTAGCAGCACAAAGGAGGAGGCAACAATGAGTGCTGGGGGAGGAGGAGGGGGAGATAAATAATTTAATCCATTGTCTACTCTGCAAAGCTCATCAGCACGGCTACACAATGGCCACGATTGAATTGGTGATTGCATTTCTCTCCTGCCCTCCAGGAGAAAAATAAATAAATAAAAAAGCCAGTGCTCTGCTATGTTCTGTCAGGCTGCCAGTACAACCAGGAGCAGGAGAAAGGGGGGGGGGGGGGGGGGAGAGAGAGACATGTAGAGTGTCTTCCACCAAGGTCAAACTACAATACAGCAGTCTGATTAAGTGGATCAGAGAGTTTCCTGTGTGGGGTCAACCTCCATGTTGTACTCACAGCCTCATATTGTCCATTACATCTTACACTGTGATGGAAGGGATGCACCTAATACTAATGGTGTGAACGTTTATGAAGCTTTCACACTATTGTGATCCACTGTTCTTCTTTTTCAGTGTGATTCTCGTCCTGCAGTTTTCAGCTATTTCAACTATCATCTTGTGTTGGAAAATCAACAACAACACTAAGCTCAGTGTCATGCAAAAATAAGAATTGTTACGCTCAGAGTATGTGATGCTAAGCTACACTTAGAACAACAAATTCTAACTCAATGTCTTTAAAATTCAGTGAGGTATGTCAGTGTTTGTCTAGGCTAAAGTAGTTGAGCTGAAATGTCTGGTTTAAACTAACTGACTCCAAAAGTTAATCAGTTGTAGATGTTCAGACAGTAAAAACTTTCTGAAAGTTTCATTAAAATATATAAAGTGGTTCATGAGATATTTTTGCTAACAGACAAACAGGGCTGACTCCAAGTGTTAATGAAAATGTTTTAAGCAACAATCTTGTGCAATGAGTAGCACTTGGAGCATGTTTTGGAGATCACTCTCAGCTACAACCACATTAAATTGTATCTCCTAATCTGTCGAATGAACTGAGTTGTGTTTTTCAAGGTCAGTTAGCTGTGGAGGCCTTCTTAAGGTGAGCTGAACCAAAAAGTTAATCAGCTGTAGGTATACATCCACTGACTGTTTCCTGTAAGTTTTATTAAAACCTGTCAAGTCGTTGGAGATATATTTCGACAACTGATAAACAGGATTGACTGTAAATAGTGACTGGCAACATTTTCAACATGGATCTAATGAAGCAGTGCTCACAATATGAGATGGGATCAGCCTCAGCTACTACCACACCACGTTAGAGGTCAATACTTTTTAAACTGTTTGCTAGACTTTTTTTGTTAAACGGTTGTGTTGGCCATCTTGAACTGGGTTGACTTCAAAAGTTCATCCGGTGTGAGTGTACCTCCAATTTTGGGAACACACACACACACACACACACACACACACATGCACATAAAGTGGTGTGAAAACAATAACTAGCATGACGTTTGTTTTCAGAGGTAAATGCTTTGGTTATAACCTCTAATATAATAAAGTGCCAGTTTTTGGTATTTTTCATGCATGTTTGAGTAATTACCTGATGGACTGGGGTCAAATCTGGAAGTGCACCCAATTATGTATATCTGGATAGATGTTAACTGTGCCGTGGAAATGATATTTGGAGGTTATCCAACTTTTCCATTTGGGCTACAATGTGATAAATATTTGGTTTATAGGGACAAAACCTGCCATTGCTGCTACTTTTGTAAATCCACGCTAATGGTGCTGAGAGGATGGATGTGACCCTCACCCAGGACTCCAGTTTTCACTCATTGTGGAAAATGATCAGATGGAAATGGTTTAGTAACACAGCCTGTTTGGTTGCTGGAAGAATTCTGTTGATGTGAGCGACTTCAGACTTTTCCACCAGAACCTCCTTCAGTCTGCATTTTAACGCAAAAGAAAATGATAAACAGCCAGTGAATCGACAGGTTTCATATGTGGCATTAATGTTTTTCTTTTTACATCGATGCCCTGACCTTTACACTACAACTGTTAATGCATTCCTACAGTTTTGTTAACTGATATATATATATATATATATATATATATATGATGATGATGATGATGATGATGATGATTATCCGATCAGTCGTATCCGACTTTCGGTCACTTTATGAATCTTCGAACTCCATGCCTCCCTGTCTTTCACCAATTTTTTCAATTCCGCAATTGGCATATTCATTGTTGTCGTTATTGTGTCGAGCTATCTCGTTCTTTGGCGGCCTTGTCTTCTTTTTCCACTGACTTTTCCAAGCATCATTGACGTTTCCAAAGAATTTGCACGCATCACGTGACCAAAATAAGAGAGCTGCTGTTTGGTAATTTTGCCCAGTAAGGACATTGATGGTTTGACCCGGTCCAAAACTGTCTTGTTTGTCAACATAGCAGTCCAAGGTATTCTTAGCATTCTTCTCCAGCACCACAGTTCGAAAGCTTCGACTTTTCTTTTCTCTACTTTCCTAAGCGTCCAACTTTCGCAGCCATACATCATTATGGGGAAGACAATTGCGTTGACTAGTCTTACTTTAGTTACAAGGTTAATATCCTTGCTCTTCCAGAGCTTATCTAATCCCAGCATTGCAGTCCTGCTAAGTGTAATTCGTCTCTTGATCTCGGGAGCCGAAGCCCGACTGCGGTCCATTTTTGCACCAAGAAAGATAAAATCTTGGACAGACTCGATTACCGTGTTGTTGATTTGCGTGTTCATTATACCATTGCCTGCCGTGGTCATAACTTTTGTTTTTTTGATGTTCAGGTACAGTCCCATTCGTTCACTTTCCTTTTGCACACGTCGAACGAGGCAATCGAAGTCCTTTTCACTCTCTGCGAGCAGGGTTGTATCATCTGCATATCGAAGGTTGTTGATGTTTCTGCCGCCAATTTTGATTCCAATTTCAGATTCTTCCAAATTGCAACGCCTCATGATCACTTCTGCGTACAGATTGAATAGAACTGGTGACAGGATGCAGCCTTGACGAACACCTTTCCTGATTTGAAACCACTCCGTGTTCCCGTATGCCGTCCTAACCGTTGCTTCTTGGTCGTTGTAAAGAGATCTTATTAACTGTACGATGTGTTCTGAGACGCCCATTTGTGTCAGGCACTTCCATAGCTTTTCATGATTAACACAGTCGAAAGCTTTACTGTAGTCAATGAAACACATATAGACGTCCTTTTGATATTCCTGGGTCTTCTCCATGATCCAACGTAAATTTGCGATTTGGTCTCTAGTGCCGCGTCCCTTGCGAAAACCAGCTTGAACTTCCGGCAGTTCCTTATCGACAATTGTTGCAATGCGATTCTGTATGATCTTCAGAAGGATTTTACTTGCGTGAGATATGAGGGCGATAGTACGGTGGTTGGAACATTCCTGGACATCGCCTTTTTTTGGAATAGTGACAAAGACTGATCTTTTCCAGTCCTTGGGCCACGATTTGGTGGACCAGATTTTTTGACATAGGTCTGTTAAAAGCTTAATCGACACTGCTTTTAGTAGTTCAACAGGTAGATGATCGATTCCAGAGGCTTTTCCGTCTGGTAGTTGTTTCAAAGCCCACTCGACTTCTTCCTCAAGAATGCATGGTTCTTGTTCGACCTGACATGCCTGTTCCAGTGGTCCTATTTGATGGTCTGAGTACAGCTCTTCTGTGTATTCCCGCCATCTACGCTTGATTTGATTTTTGTCATGTAATAATTTTCCATCGTGGTCCTTGATGGCCGCTGCTTTGCGTGCTGCAAACGGTGCCCTGGTCTGTTTCACATAGGTGAAAAGAGCTCGTGTATGACCTAACTTGTTTGCTTCTTCCAGCTTTGCACATTGATTGTTCCAGTAATGTTCTTTGTCTTCTCTGGCTTTCCTTTGAAATATCGCATTTAGCCTTCTGAAATTCTGTGCTGTTACCAGTAGCTTTGGCTACTCTGCGCATGTTGGCGATTTGGATCAATTCGTCCGATATCCACTGAGTTCTTCTTCCTGGTTTTTTCAAAGGGACTATTTTTCCGCTGTATTTTGTGTGATGGCTTTGATTTCCTCCCAAAGTTCGTCGGGGGCTTTTCCAATTGTGCAGAGCACTTCAAAACTTTTCTTGATTTCAACGGCATAAAGTGGAGGGATGTTACCTGTATCAAAGCAACGTGTTGCTGTAGGCTGTCTGGTGTTTTTGATGCGTAGTTTGATTTTAGCAACAAGGAGCTGGTGGTCAGAGCCACAATCTGCTCCAGGAGATGTTTTTACAGCCAATACTGAGCTTTTCCAACGCTGTTGGCACAGGAAATAGTCGATTTGATTACGATACACACCATTTGGAGCTGTCCATGTGTATAGACACCGCTTTGGTTGTTCGAACCATGTGTTCATGATTGCTAAGTGATTTTCTGAACAACATTGAACCAGGCGATCGCCAGCGACATTCCGCACGCCCAGCCCGAATTTGCCAACATATGGACTATCTTCACTGGAACCGACTTTTGCATTAAAATCCCCAGTTATGAAAATGACATCCTTGGTGGGAGTCTGTTCGATTGCTTGTTGGAGATCGAAAAAAAAGTTCTCAATCTCTTCATCCTCCGCGTCGGTTGTGGGGGCATAGACTTGTAAAACTGTGATTGAGCGAGGTTTCCCATTGATACGTATGGCTATGATCCTATCATTTATTGCCTTGAAACCTTGAACAGCTTTGGTGACTGCCTTGGCCGTGATAAAAGCTACTCCTTTTCGCTTTATTCTATCATTTCCGGAATAAAAAACAGTGTAATCATCGCTGTTGAAATAGCCATTTCCTTTCCAGTGAAGTTCGCTGATGCCCAGAAGATCGATGTTAAGCCGTTGCATTTCCTTTTTTACAATTTCCAGTTTGCCCGTGTTCATGCCATGGACGTTCCATGTTCCAAAAATGTGGATTCTTGATAAGCGCAGACAGGTCCTTTCTCTTAGAGCTGCATCAGCAGACAGGAGTCCTAATGGATTTGTCCTACCCGCGTCATTAGTGCCTGAGCT
>NC_056500.1:46891484-46892701 GCF_014905685.2 Nematolebias whitei | reverse complement strand
ATTTGTGGTGTAACAGTACACCTGGGTGTATTGAACCATTTCGGTACAGCATGTATGGTTCGGTCCACGTGTGTACCGTTTCGGTTACATATATGGGGGAATGGTGGCGCAGAGGTTAGAGAAGATGGGCCTGTGATTGGAAAGTCGCAGGTTCAACTCCCGGTACCGTCAACATTAAAATGTGGGCGGTAAAGGTGAAACACCTGTCTCCACCCTCATTCGCCCCATTCTGGGCCCCTGAGCAAGGCCCTTAACCCCCACCATCTGCTCCCTAAAACAGGTCTCTCTTGAAAATGAGTTCTTGTGACTCAATGAGACTACCTGGCTACATTAAGGTCAAATGAATAGTCTTGCGTCACGTGTAGCATTAGCATTCTAGCATCTCGTTGCGGTCTCCTGTTGGGGAACGTTATGGCTTTCTTGTTAAAAGACAAGTGAACAAATCCAAAGCTGTGTGTCGACATTGTTTCACGGAGTAGTTTGAGCCTGAAATATCACTTCAATTCAAAACACACTGTTGATGCTAGCCAATTATCCACCGTAACTAACTGCAGGAAGGCTTCTGCAGACGCGGCTGGATGCAATGTGTGGGCATGAGTTTTTTTGCACCTCCTCAGACTGAAGAAGTCTTTTGGATAAAAGACAAAATGTTTCACAAAAAAAGAATGCCTTCAGAAGACCTGATCTAATTAAATTTTTCTACCTGGATAATTGAGCTGCATCATGAGATAAACTGTTCATGATGCTCCTTGATTTAAAAATGTTTCTTCTTGTAACTTTTCAGAGTAACAAGCATATTTTTGAATTTGTTGTTAATCTGTTTTTCTCTGTTTTTGGTTTGAAGGAATCTTTTTTTTTTCTTTCTCTTAAATAAATTAAAAACATTATTGTCCTGGCAGGGCAGCACGGTGGCGCAACTGGTAGAGCTGCTGCCTCTCAGCGAGCAGGTCCTTGGTTCAAACCCCGGTCCAGGGGCCTTCTGGGTGGAGTTTGCATGTTCTCTCCGTGCATGCGTGGGTTTTCTCCGGGTACTCCGGTTTCCTCCCACAGACCAAAAACATGCATGTTAGGCTGATTGGTAACTCTAAATTGTCCCTAGGTGTGAGTGAGAGAGTGAATGTTTGTTTGTCTCGTTTGTCTCTGTGTGGCCCTGTGATGGACTTGCGACCCGTCCAGGGTGTACCCCGCCCCTCGCACAGTGATTGCTGGACATGGGC
>NC_056500.1:46889975-46891384 GCF_014905685.2 Nematolebias whitei | reverse complement strand
GTCCAGGGTGTACCCCGCCCCTCGCACAGTGATTGCTGGACATGGGCACCAGCGACCCCCGTGACCCAAAATGGAATAAACGGGTAAAGATAATGGATGGATGGATGGATTGTCCTGGCAAATAGCTTTGGTTTCATATTTGATATGATGTACATGTTTATGTTACTAGAAATACTTTATTTGCTAGGAGCTGTTAAAAAGTGGCGTTTTAATGTATTGAATCTTTTTATGTAAAACTGTACGTTAAAAATCCTCTAAACGTCTTTGAGTCATAATATAAATTTGTGCATAATAATTCAATTCAGGGCAGCACGGTGGATCAGTTGGTACAGCTGCTGCCTCTCAGCGAGCTGGTTGCCCTGGTTCCAATCCCTTCTTCTTTCTGGGTGGAGTTTGCATGTTCTCTCTGTTCATGCGTGGGTTTTCTCCAGGTACTCCAGTTTCCTCCCACAGACCAAAAACATGCATGTTAGACTGATTGGTAAATAAATTGTCTCTATGTGAGAGAGAGAGAGTGAATGGTTGTTTGTCTCGTTTGTCTCTGTGTCCCTGTGATGGACTGGAGACCTGTCCAGGGTGATACCCCACCTCCTACACAGTGATGGCTGGACATGGGCACCAGTGACCCCTGCGACCCAAAGAGGAAGAAGCGGGTAAAGATAATGAATGTATGGATGAAGTTAACACTATTTATATGAGGAGCAGACTGCTTTGAATTTAATTCCATATCTTGAGCAAGCATGAAGGCAACAGTGGAAAGGAAAAACTCCCTCATGTGGAAGAAACCTTCAGCAAAACCAGGCTCAGGACAAGCGGCCATCTGCTTAGACTGGCTGGGTTTGAGAGGAACAGGAAGAAGGATCAGATACATAATGGCAGGTCAAGAATCACATATTAAAGTAGAAATAGTGTCAAATGTAAAACTAATCAATTTTAACAATTCATTTAAGGAAATTAGTTCAATTTGTCCTCCAGTAATCTAAGCCTATGAAAGCATAAAAAGCCAACCCTAATTATAGGATTTAGCAAAAAGGAAAGTCTTAAGCCCAGTCTTAAAACTGGACAAAGTGTCAGCCTCACAGACAGAAACTAGAAGTTGGTTCCACAAATGATGCAATTAATCGCAATTAATCTCAAAAATATGCTGCAATTAGTCATGATTAAAATGTTTAATATTTGCCCAGCATTAAATAAATAATAAAATAAAAAATAAAAAAATATATATAAATCAAACAATTTTCAAGGAAACTACCCTTTCTAATTTTTTATATTGCTTAAATATAAAGTTTTCTTAAATGATTGAGGTAGCCAAAAATAAAATCTATGGTGGCCAAGGCCACCAATGGCCACACCCTGGCTCTGCCATTTTGCCTGGTCTTGGATAAAATGGCTCCTTTTTTTCACCAGGA
>NC_056500.1:46879153-46889875 GCF_014905685.2 Nematolebias whitei | reverse complement strand
ATATATATATAAATGGTTCAAAACCACAACTCATTATATCCTTTACAAACATCATGTCCATGTCCTTCCTGTTTTTTGGTCTTGTATCTGCAAGATTTTTTTACAATACTCAGTAGTTACAGTATTGTTTAACAGTGTCACCAAGAAAAATGCTTTTGGCACAACTCATGACTGTATGACTCGCATTATTATTTACACTTGGTATTTTAGCTGCAACCCATGGGCCAACATTCACATTATACTGATTGAAATAATTTACTATTTCATTTTGCTCTTAGCTTTTATTGTCATCTTTTACAAAATACTGTGAACTACCTGATTGTACTTTATGATTTTTCAAACCACTATTCATTATGCCCCATGTTTTTTTCATATCATCCTTACTTTTGTTTAGTAAGTCACTATAATAGTCCTTCTTATTTTCTTATAATCCACACCAGCGTCTTTTTATACTTCTTGTATCTCTCTTCTGCGTCTTTTGTTCTTAATTTTAAGAAACATGAGTACAAGTAATCCTTTTTTAAACAAGCATTTCTTAACCCTTTTGTCATCCATGTTTTGTCAACAGCATTTCTCTTAACACGTTTTTTTTTTTCCATACCGTTTCTTTCATAAAGAGTTCCCATGATATTCTTAAACACATCATAGGCTTCGTTTACATCATCAACATACACATCCTTCCAAATTTGTTTTTTCAAATCATCTTTCAATTTATCCAAAGCTTTTTTTTAAATGTATTTATTATTTCCTCTTCACTGTAGCTACTTTTTGACAGCACTGATAATTTTTACAAATTGCAAAAACTGGAAAATGATCACTTATCAGTCATCAAAATCCCACTCATCATTTCAACATCTCTTACATTAGTAAAAATATTATCAATCACTGTAGCTCTGTGTTGTAATTTTTGTTGGTTTAAGTATTAATAAAGATTGATAAAAACTCAAAGTATGCAATGAATTAATAAATGTACAAATATTATTTGAGTCAATTTGATTTCCCAAATCAATATTAAAGTCCCCCCACAAAAAAAATGTTTTGTTACAACTCAACTGGCAACTGGCTCAGACACTGATTGGTTGAATTTTCGACAGATGAGGAATAAATGCACAACTGCCATCAAAGCAGCAAAACGCAACTATTTCTTATCTCAGACCTCCAAAAATCTAAATGTCCCTAACAGATTCTGGAAAACCATCAAATCTTTCTCAGGCAGCCCCAATCATCTGACCTCCCATCACAACTTCTCGTTAACTCTGTTCCTGTGTCAAATAAGCACGAGATCCTGAACTGTTTCAACAAACATTTTGTCGCTTCTAGTTCTTTATTTGACACAGTCACTAATGGAAAATCAGCCACTTCCCCTTATAGCCAAACTTCTACAAATGAAGTCCCTCCTACAAGTCAATCCTCAGTTAATCACATCTTTTCTCTTTCCCTGATCTCAGTTAGTGAGGTAAATAAATTGTTAAAAAGTCTAGATTCTAAAAAATCTGCAGGACCAGATGAACTTCCACCTTATTTCTCAAGGCTGGCTGTTCATATCATCACAGTCACTTTGACCCACATCTTCAATCTCTCCATAAGCCAAAACTCCATTCCAGACAAGTGGAAAACAGCCTTTGATCTTCCTTTGCTGAAGGGAGGTGACCCCACCTCACTGAACAACTATCGACCAATCTCTAAACTCTGCATTTTAGCCAAGGTTTTAGAAAAACTGTCAAACTCTCAAATCAAAAATTATCTGGACTCATTTAACACCTTGCCTCTCCATCAATCTGGTTTCCGGAAACAACACAGCAAAACGACTGCTTCACTGAAGGTTTTTAATGACATTGTTGAAGCACTGGATGCTAAGGATTATTGTGCTGCACTTTTTTTGTCTAAAGCTTTTGACACTGTGGATCTTAACATCTTGTGTCATAAGATCTCAGAAATTGGTTTCTCAGATCACACCATTGGTTGGTTCTCTAACTATCTCTCAGACCGGAGGCAATGTGTTCAACATAATGGTACTTCCTCCAGTTATTTAACAGTCAACAATAGTGTACCACAAGGCTCAGTCTTAGGACCCACCCTATTTACAATCTAGATAGGTATTGTAGGTCAGAGCATCCTTGACACATCCTTACATTTCTATGCTAATGGCACAGTTGTTTATTGTCGAGCTAAAACAGTTGCTAAGGCTTTCCAGCTTTTGCAATCTGCCTTTGACATCATCCAGTCAGATTTGTTCCACCTCAAACTTGTCCTAAATGCCGATAAAACCAAAGGGGTGCTTTTTTCCAACCAGGAAGTCGGTCCCAGCAGTTCTTCTGATTTTATCCTTAAATGGTGTCCCGATTGAGTTTGTTGATTCCTATAAATATTTGGGTATCTTGGTCGACTTACATCTCTCTTTTAAGCTTCATGTGGAAAAACACGGTAAAGAAACTAAAAGTTAAACTGGGTTTCTTTGTCAGAAACAGATCCTGTCTAACTCTGAATGCTAGGAAACGCCTTGTATCTGTGACTTTCCTTCCCTTCATTGATTACGGTGACATTATTTACATGAACGCTCCTACAAGAACCCTGCAGATGTTGGATGCTGTCTATCACGATGCACTAAGATTCATAACTGGCTGTGATTATCGTACCCACCACTGCACCCCATATTCACTGGTTAACTGGACATCATTAACTTCACACAGACTCTCTCACTGGTACATTTTCATCTTTAAATCACTTCTTGGTCTGCTGCCGTCATACATCTCCTCCTACATGTCTCTGTGTGAGTGCAGCAACAGCATGCGCTCTCAGGACATTATTACCTGCAGTGTACCCTCAGTGCAGACTGAACTAGGCAAAAGGGCCTTCTCCTACTCTGCTCCTCTTTCCTGGAATATCTTACAAAAAGATCTGAAGCTCTTGACCTTGACCTCTCTAAGTGGCTTTAAACATCTGTTGGACTCCTGGCAAGAACCAATGCAGACATGTTCCTGTTTTTAGTTTTCTACTTACAGTTGTAGTGAACTAAGCCTCAGGTCATATCCTGACCTTGAGGGCCTTCCTGGGACAAGAACTGTATTTCATTGATTTGAGTCCAGAAACACAAAATCAAGTCCATCCAGAGACTTTCTAAGTGTCCTGCACTGATCAATTGAAAGAACACTCTCTTTTTTATTATCATTACTATTTTACAAATGTCTTGATAATCAAAGTGTGTTTAGTTCAAACCATTTTAAATGTTGAAGTGAACTACTCATTTTAAATCAACTGTGAAACAGTATTAATGATTTTTAATCCTCATTCAAAGTAGCAATCAAGTTAAGGTCTGTTACAGAGTAATTATTCATTTTCTTGATCTTCTGTCTGAAATGAGCAAGTGTAAGTTGGTCAAAGGTCAAGTTTCGGTCAACTACATGTTTACTGGAAAGAAATGTCATGTTTAACTTTTTCAGACAGATATGAGAGAACTGACTCCACGAAGTCTCGGTTTCTTCAAAACATTCTTCTGTCTGTTCTCAAACAATCTAATCTTCACCTTGACTTTTAATAACCTCTTACATCACTAAGACCACACCTTGTTTGGTCGATCGGCCAATCAGGACTTCCCAAATGAACCGGAAACAGAACTCTTTAAATGTCGACACTTCCTAGTTCCAACCAGTGCGGTGGGAGAGCAGTTCAGTTCGGAGAGCAGAACCGAACAGAAAAGTGCTGGAGAGAACAGGAGGTTCCAGACATGATCCGAAGTTCTTCCGAGTCTCGTGGGAATTATGAAATCTTCCACATCTGAGTGGAGCCTCTGACTGACTTACTCCTCATGTGAGTCCACCCGTGAGGTGAACGTGTGTCAAACGAAGTTCCGTCACTACTTCGGACGATTCACAGCTGTTCCTACGGAGACGCTGGAAAGGTGGCGTTAAATGGAACTCCGTACCAGTGGAGACATCTTCTACAGGTAAAGAGTCGTTTTCCACTACCCAAGTGTACCGAGGGGAAGCTGGGATCTAATGGAGAGTGCCGTTCTGATGCAGACACATATTCCCTCATCCATCCTTTCTCTCCATTTAAACTTCATTTCCCATCTTTAAAACTCTTCTATCTTGCCAGTAATTAATCCAGATATTTTCATAAATGTCTGTTGTAAAGCTTGAACCCAGATACCATGGCCGTATGGTCTCTGATTGTAAAGCTAATTAATTAAGCTGTTGTTGAAATCAATGTTGCCAAATTAATGTAAATGTTTGATGTTAAACTTTGATTCTGTTAATAAATGACCGCATTCATTTTGATGGGTCAAAGAAAATTAACGTCTCACGTTACATTTAATCATTCAATGCACGATAGAACTCAGTCCAGAAAAATGAAAGAATCCGTTTAATTTATGGATAATATCTCACAGATATATGTTCATTTACATCTGGTGGCCTCGTACGGTATCATAAATGGACTGTTATTTGTGTAACAATTGAATTATCATGTTGGCATATCTGATCTTAACTGAAAATTAGCTTAAGAAGGCAGTTTGCTGTGTGAAACGCAGCGTTTTGCAGCTGTGGGTTTCGGAGAATGTTTACAGTTGTGGTGTTTTGAAAGCTGAAAATAAAGTCAATGTGTTCGTTTGAAAGCTGAATTTGTACATCTGTTGTGTAACTGAAGCTGGGTTTGTGGTAAAACGCTTTATTCTGTTTAAACTGTGGTCCAGAAGAGGGTTCTGGTCCGGCTCGGTTCTGATTCAGTTCGAACGAGTCGTGTTTGAAGAAAGAAACTGCTGTTTTGAACTGGCGCCATCCCAGTAAGCTTTTGAGAGTTTATTCGTTACATTTTTAACAGAAAATAGTGCATTTTGACAGTTTTAAAGACGAAAGTTGACCGGAATGTTAAGGCTAAATGCTAACACGCTAGCTGAAATAGCGAGCAGCGATTGGTTGAAAACCGCTGTTTAAATGCTCTGATTCGCTGGAGGGACGAGTGACATGTCTGTCGTCACTTCCTCTGATGTCAGATCGTAAAACCCACCCCCGTTGCTACGCTATGATTGGTTGATTCAGTCACGTGACCCGGAAATGAGTCTCGGTTCAACCGAAGCCTTTTCTGTGCTTAAAATCACTACATGTGGCATACTACATGTACCCAAAACTCATGTTTCATGCAAAAAAGTCGTGCTTGTTGAAACAACGCCACGTTTAAGCTTTAAATCCGTTCAGAAATGTTGATTTGACCGAAGTTTAGCCGATGCTAATCTTAAGCGAAGCGGCTAACAACCGGATGTCAACGAGCGATCCACAGGAAGTTGTCATAGACTCCTGCTGGTATAAATAAGCTTACACCACCACCTGCTGTTGAAAGAGGAGTATAACAGTTTTCCTGAAGAGGGACTGATAATATCCTCATCATTTTTTTTTTCTCTTCTCTTTTCACCCAACCTGGTTTAATGAGTAACTGTTTAAAATAGCGAATTTCTGGGATAAAACGGCTTAAGAAAGCGTTTAAAAACTAAAGTTGCTTGAAACTTTTAGAAAAATTGCAGGTTTATTTAATGTTAAGTGCTTTAGAGTAAATAACACTGAGAAGCTTGGTAATCTAGTATCTGTTTGATTTAAGCACGTTAAGTAACACTGCCAGAAGAGAGGCATTTACTTATATATTCATGAATTGGGGTAAAACCTACGAATAGGTGCCCATCCATTTGAAGAAGTGGCTTACACAGTACTATTGAGTGAACCCAGAGCTAAAAAGTGTGTGAACCTCACATGACACTTGCATACAAATATTTACCTGTTAAAATAATCTGAAGTTGGCAACTGTTTAATCAGATAAGTGCTAAACAGTGAATAACCATGGCAGGTGTGATAGAAAAGGATTTTGATCCTTGTGAGATGAAGGACTGGTTAGAGGGAGCGTTGACGCTGCTCACAGACTCCTTACATCCATATGGTGAACAGGTGGACAGCATGAACCCAAAAGAGTTATTGGACGAGCTGAAGGAGGTTGCAGAGAGTGTGACCTCTACAGACATAACAAAGTCAAGCTATGAAAAGCTGGCTAAATTGGCGCTTTTACTGAAAGCGTCATTCTATGCAGTGGTGGACAAGGCTGATGACCTTGCAATAAGGTTAAACAGCGAAAAAGAGGTGGTTCAGGAAATTGAAGAACACTTCCTTCAATTTAAAAGTGAACACGAGGTCCTCACTAAGAAACATCTTGAACAGTCACAGCAAGACGCACGTGCAGAAATTGATTCACTGAACAGCCAAGTACAGTCATTTAATGCATCACTAACTGAAGCCAGGGATGCTAAAGAACTGTTTTCCACAGCATACTTTGCATTAAGACGGGATCACGACGAGACATTGTCACAAGTTTCCCGCTGCAAAACTGAGATAGACGTGCTTAAAACACAACTTTGCCATGCAGAAAGGAAATATGGTGAGAGGCATGGACTGAATATGGGGACACACTGGGTTTCAGACCCAAATCTCCTTACATCACACACACCTCCATCCATACAAGGGGGAGTGGTGGGAGTGGTGGCGCAGAGGTTAGAGAGGTGGGCTTGTGATCCGAAGATCGCCGGTTCACGCCCCGGCCCCGACAACATCAAAATTGTGGGTGGGGTAGGTGAAACACCCACACTTGCCCCCACCCTCATTCGCCCCACTCTGGGCCCATGAGCAAGGCCCTTAACCCCCACCATGTGCTCCCTAAAACAGGTCTCTCTTGAAAATGAGTTCTCGTGGCTCAATGAGACTAACCTGGATAAATAAAGGCTAAATGAAAAAAAAAAAATGAAAAAAAAATACCTAAAGTAGCAGGGATAGACCTGAACAGGTCTCCACTACCAGACAGGCAACAGAGAGCATTGAAACTTCCTCTTTCAATAGATGATCTTCAAAAACTCTCAAAATATGTACAACACTTTGTACCTGGACCAATGGGTTCAACTGGAACAAAAGCGTATCTCAAAGACCTTGATTTCAGACTGAGTGGTTATCCTAATGCTACGGTTGAGGATAAAATCAGTCTGATAAGGCTCACTTCGGACAGAGAGGTGTTCACCTTCATCGAGCGTCAACCTGATGCCACGAGGAGGGATTACAACCTTCTGTGTGAAGCTTTGAACAGAGAGTACGACCCCTGCACGGGACCTGCTGGTTTCCCAGCTGCTGACAAGGTCACGCAAGGCAAGCATGAACATCCAAAGGTTTATTACAAAAGAATCTTCCAAGCTTATTTTGGTTACAGAAATGAAACCGGAATGGAGGAAGAAGAAGGTTTTAAATTTGTTTTCAGCAAAAATCTCCACACTGACATACGCATGTCAGTACAAATGATGGCAAATTTCAGAGAAAAATCCATCAATGAGATTAAACAGTGCTGTGAATGTGTTTGAGGCATGTTCTCATGCCAAGACGCCCATAGAAGTGTTTCCTGGTATAAAGGTTAAACCCCACTCCCTAGAAATGGAAGGACGGCGTGCATTGACCCCTCCTCCTAAGAAAGGCGAGAAAAAGCAGTCTTTTCAAACTAACAAACCGCGTCATGAAGGTGCACGCTGGGACAAAAAAGCTCCTCTTTCAGAGGATGAACGTGATTATCGTAAATGGGGTGTGCGTAGGACGCAAAGATATGGGATCCAAGAGGACCCGTATTATCAGGGGAAGTCCGAAAAGGAACCCCGAAAAGACGTACCTAACCCTCCCCCACCTCGGACGAAACAAACCGAGGCGAAAGAATCACATAGGTTCCAGAAACAAGGCCCTACACCTCTGAGCTCGGAAGAGACAGAGAAACTACGCAGGTTGTTCGAAACTTTGAAACACGCTGAAATGGGAAACCAACCTGGAGCACTATGCAGTGATGTAATCACTATTGCATCTGAAGGCGCGAATGACAACATCACAGCTGTCGGTGGAACATACCAAAACATTGTCGTTGTTGCCTCCAACAACCCCTCATCAGAAGAAGGGGGGTAAACTCACACACAAACGATGACGAGTCATCGCAAGCTGAACACTCAGAAACAGCTACTGCTGTGCTGATGGTTCAGACAAACCAAGATTACACAGACAAGGCTGAACGTGTGAAGAAATGTCAGAAAAAACCCGAGAGGTTTCTGTGTAACTTTATCAGAAGGGGGGTCGCCAAGAAGGCGTACCTGTCAGTAACACTCGAAGGTGTCCTCACACACGAAGCACTTCTGGACGGTGGGGCAGACATAACGATTATGTCAGCTAGACTGTTCGAGGAGCTGAGGACAGCCGCTGCCGGTGTTAACAGGATAATACCTCTCACAGAATGTGCTATAGAAATGCAGGGTCTCTCAGAGAAGAGGACAACCCTGACAGCTATAGCAATGGTTCACATGCAGGTTGGCAGATGACAGTATACCACCCGGTACACGTGTCTCGTGTTGACTCATTCCCATTTTTGGTTGGCCAGAATTTTATAAATCGCTTCGACGCGATTATAGATTATGGTGATCAAACAATGTGGACAAAAGTGAGCAAACCACTGCCAATACAAATGCCTCCGGAGTGTAACCCAAACTGCCTAACAGCAGGTACCGCGGAAGGCGCAAAGGACTCCTCAGCCGAGGACACGAGCCCGGTGAGTACTCCTCTGAAATCATGTGAAACCAAAGAGACCCAACCGGTGGTCCAAACTCTGACCCAACAAGCCAGCCTCCTCTGTGAGCTGGAGCAGTCAGAGTCCACCAAACACTACCTACCACTGGTAGTTAAAGGTGTAGAGATCCAAGGGTCCCACACCAACAATGCTGTTCTGTCTCTGTGGACAGATAAATCAGCAATTAACCGAGCTTTCTATGAAACCTTGGTTCACAAACACGTGAGTCTAGAACTAATTAAAAAAGCTTTCCGCTTTCCATTAGTTCCCAATAGTTCACAGGTAATGACTGCTGAAGGAGTCATTAACCTAAAACTGAACTGGAACCAACGAGAACTGGTTCACCCGTTTCTCGTGATCCAAAACTTACCACATGCATCCTACATAGGCTCTGACATTTTGGTAAGGTTGGGTGTCCACGTGGACACCATCAACAAGGTGCTGTGGTCCCTAAAACCAGCCACAAAGGATCCTCCTGTGCTAGACACAGCAAACCTTAAGGCTGGGCAGACCATTCCAGAGGCCTGCCAGGTTGCTAGCAACCAAACCACCACAGTACCACCTCAGGTGATTAACCTAATGGTGCGAATCCACATCATAGCTGGACAAGCTATTAGCCATAAACAGGCATATTTTCAACCTTCTCCTGCATTTTTCAACTTGGGACTGTCCGTGGAAGCCACGAACCAAGTGAGTCTTGACTCCAGGACCACATCTATTGCTGTGTGTAACACAGGCATGGATGAGGTGCTGATCCCAAAAAACACTATGCTAGGATGGTTGATTTCCACTGATTTTCATGATTTTGAACTAGGCATTCCGTTAAAACTATTCAAGGACAACCTAACTTTAGCTCATGGAGCGACGTCCTCACCCGTGTTCGCGGTCCACCATGACTGAAGGGGGGTGACGCCAGTTAGGGTAATGTTACCAGACGCGATAACGTGATCAAATCTGACATTCAGAGTGAGTGGCGCACCGAAACGTCGTTTTCTAGTTGCTTAATCACTACTTTTGTCAATGTTGAAACGTTGTTTTACTGGTTGCTTAGTCACTGTTTTTGTCGATGTTGAGACATCGTTTAATTGGTTTTTGGTATTGTTTCTGAACACCCCAAGCAAGAATGAATTTTGTGTGTAGTTGAGTTAGAGACTAAGAGGCCTTTAACTATGCCAACATGCAGTTCATTTGTTAAAATGTAATCTTTGCGGAGTCAATGTAGATTAATGCTACCTTAAGTACCATAATCTACATTGGTCTCACAACGCTTAAGCCGAACCTACTCGAACAATTCTATTCGGGGGGATAGCTAATTCTTTTTGGTGAGTCCCGCCATAGACTCCAAAAACATTTATGGGGAAACCAAACACCCAATCTCAAGTCGTTCGTCTAAAAGACAACAGACAATTGAACCAAACTATATTTTACCATGTAAAGCTAATTTAAACCAAGTTAGGAATGGAAAAATAGTTTGGAACGCCCTTCTATAAGTATAAATCCCTATAACTACCCTTTTCAGCATATTCCACCCCTTAACTGGTAGCTGTAGCTGTTCCCAATCATAATAGCTTACATACCAGGTGCATATAGGTTAAGGCCTTATGTAAAATCCCCTTCATAAGCCCACCTTAAACCACATAATTGCATGTCACATTGAACCAGAACGGCACCGAGGACGTCGCCCAGAGACGACCTTCGCTGGAGGAGACCTGCAATCCTGACGTTGGTCTCCAATCTTCATCCAGTGGCCGCATCTTCAGTTCAATCCAAGGGAACCCCTCTGTATGCTGATCAATCAACACCTCCATTTGTTGTGGATTTACCGTTGTGGATTATATGACTTTTCCAATGGATTACAGACTCTGTTTCCAAGGGGTTAAAGCATTGCTACAATGGAATTACCAACAACATTGTGGGATTACCTTCTTTGACTTTTGTTTTCCTTGCTGGATTATATCAAGCTCAAGGACATTCGAAGGCGTAAGTTCATGTTGGAATTCATCCCCATGGACAGGCGATGATTTCCAAAGGGGGGACTGTAGTGAACTAAGCCTCAGGTCAAATCCTGACCTTGAGGGCCTTCCTGGGACAAGAACTGTATTTCATTGA
>NC_056500.1:46876741-46879053 GCF_014905685.2 Nematolebias whitei | reverse complement strand
ATTAGGGGTGTAATGGTACATGTGGGTGTACCGAACTGTTTCAGTACAGCATGTTCGGTTCAGTCCACGTGTGTACCGTTTCTGTTATTTTTTCATTAATTAAATTTTATTAACGAGAGATTATGCGCTGCAGAGCTAAAGTTCAGCACGGCGCTATTATCTCGCAGCATGTGCAGCATTAGCACCCTAGCATCTCATTGCAGTCTCCTGTTTGGGAACATTATGGCTTTCTTGTTAAAATCCAAGTGAACAAATCCGAAGCTGTGTCGACGTTGTTTCACGGAGATTGGACCTGCAGCAGCAACACGTCGAACTTGTTAACACACTTGAAACGACATCATCCAAACGTGAACGTCTCTTCTAGCAGTTTGTTGCAAAGACGGATAACAGCAGCGTTTAAACAACCTTTATCAGGTAATTCAGATCGGTCCAGAGCAATAACACAAGCTATAGGAGTTTTTACAGATCTGGATTTATGTTGCTGTTGTTGATGCGCCGGCTTTAAAGTTCTTGAGCTCTTGAGTTCTACGACATCACGTCAGCACTTCAGCCAAAAAGTTGTAGCAGCACTTTATGAAAAAGCTAAAACTGATATTGTCAACAAGCCCTAGACCAGATTAAAGCCCTGCTGTGATGATGATGACCGAGAGATTCAACCATCTCATAACAACCGTTCAAAAAGAGGTATTGTTCTTTTATTATTATTATCTAATTAACTTTTTTTATTTTATTTATTATAATCTTATTAACTCATTTTTTGTACCTATTTGTGTTTTATTTCCAGTCTGGGACAGAGATAGCAGCTGAGTCTTCTTCCTCTTCAGAGAAATCACCTCCACCTAAGAAGTCTGTGATGAGTGAACTTTTCCAGGGACCTGTCCCACCTGTGGGAGCAGGTCCAAGAGGTTGTGAGTAATGAGGCCAAATACAGCCACACTGTAAAATTATCAAAGCTCTACCTCTTTATTCCTGCTACTGTTAGTGAGCGGTTTTCTCCACCGCTGGAGATATTCACTGCAACTAGATCTGTGCTTTTGGCAGAAAATGTGGACAAGTTGGTCTTTTTAGCCAAAAACTTAAAACTTGATAAGTTAGATTGTAAACAGTCTGTTGTTGGTTATTGTTCTGGTTCTGACTGTTATTGTATTTATTAAGATTTTTATTATTGTTAGTATAGTTTATTTATTGTAAAGAGTGCCGTTTATTTAAAATATCATCCAAATGGGTCGCTTTTATTTATTTTTATACAAACGTATTGTTTACTTGGCATATTTTCAAAATAATCATTTTGCAAGTCTTTATTTTGGCCATTTTTGTACCGAAACTGAACCGAACCGAAATGTGATTTTAGCGTACCGTTACACCCCTATATATATACACATATATTCATATATATATATACACATATATTCATATATATATATATATATATATATATATATACACACACTGTATATGAGTGAATGGAGGAAGTGGCATTTACTCCTCACTTTACTGTTTTTATTACTTGTTTTGCACTTGTTGAATTCAATTCACTTTATTTATGTAGCGCCAAGTCACAACAGAAGTCATCTCAGGGCACTGAACAGAAACATTCATGTACATAAAAAAATAATAGCGTTATTTATTTGACGAGCCAGCAGACTGCTTTGCGTCTTAACTTCGTTGAAGATGAAGGGTTGTGTTAGAGCAGGGCACCAGCTGGTTTGATGCGAGACATGTCAAAAGCTGTGCATCAGTGTTTCTCAGCAAACCTTATATTTTATTCTGTTGTCCTGAGCAGTGTCTCCTTGGTTTGGCACCAAACTCTGTGGCAATGCCTGATATGTTGCTGAACAGAACACAAATACCAGTCTATTGTGAATGAAAGAGTGGATGTTTAACCTGGATTACTGAGCATGAACTTTGATGTTTTGAACCACTTTGGCTGCCTCAGACAAGTTGGGGACCAGGACACCAGAAACCATCTGAGCAGAAGGTGAAGGTGAAATTAGAGTCAGGTGTTTTCAGTCAATGTGATGATGATCAGGTGTGAGTGGACACCCTGTTCGATTTAAAGAACAGGATCTATCAAAGTCGGGGGGTGGGGGGGATGTCACACCAGATACTGAAAATAAAGGTTCACATACTTTTGCCACTCACACATATTAGATCATTTTCATTTATAAATTAATGAACAAGTATAATATTTTTGCCTCATTTGTTTAACTGGGTCCTCTTTATCTACTTTTAGGACTTAATATAGCAAATTGTAAAGAGTTCACAAACTTTATATACATGTGTATGTATATATATATATATATATATATATA
>NC_056500.1:46874758-46876641 GCF_014905685.2 Nematolebias whitei | reverse complement strand
GTGTGTGTGTGTGTGTGTGTGTGTGTGTGTGTGTGTGTGTGTGTGTGTGTTGTAACAAAACAGCCACAGTAGTGTAGACTGGGTTTAAGACTGAAGACTGTCATATCAACATTTAATGCATGTAGTTATTGACAACGTATGATTTATATGACATATTAGTACTGAGGTTGGCATAAATCATTATCATACTAGAGAATGCCATTGGTTTTCTCAAGGGATATTTCAACAAATTCATTGTGTCTCAACCTAGCCTGGGCCAAAGATTAATGATAAACATGACAAGGACAAATTAGAATATGCAAAAGTGAGCATGTGCCAGCTACACCGAATATCCTGGAGCCAAATAAATACTCACACTCTGATCAATTCCCTGTTGTCCAATTTTATAAATATTCTTTTTAGTGTAGTCATAAACTACTTTGCTATGAGCTTTCATATGGACAATGATGTTAGCTGTCAAATGTAATAATAGCATGCATAGGGCAAAAATAGTACTTACACATCCAGTCATCTGTGACTTTAAACAAAAAGTATGTTATCCACAATAGTGATACAAGGTCTTACATAATTTTGTACAAACAGAAATACCAACAGCATGTTGTTTTTGCTTAAAATTTTAGAGATTACCCAAATAACAAATTTCAAAAAGGTTTTATGGTACAAAGAAAACGCTTGCACCACCTGCTTCTGGCTAAG
The DNA here is from genome assembly GCF_014905685.2 of Nematolebias whitei. Lineage (NCBI taxonomy): Eukaryota > Metazoa > Chordata > Actinopteri > Cyprinodontiformes > Rivulidae > Nematolebias > Nematolebias whitei. The sequence continues at coordinate 46,875,945 of NC_056500.1, read as the reverse complement.
TGCACAATATCTGCTTTAAAGCAGTTCCAAGTACCTTCAGATGCCTGGATCTACAATTACCATTTTCATGACTGTTTACAACAAACACAGATCTGGAAGAATCTAAGTTGCTGTTGTAACTTTGGGTTTGAACTTTGTTTGAAGGCATTTGTCAGGCTGATAAATGCCAGTGTAGAGCAAATAAAAGCTCTGGCAAGAAGAAGACAAAGATGGTGGGTGAGACCATGACTAGATGCTGACATAAGACAGTAATTTGAAAACTACATGCATGTCGCATGGATGGATGGATGGATGGATGGATGGATGGATGGATGGATGGATGGATCCCAAAGGAAATTATATGACAATCTGTAGCTCTCATTCATACAGACCATAAGATAAAAACACACCAGATTAAACAAAAAAACAAATGTTAAAAAGATCAATAAATAATTTTAAAACAACCCTAAGAAGAGATAAAGCAGCAACTATGTTAGGGGACATAACCGGCTAGTTTCTCTGGTTCCTGCCAAGAGTGGCCATGTTATACAACCTAATGGCATGAGGGACAAACAAGTTATTTAGTCTCTCAGTAGAGCACCTTAATGAATGGAGTCTGGAGCTCTGAACTTTGCTGGTTAGAGAAAACAGAGTTCCTGATTGGACATGATCGCCATGATCTTAGAGCGCATCCTCTGCTCCACCACCTTTTCCACAGAGTCAAGGCCCAGTCCCACCACAGAGCCTGCCTTCTATGAGCCGATTCAACCTTAAGATGTACTTCTTCCTAGTGCTGTCTCCCCAACACACAACACCAAAAAAAAGTATACTGGACACAATGGATTGGTAAAACACATGCAATAACTTAGAGCAGACCCTGAAAGAGGCCATCCTTCTAATACAGGTTCATGCAAGACTTCTGACACAAAGATGCTGGGGAGCCTCTCCAATATGCTGCAGCAATTACACTTGCAAGACCAAAACACCACACCAACAAACACAATGGTTTTGCCAAGGCTACATTGTATAGCTTAAGCCATGCTTAAGTTACCGAATGTACAATATATTTTCTCACTATTTAACTCAACACATGCAATATACACAACAGAAATGCATCAGGCATATTACACTCTGGTCATTTAGGCCATAAGAGTAACATTTTGAAGTGATGCTCTGTCAAACCAGTGGCAGCTGGTGGAGTTTTCTGG
>NC_056500.1:46866721-46874658 GCF_014905685.2 Nematolebias whitei | reverse complement strand
TATGTATGTATGTATGTATGTATGTATGTATGCATGTATGTATTTATGTATGCATGTGTATGTGTGTGCGTGCATGTGTGTGTGTGTTATTTTTCATTATCCAGATCAAAACAAATGCAGGTGTTTAGAAACAGTAGAACAATACCATCAATGACATTTAGTATAGAAAAGTATTGTTTGATAATTATTTTTCTATAAGAACATTCAAATAAATGTAGCAATATAATAGCACTGGTTTAGCATAGAGCCCAATACAATGATCTGGAGGCTAGAGCTAGCATGCTAGCTCCAGAAACTAACAAATAGACTAACTCACCAGTTGTCACTTTTATAATACACAGTCAGGTGAAGGTTTTTTCACAGAGACATCTAAAAGTTGAGAGGCAGATCAGTCAAAAAATGGCAACATAGGCATTGGATAAAGGGCTTTCAATGCCTTATAGCCTACCTGCAACATAACCTGGTTGTAAGAGTGTCACTGCACAATCTGTTCTGTGACAAAAAAATAAATAAATAAATCTGTTCCGGGACCGGAAGCACAATCCGTACCATGCACCAGTTCTCTGGGCACAGGAGAGTAGCGCAGAATGGTCCTATTCTCTTGTATTGAAAAGGAGCTAGTGCACATGTATAACTCTTAATGAGAGTCTATGGGCAAAGATTTTTGCACCCCCAGAGTGGAAATACATCATCAATTAGAGACAATGTTTTCAAAAGAAACAACTTTACTCATTATTAACTATAAAGTATTTATTTTACACAACCAAAAAAAATACATATTTTTTACACATACATTCACTAAATATTTTTATTTTTTTAATTTAATTTAAATTTGTATTTTCTTATGTCTTCAAGCTAATATGGTGAGTGGTGGGGCGGCACCCTAGCACCTTCTATTGGCTAGTCGCCACTGTGTCAAACGTTTATAGTATCTTATCGGTTGTGACATCATAGGGCATGAGGTATGAAGTAAAGGACAGAAGTCTTTGTGCAGACTAGGCTAAAAGCTACTCAAACTAAGGGTTATTTTAAATTAAAGCTGCAAGCAGCATTGGAGGCCCTCGCAGCAAAGCGCTGCTCGACCGCGGGAGCTCCAGCTAGTCCACCCAGTCGCCATCGCAAATGCACTCATGCCAATCCCGCACGTGTTCACCATGGGGTGCATTTCCCGAATCTTTGACATCGCCTTCCGTCCATGTCGTTACTTGTCCAGCTGCAGGTTTTACAAGTATAGGCCAAATGTGACCTTCCAGACAGGAGTTATGGTGACTTCCTGTTTTGTTGCGAATGTTTGACAAGCACTTCTTTTGCGCTTTTCAACATGTCATGTTTGGTAATCAACAGTTAATGTACAAAGTTTCAGTCTAATATCTTACACAGTGTGAAGCTGGAAGTGTCATCCAATAATCAACAGTTTATTCTCTGAGTAGGTGGGGCTTAAGTGATGTCATGAATCGATAATACCAATGTGTCTACAAGTGCTCACTGATGAAGCACAAAAACTCAGGTTCAGATTGGATTATGTATCACTGAGATATAACTGTTGGAATAATGTAGGGGTGCACTTGAGTCAAATGTTAAAGAACAATACCAATGTGTTTATAAGTGTTCACTGATCACGCACAATAAATCTGGTACATATTAGGAATGTGCGATAAATGCGGTACACGGTAGAAACGATAGAAATTTAGCTTATGATAGAGATCTGTCTTCTACCAGCTAACCAAAGTAATGCTGTTTCTGATGTAAAATCAGAGTTGTGAGATTTAGTTGTTACTTTTTTTAGTTGAAAACTGTGTGCAAGTGGTGTTCAAGTGTACAATCAGAGCTGTCAGATTTAATAGTTACTTTTTTGGTTGAAAACTGTGCGCAAGTGGCGTTAAAGTCTTTTCTTCGAGAGTTAAGTAGCGAAGCTACAAGCTAACTACGGCCGGCTTGCCGTAGTGTTGCCGCATCTGGACGCATGTGCAAAATGCTGTGTTCCGTCAAAAGTTGGTTTTTTTTCTGTCAAAAGTTAAAGTAAGCGTTGGTCATCTTTAGAGAAACCTGCTCTCTGATCTGTGAAAAAAAAGCTGAATCACTTCTGAATTTGCCACGCCGCCACATCCACATCCTCCAGCAAAAATGCTTTGTGCTTTAAAGCAAGTCAGACCAACTTGTTAAATGTCTTCTAACACAGGATCATCCTGATTAGGTCAAGGATGTCAGAGAGGAAGCATTCCAAGAAAAACAAGTGACTTCCTGTTCTGAGGGGGCGGGGCTTTGATGACGTCAGAATATGACCACAGAGGATCGTCGGGCATCGGACAGGGATGACTCACACCAAGTTTGGTGCATTTCGGTCTTTCAATGTGATAGTTGTAGCGTTTGGAAATTTATTGCGTGAAGCTCAACTTTGAGGCCTGGCCACACCCCTTTAGCATATATGAAAACACAAGCTTTTGATAACTTTTACTCCCCAGTGTGTTAAGGACATATTGAAGGCATTCCATCAAAATCCCCAGGATGAGTTTGTTAAAATGCGCCATTATAAATGCCCAAAATTGACCCTTTGACCCAAAATGGCTGACTTCCTGTTTAGTTTGGACCAAGGCTCCAAAAGACTTTTTCATAGATCCTGACAAGATACATATGTTCACAGAGTTTCAGCATTATCAGTTCAAAATTGGCTTGGGGCTGAGATTTTTAAATATTCTAGGGGGCGCTGTGGAGGCTATTGTCCACTTATTATGGCTTCCTGTTCAAGGGGTGGATAATGATCGATCATACTGATTTTTGTGCACCTCGGTTCAAAACTGTGGAATTTAGAGCCAAACGTATGGCGACGGTGTTACGTCTTACTTCACCACACTGCGCCGTCCACATGCTCCACCCAAAACTGTCAGTGTTGGAAAGCAAATTACACCAACGTGTCTTTGGTCACTGGACACACTATCATGCTGATCAGGTAACAGGGGTCAGCTAAGGATCTTCCACGTAAAACTTTATACTTCCTGTTGTCAGGGGGCATGGCTTAAGTGATGTCATGATTTGGCCTTTCAGTCTTGCAGGGGACTGGATGTGGATCAATCACTGAAGGTTTGATGTCTCAGACAGTTTTTGTGTAGGAGCTATTAGTGTTTCGATTTTCATGGCGAGATGTCAAACTTTGAGGTCTGGCCCCACCCCTTCAGCATGCTCCGAAACAAACCTTTTAGATAAATTTGCGTCCCCCATGCCTTTTGGCCCAAATGGCCAAGTTTGAAACCGATTGAGCAAAATCCCTAGGAGGAGTTTGTTCAAATGCGAAGGCTGTAAACCGCCAAAAAGTTGTGAAAATTGGGCCGGCATTCCAAAATGGCCACCTTCCTGTTTATCGTACAATGTTGGTGCCAGAGGGTTTTTTGTGCATTTTGGGGAATTGGACAAGCATACCAAATTTCATGTTTCTACAACAAACTAAGGTTATTAGTATAGGAGGGTATTTTGAAAATTTCTAGGTGGTGCTCTTCAGCCGTTTCTGTTGCGATTTTTGCCACGCCCTTAAAACAAGTAATTTTTCACTAGTCCTGATGCATCCGCCAAATTTGGTGACTTTTGGTATATGTTAAGGCCCCCAAAACACCAAATCATTTGGCGGACAAAATTGTAGCTCAGGCCTGAACAGAGCGATTACAATAGGCCTTCGCAGCACTTCGCTGCTCGGGCCTAATAAATTGTCAGGCTTTATGTAGGATTCCAGTGTTTTCTCTCTGCAGGTTCCCAAGTTCTGGGTGGTGTCAATGATAAGCAGCTGCGGCCTGTTTCCTCTGACGAGCCCCAGGGGTATAAGAGGCTGTGGATGTGTTACTTTCCCTGCTGTAATACAGTATTACATATCAATCAGTGTTGCTGTCGGCCTCCTAGTGTTTCTGTGAATGAAAATTTATACTTAACCTTCCTGTTTTCCTCCATGTTTTCTAGAACCTGACTCCCAGATATCAAATTGTGGATTACCTGTTTTTCTCCTCTGTGCCTCAAAGACAAGCCCTATATTGAACTCCTGTGATCATTTACCTTGACCTCATATTGTCTAGCTGCTCCGCCGCCGCTCACCTCCTGCCTACCTGCAAATTACTACGGGACCATCACCTCGACCCCTTCTCGTCACTGACCATATGTACCTGGAATCCTCCGTCCTCCCAATGCAGGGAACCCTCCAAGAAACCTGTTAGGAGATAAATCTGTTCATAACATCACCATCAGCTACTAGAATCCATACTTAACCTTCTTTGTCATTTTTCAGATCTTTCCTGTAATGATCTTCTTCCTGAAAATATGCTAACACTGTTAAGAAAATCACATACATTTACCACAAGTTTGAGTCTGTTTTGCTTCAGTCCCTCTGCTATGGGTTAGCTACCGCCATTGTGATATTTTAAAACTGAACTTTTTCTAATAGATAAATAAATAAACAAACAGATAAATAAAATACTGTGTAAAAAATATGCTGCATTTGCTAAAAATTAAAGAATACTTTTGAATGACACTGTTTGTATAGTTTGTTTTTTTTTTTTTTACTATTTTTCTATATAAATATCCTCATGGTGCATGTGCAGAGTATCGGTATATGTACTCGGTGTCGATACCTGTATGCTAATTTTGCCGAGAGGCTGTTTAATGTATCATTTAGTTACAAATTAAGCAAATGTTTGGGCTGAGTACAGTCACTGATCGGAAGACAGATTCAGCCTGATTCTCAGCATCATCAACTTAAACAGTCTATGCTCAGAAAACATAAATTTGCGTACTAACACAGATTGAGATGAGGAATCAGCAACAAACTAAGCAAATCATCCATCCATCCATTATCTTTTACCCGCTTATTCCATTTTGGGTCACGGGGTTTGCGGGTGCCCATGTCCAGCAATCACTGTGCGAGGGGCGGGGTACACCCTGGACAGGTCGCAAGTCCATCACAGGGACACATAGAGACAAACAACCATTCACTCTCTCACTCACACCTAGAGACAATTTAGAGTTACCAATCAGCCTAATATGCATGTTGTTGGTCTGTGGGAGGAAACCGGAGTACCTGGAGAAAACCCACGCATGCACGGAGAGAACATGCAAACTCCACCCAACAGAGTCGCACACAGCTGAGCAGCAGCCTTGATGCAACAAACAAGGGGGCAGTCCGGTCCGGTGTTTTGTCAGGTCAGAACCATCGGCCAGAACCAACACGGTCCGAATCCAGACCGACCGAGTAACCTCTGGCTTAAAGCGTACCTGCAGCCACACTGATCGTGAGTGTCACTGCAGCACGATATGTTCCCGGACAAAAAAAATCTGTTCCAGAACTGGAAGCACACAATTGGTACTGATGGGTACAGCTCGCACTTGACGTGCCACTGGGCGCTGATATCTGCTCCCAGAATCTTCCTATCTCTTGTAACATCACGGAATAACTGCGCATGTGCAATTTTTAACGAGAGTCTATGCATCAGATTCTTGCACCCCCAGGGGCTGGAAATACATCACCAATCAGGCAACATTTTTGAAAGAAACAACTTAACTCATCATTAACTATGAAATATTTATGACTGAAAAATGTTGGATTGTATACCTGGATTATTGAGCATGGACTTTGTTGTTTTCAACCAGTTTGACAAGACTGTCAACAAGGAAGAGGGCCAGCAATGGAGGAGGGGGCGTACCAAAGAGACCATCTTATCACAAGCAGAACTGGTTTGTTCCACTTTCGAGTAAGCTGTTGGGGAAGAATCAGTTTTGTTGTGTGTTTCCTTGACTGATGAAGCCTTCCGGGCCGAAGGCGAAACGTTTCAACACACACAAAAAAAAAAGAAACTGTCCAGATGACCTGACTGAAAAATGTTGGATAAAATATTTATCTTACACAACAACAAAAAAAGTACATATATTTCGAAATATATAATTTATATAGGCTATTTTGGAACCAGAACATCCATATGGATTCAAGGCTAAAGAAAAAAATGAATCTGTCTGAAGAAAATCAACAATCAAGCTTATCTGAATCTGGCTTCCGACGACCTCGGAATGGGCCGACTATCAAATTTCTCCTGGGTCATGAGTAACCAAGGACAAAAAAACATCTACCCCCCCCCCCCCCCCACACACACACACACACACACACACACACCTGAGAACTTTCTTTGCAAGCTTATCAGAACTGCTACCTGAAACAACATCTTCAGAAATGTGGCCAATTTGAAAAAACGATCATAGACTAATCTGAACACCTCGACATCAAATGCGTATGTAATCATGTTTTAATTGTGCATGGTAGAGGTTTTTTGATGTCTCAGATTGGATCCTGATAGACAAGATGTGAAAGATCTTTTTTTTTTGTAATACCACTATCTACCCTCATGTTTCTCCCCCTTTTCCTATCTAAGATTATTATTCTGAAAAAGAATAAGAGAAGCCGCACTTATAGCAGCAGCTTTGTGCACTTCGTCCATCTTCCGGACGACTGTATGTACATGTTCTCGTTGTATCTCGGTGCAATGATAATAAAGCTTATTCTGATTCTGATATTATTTCTTTTTTTTTAAGTCTTCAATGTAAAATGGTGAGTAGTTCCAGTGGGTGGGCTGCGCCCCAGCGCTCACTACAGAGCAGCCTCCCCTGATATATATATATATATATATATATATATATATATATATATATATATATGTGTGTGTGTGTGTGTGTGTGTGTGTGTGTGTGTATATATATAAATAAATAAATACACACAACAAAACTATAAACGCAACATTTTTCTTTTTGTTCCCATTTTCAATGAGCCTGAATTCAAAATCTAAGACTTTTTCTATGTGCACAAAAACCTTTTTCTTTCAAATATTGTTCACATATATAAATATATTTGTGGGGATTCTGGGTTTATTCCAGCATTAACCGTTTCTTGCAGCTCCTGATTGGCAGGGCGGAGTCAATTATCCATCCTCTCTCCAGTCAACTGATTAGAGCTGTGAGTATTTATGGCTGTTAAGATCAACAAGACTTTGCTGGAAGTCCATTACTTTGGCACTGAGTCCGGTCTTAGTGCCTACACGTGAGAAAGAGATAACACTACCTTTGTACTTTGTACTCCTTATGCTCCCACAGCTCCTGTGATTCAGTTCCTTGCTCCTTGGTTTACCCCTAGAGTCTCCAGCCAGCATGTACCTCCCTTAAGTCTCCCTGGACCCTTCCTCTGGAACTGCTATCTTCAACCATTACAATGAGACATCAATCCAACACTCTGCCATCCAGTCTCGAGGACCATCCTGCCAATCTGCATTCACACACTTCTCTTACCTGGTCTCCTTCCTTGGTCATCCATGTTCCTTGTCTGTGAAAGAAGAAAGCCAAGTAAGCCATTGTAACAAGATCTCTGGGCAGAATTTATATCCCTGGACAACCATCCTCTCCACTCCTGCAGCTCCGTCTTGTGTTCCTGGAATTCACTATTCTAAATAAATATCCCTATATCCACGGATGTTGGTCGTTTGGTTTTTAGTATGTACTGGTTGCAGCCACACATCAAAAGTGAAGTCGGTACCATACTCATTTTTCAAGTTATTGTACTCACAACATGCATGGATGGACAGACAGTCGAAGGGTATTTCCAATTCATGCTGCCACCAGGTCCACACTGCTAACAGGATCATGCTGCTTACAGAACCACACTTTTAGAAGTACCATAATGCTAACAGAGCCATGCTGCTAACAGGACCATACTGCTAACAGTCACCGCTGCTAACAGGAACATTCTGCAAGCAGGTCCGTACTGCTTCAGGACGATGCTGCGAACAGGACCACATTGCTAATAGGACCGCACTGCTAACAGGAACATGCTAACAAAACCACACTGCTAGCAGAACCATGCTGCTAACAAAACCACACTGCTAACGGGACCAAACTGCTAACAAAACCACACTGCTAAAAAAAAA
>NC_056500.1:46810793-46866711 GCF_014905685.2 Nematolebias whitei | reverse complement strand
TGCTAACGGGACCAAACTGCTAACAAAACCACACTGCTAAAAAAAAACCACACTGCTAACAGAACCACTCTTGTAACAATCCCATGCTGCTAACATTAAGTGTTTTGATAACACAATTGTTTTTAATTTTCCCTCTGCTCTTGGATGAGGAACAAAAAGTGACATAGGGTGACGGTAGGAAAACAATTTTATATTTGGTTTCTAATAGACAAACAGACTTTGCCACGTGTTCTACAATGATTGGAAGATTTCAGTATAATAGAAAACTATTGGAAAATGAAAAAAAAAAGTCCATGCTCAATAATCCAGGTATACAATCCAACAATTTTCAGTCAGGTCATCTGGACAATTTCTTTTTTTGCTGAAACGTTTCACCTTCCATCCAGAAGGCTTCATCAGTCAAGGAAACACACAACACAAACCTTATTCTTCCCCCAAATAGCTTACTCCAAAGTGGACCAAACCAGTTATCTTGCTTGTCTTAGCACCAACATAACTGGTTTGTTCTGAAATATAATTTTATCAGATAATATATTAACTTAATGAAATGTCTAGATATATGTATCCCGTTGTGTTATTTAGAAAGATATTGTGTTAAAACATGATCTGATTCCGTTTCCAGTAGAAAATGTAGTTTCAGCTACATACCTACAACTCTCAGACATTCACGCACCCACCCCATTATAGAACACATGATGGCTAGATATTATTGGTTGAGAGCTGGGTTACATGATAGATTCCCATTTGTTGACGGTGGTGACGACTCCAGGAGGTGTGGCCGAGCTCTGAAGAAGATGAGTTGTCCGTTCACGTTATTCGCCATTGTTCATGACCACATGGTGGAGATACAATGGCCCAGGGCTGGTGATCTTGTACTTTACATGTAAAATAAACCTTCTGAAATGGAAGACATTAGCTCTGTTTACATGCGCAGAATTCTTTGACCGGATTGAAATGTGTTCTGTTTGAATAATTCAAATGTATTGTTTACATGGGCACAATCTGTTCATGACGAGCGTTTACATGCAGCGGGCTTTGTTCTGAACAGCAGTACTGACATGTGCAGAGTGGTAAACTCGCCTTAAACAAACCACAGAAGAAGAAGTTCTACTTCCGGGGTGAACGTAAACAAACCTGAGCACCCAAAATGGACCCGTGACAGGTTTTAATGATGGTGGAGACGTTACTGCACTCCCTGACTGAGCTACAGATAATACAGATCATTTTGAGCTCTTTCAAAGTTTCTAGTAGAAATGTTGTGTCGCTCACGGACCAGTTTGGCTTCCCTGATATGCTAATATTATTAGCGTTAGCCAGGCGGAAATGGCAAAGTCGCACATGCGCAGTCAGGTCAGTTTTTCACGATCAGATAAAAACGAACAGATCAAGCGTTTACATGCGCACCGATCGGGTTACGGCTCGGCGTAAACCACCCGTTTCATTCTGATCACAAATTATATCGGATCGCGCCAAATACACAAAAAATAACCCGAACGGAGTGTTTACATGACACACTTTTATTCCGACCTGCCATTTGATCCGGTTACTTATGTCCATGTAAACATACCCATTGCTCCTCCTCTCCCTGCTTCAGATCAGAACACATTCTTACAGTTCCACTTTGGAGTAAGCTGTTTGAGGGATGAATAAGTTGTGTTGTTTGTTTCCTTGACTGATGAAGCCTTCCGGATGGAAGGTGAAACGTTTCAGCAAAAAAAAGAAACTGTCCAGATGACCTGACTGAAAATTGTTATATTGGAAAATGACTTTATTAATTTACTTATTTGGATTAATGTTTTGTGGGTAGTGACTTCTTGCATTTTAAACTTTTTTACAATATCTTTTCAGAGTTGTAATAAAACCCTTTGAGGGAAAAAAAAATATCAGTGAGAACAACACATTTCGATGCCTTTGGTAATTCCTGGAGGTTACTTTTATAGTTTTAGATAAGGAGCATGAATTCCAATAACCATAATTACTGAACCATTAGCCCCCTTGAGTGAATATCACATCCAATACATCTCAACTTGAGTCCCAAGAGATTGATGGCCTGCCTCTCCATGGAGCGCTGGCTCATCTCTGTCCCGTTACAGAAGTCAGTGCTGATTAAAATATCCACACAGGGTCCTTATTTCTATTACCGATTCACCTAGCCAGCCTGGACCCTCTCAATTAAAGCACCAGAGCCCAGATGAATGGTGATGGAGGTGAATGGTAGCTGACAGAAATACAAACGTTCATGTCACAATTTATCCTCCTGACAATTAGGAGCAATTTGTTTCATGCTAACTCATCCTTAGGGTTTCAGACGGAATTTGATATCAACAGGAGCGACTGCGGCTGTCACAATCAACTAAGTGCCACTCTCTGTTTCAATTATATACAGTCGACTGCATTGTACAGCACATGCAATTTGTCCAACATAACTCCCCCATATAAAAAATAAATAAGTCTGAACCATGTTCAAAGACACTCTGTATCTACAAATTAACTTTGACCTCTAGTGCGCAAAACCCAGCATTGTGCAGAGCTTCGTTTTACATGCAAATACACTAAAGTAATGGATTCCCAGTAGTAATTATTGTAAGGGGTCAAAAGGCACAACTGACTAATAAGCTTTCACAACAATCATTCAGCTCCAGCTTTGAAAAGTGAGAAAAGATGACAACTTTTCAGCGAGAACGCCTCGGGCTCTATCACAATGCACTACAGCTTTCAGTGACTGTGCCACGCTCTTCAGTGGAGCCACAAAACTTCTGTGCTGATATTCTATTGTGCTTTGAAAAAAGGCTTTTGAAATGCATTACACTACACACTTTCTGAAGAAAGACCAAGCATGGACTTAAAACAGAGCGACGCAACAACAACAAAAAAGAAAAGAAAAAAAGAGAGAAATAAATAAATAAGGAAGTAAAAGCTGAATGCAATCGTTTTTCAAAGATTTGCCCGGCCCCTTTGAGATCTCTCTTTCATTGTTTGCTGACGACTTGATGCTGCAAAGTTCCATCTATTTTCTTTTCTTCTTCCTCTTCTTTTTCTTCTGCCGTAGCAAATTTGTTTTCAGGCTCCATAAAATAGCCTTTTCTTATTTCAAGCAGCAGTGTATGCAGTGGAAAATCTTTCACATAATATATCCTTAAAAGCACATTACTGTGTCCCATACACCGTTAAGAGTTAAGAACACAGTTAATATTTACAGTTGGAAAAAAAACTGAGAAAAGGAAAGGATTTCGCCAGGGAATAAAACACCCCCACCCACGTATACACACTCACTCTCAGAGCAGCAGTTGAACAATTGCTATTCACAATCCTATCCTTAATTCCTAAGACCAACATAAAAGAGAGGAGTTTAAGAATATAGGGATAAGCCCTTTCAGCTTTTCTAAGTCTTAAGGCTGGTTTATGCTGCATGAATACTGAGCATCGGCAGCCAGTGCTGTTGCCACTCTAAATAGATATTACAATGATTTGGGAACAATGCTTTCGACTGATTCCCTCAGACACAAAAATACATATATGTGTATATATAGTGAATAGGAGGCAAACATTAGCGCTCGCTGACAATACAAGCATTTTTGATGTAGAAGGGTAGAGCAAGATTAATGTCTGAGCGAGAGAAAAGGCGAGATACCACTTTTGGTGTTTGCAGGGAAAGCTGCAGCGCGAAGATGCTTTGAGAGTCTAAATCCCCCCCGGAGTACAATGCAGGGCTGCTGATACAACCAACAGACACGGGGTCACCTCCCCTCAGGGAGACAATGGAGGCACAACAACAAACTGGAGTGAGGAAGCACCGGGGACTGTGGAGGCACAAAGGCATTGAGACGAAAGGCAAGGAGGTGGGGTGGGGAATGAAGATGGAAAGAAAAACTCAATTTGCCAGCATTTCCCATCATGATTATTATTGCTAATAAGCTTCAAGGGCTGCTGAATGTCAACAGAAGAAACTGGCCATTCTCTGCAAATCTCATCCCTTCCTAACGTTGCATGGGAGAAAATTAGACTTCTGCGCAAGTCTGCTTCTGTGGCACTGAATGGCAGCACATGGGAGCGCCTAAAATACTAAAAGATGTTAGTATTGCATGATTTCGAAGAGGCCCGCCTCATAGTACAAGAGAAGTATGGATAAGCAGTCCTTTTTTTATTTATTTTTTCTTCCCTTCTTTTGCCACTTAAGCTTTCCAAACCGCCTCAGGGCTCCGGAACAACTCCGACCCTTGTGTCTCCTTTCTCAATCCAAGATTAGCCTGTCTTCTTGTCTTAATCCAGCAGAAATGCTGCATCCTGACTCCAACACCTCTCCACAATTACTCCACTCCATAATCCCCTGCCTGCCTCCATTTTCCTTACTGCTTTAAGAGGGGTGAAGATCAGGGGTGAGCACTCATCCCCAAGCCCTCCCCTGCCTCTCATCATGGCAGTTAAGTGTCTGTGGAAATCATAGAATGAGTAAGTCTTGTGACAGCTTATTAATACTGCTTTCTTCTGTAGGGTTTACCAGTGGTCAGTCCTTAAGTATACTGTACTGGATTAAAAGGATTTGCTTGTAGCTCAGGTTAGTGTGTGCAAAGAGGTATTTCAGCACAATTCTGCAGCTCTGTTCGCACTAAGATGTCACTCGAAGGGTCTTGAGTTGCATTGTGCGCAATGCTGATGGTCTGTGAGATATAATGTTGGAACATGATGCTAAGGTTTTTTCATGGTCACTATCTGCTATGATTTCAAGAGGCACTTGATCCTCTTTAGGGAGCAGAAGCACTCAAGCCCAGGTTGGAGATACATGGAGCAAAGTGAGCAAACAGTTCTTTGTTGGCTAAACTTTGATGGTTTCTCCAGTCATTCCGAAGAATGACCACCACAGTTCTCTTCCACTTAAAGCTGCTGTTCTCTGCAGTTTACATGGCTGAGCTACAATGACTGTGGTGCTTACAGAAGATGTGCCTAAATGAATCATCCTGCTGGCTTAGCACAGCTTGGCTGCCTCTGTGCTCTGGATGTCTTTAATGCATTTGTTTGCCTGCAGGCCTTGCAATTCTTTCTCCCCACTTTCTTTGCTTTTTAGCCCAGATTTATTATATGTTTATATACTTTTATTTCAAAACCCAAATGGTCTTGAATCGATCAATACTTCATTGTGTGTGTGACGAAAGCCGCACAGCGGGGAGGCACCCAACGTGACAGATGTTACAATTCAGATTTTCTTTTCATTCTTTTTCGAGTAAACACAATAGCATATCAGAAGGCATTTCAAAAGCTGTTTTAAATTGATTTAAGTTAGCTCCTTGTTGTAAAGCCGTGTGTTCACAAGTATCACAGAGATGAGAAAGAGAGTAAAAGGAAGCTGCCTCCTCCAAGCAGTCTAAGCCATTATAGGCTTCTTCCCAAGCCTTAGATTTAAAAAGGGACCAAACCTAGACAGATTTACTCGGAAGTCTTTTCAGAAGATTTTTTTTTTTTGAGCTGGAGATTGTCATCATTGAGAATAAACAACTTACTTTTAGAAAAGGGAGGAACATGAAAAAATATGGAAGCAAAAATGTCCTACTGGTAAGAAAATCAAGGAAAATGGAAGGGCATCAGAATCCTCTGAGCCTCCATATCAAATGCCCCCCCCCCCCCCCCTCCAAAAAAAAAAAGAAAAGTGAGATTTACAATGAAAACCACAGCCCTTGGCATGACATATCTCTTCAGCAGAGGAAGTCAAATGGGAAACAGTATGATATAATTAAGACTTTTCATGCTGGAAACTACTTTTATTTTGTCTTCATCGTCAAAAAGGTGAGATCTTAAGTTTTCCACATTTCCAGTCCTCTGTCTTTTTGTCCAGTATCTTCCAAAATGATTACTGCTGCATAACTGAATTAAACAGCAGAAGCACAGTGGAGCTGAAACAGCTACAGGGACAATACCAGAGGGTTTCATCCAGTCTCATCTGTTCCATTTAGCTGACATGATTTTTGGAGCTTCTAATCTGCTGTGCCTCATTCAGACAGGAAGTCTTCTGCGTTCTTAAGCCATGATAGATGGAGGAGGAGGAAAAAAATGAGTGAGTTTCTAGGAGAGAAAATGGGAGAGATGTCTCCCAGTCTGAGGCAGAAGAGCCCCGGAAAGAACAAAACATGCAATTAGAGCCGCAGCACACTATGAAGTGGTCATTACTAGAGCTAATGAGCGCCGCTATCTGTCCGCACATTAAAGTGCCCGTTAACGAGGGCTTGTTCATCATCGAGCACATACAAGTCATCACATAATCCTATCGCCTGTCCTCTCATCCCCATAGCAGAGAGACAGGCTCATTTGGGCAAAGGGGGCAAACAAAGAATCCAAACAAAGATTTGACTGGGAGACTTCAAATCGTCAAACTTGACCAGAACTCACACCTCTGGGCTGCTTTTTCTGACTTTTCTCATTATTTCACAAACTACTTGTTACTCTTTAAATCCATGTTCTGCTTCATGAAAGATGTTTAAGGTTAACACTTTAACAAAACTTAATCTTTGAGGAGTTCATGGACACCACCTTACAAAAGCTCACCATCCACCACAAGAGGGCACTGCAGCCAAGCGTTTCCCCCCTCCCCCAACACGTGCTGTCTGCTGTGTGGCATCCCATACTGTAGGCTGATGCAAAAAGACAAGCAGTAGTTGCATCTGATAAAAAGGAGACAAGCACACTCCGTAGGGTGTAGGAACTGTTAAACAGTCGTTATCTGCTTGATTCATTCCTGATTGCTTTAGATTATGAATCCTCCCACAGGGGGAGCAACCTCTAGCTGCTCTTGCATTGAAGGAAAACACACACACACACACACACCACAAACATCCTGTGACCTTCCATTTTAAAGAAGATCCATCAGATCATCAAATCCCCAAACATGAGGAGCAATACCTTAAAAAGTATGATAAGAATGTGTTAAAAACTGTGACCAAATACATCTTTATACAAATAAAACATGTAGGACATGAGTTTGGTTTAATTTGTCCTGCCTGTGTTCAGTTTCCTCTGGTCTCCATGGGGTGAGGTTCTCACAGTCTGATCGACAAAGTTCTTTTCCCTCCTTTCTGAACCTTCAATGTGACTCATCTCATATATTGTTATTACAATGTGGAGGAAACAGACTTCCAGAACATTTTGAATAAAGCTGATGTCATTTCCTGCATTCTGGTGTATTTTAACGGGTTGTTAAACATCTAGTTTTACCTCCATAAGTAAACACTTGATTTTGAAAACTCGGCACAAGAAGAAGTAGCGCTAAACTAGCAGCGTGCAATACAGATTAATTCATTCAACCTTTATTTATACAGGCTAGCCTCATTGAGCCACGGGGACTCATTTACAAGTGGGACCTAGATGTGCTAGCTAAGATGCTACAGACGTAGCGCTCTGCTTTACATTGCATAAGCTAATAAACGCTTTGTACAAAATCAGTTTAGTGTTAAATGATCATAACAAAGACTAAACTTGTGCAACTTGAAGTTGCAACATGTATCTACATACAGAACACACAAAGTAAAACTAGCTTTAAGCATTAACCTTTAATTTAACCATTATGCATACAATGGAATTATGTCAGAAAATGGAGGATTTACCTGCAGTTAGCGTTGTACAGTTGAAAACGTGGTACTTCCTGTTTACATCTGTTGTATTCAGCTGCTCGTGAGGTCAGCCACAGGGATTTATCGTCTTTTACATTTGTCCAGACTCAGTTTAGGTTTTGGAAATGGAATAAACTGTATTCCACTCTCTGAAGCAGCTGTTCATCTAAACTGCTCAGGGGCCACAGTTACTGAGAGCCAGCAGCTCAGGGGCCACAGTTACTGTGAGCCAGCAGCTCAGGGGCCACAGTTACTGTGAGCCAGCAGCTCAGGGGCCACAGTTACTGAGAGCCAGCAGCTCAGGGGCCACAGTTACTGAGAGCCAGCAGCTCAGGGGCCAGACATCCAGCAATTAAAGTTATTATGTAAATAAACCAAGTATTAAAATGATCTGTTACCTTTTAAATGTGTTTATTTTGTTTCAATAAATCATAAATGCAATAAACAGAACCCAAATCCAGAACCGCAAAAAAATAAATAAAATATGTTTTTTTTTACTTTATTTTTTAGGGGGGCTGAGTTAAAATTTAGGGGTGCTTGAGCACCCCCAAAAAGAGGCTAAAATCTCCACTGGTCATTGGCATTTAATTCTCGTTAGTGTTGAAAAACTTGAATAAACACATAAACTGCTGGATGACAGTAGGTGTTTAAGCAGTGATTATAAAAAAAGTACAAACTTTGAGATAAAAGATGGAGAACAAGGTTTTCCTGTACTGCTAACGATTATTGATTTCAATTTTGATGAGCTAACAAAAGAACTTCAGGTTCATGTGGGTCTCCTTTCCTTGACACGACACATTTAATGAGGAAAAACACAATTAATAAAGGCTGATTGTTAAATTGTTGAGCGAGCGTTATCTGTTGTTCATCTCAGGAGTGCTTCTGATTACTTCCTCCCTATTCATCATTTTGTTGTCTGGCCCCGAGGCATCTATAAACAACTGTCATGAATCCAAGGAAAGACACATGAGTCGGCCTTCACAGCGCAAAACCACTAATGCACATTCGTTCTTCATTGTTTTATCATAACGTTATATCAGATTAGGATGTCTCAGATTTGATTATTTCAGGTAAAACTGTGTTTCTGTAAAGAAGATTCAAATTCTCTCCCAAACCTGTGACTATTTGTTTCTAAATGTGTTGCTTTTTTGCTCTATGATAGTCTGCAGTATGGTCTATATTTGTACATCTACAGGTAGTCCATGAACCGTACAGGGATTGTGTGCATGTGTCCAAGTTTGGATATAAACAGATAGATAACGAGACAAATGAATGCACAGTATATGATCAGAAGCATGAGGGTTGAGCTGCAAGTAGCATTGCCCCCGAGGGACGGCTGCTGTGCCTGTGCAAACATGTGGCCCGCTCGCTCTGCCACCTGGGAGCACAAAAAGGAAGACAATCAAGATCAGCTGCACAGATAATCTCTGTTTAGGACATTTAGGGCTGAAATGTGAGTGCACGTGATGTGAGCTGTTTTTGCATGTTTGTTTGACTGAAACAGCGGCTGGTTTCAGAGATGCCGTGGTGAACAGGAAGGGAAGAAAGAAAACTGGAATGCTCAAGCGAACTGAAGCAAGCATGCTCAGATAAATTCACCATTTAATGAGACAAAATCTGCATGCAGAACCAATTTCAAAGTGCTCATTTCTGGGGTCAGTTTCATCTCAGCTGTGCTGGGCAGCAATCATACAAATTATGCTTAACCACAATTAACCTGAAGAGGCTGCCATGTCCAGCGACACCATTCAATCTCACTTTCATATCACCAACAAGTTAGAAGTTAAGAGATTGTCTTGGCTCCGCTCTCATCGAGCATCAATAATTGATTGAGGCCTCTGGGACACATCGTGTATTGTGTCATTTTGAGGTGATCAGGAAATGGACCCCCTCGTTTGGGAGAAGTGGGTGCCGGCTGGTGTCTTGCTTGACCCAACCAATCCTCTATTATTTATTACAGCAAAGAGGAACGAGGTGGACGGGTTAAGGAGGTCAGCCCACCATTAGTGTTTGAGCACCCGCGGTCCCCACGGTTTAAATTGAGCATTTCGCGCAACGCTGCCTCTCCTCACACATGCTCTGATTTCATTTTAATATCAATCTTTTTTAATTCCTCTCTTTATTGGGATTAGCACTTCTGTTATTCCTTCCTCATTCTAACACCCATGTTGGTCTAATTGAGAAACTGTGACACACATTTTTTTTTTTTTTTTTGAAAGCCTAAATTTCTACATTTATGAGCGAAGAGATCAAACTTTATCCAGCACAGGTTTGTTCAGAGTACAACAACTCTTTAATGTTAATATGCATGCCTAATATTTTCTTTAGTAGTATGCAGCTGAAACAGGAAACTCATCTGATTAGGATAAAATACTGATGTAGATGGTGCTGCAGCTTCTGTTTTAATCCTTAAGTATGAAGAGAAATCAAACACGAACTAAAATATGTCAGAAAAGAATTGAATCGTGCCCAAAATTGCATCATAACTTTGTAATATTCTCAGGAAAGACATGACGAAAAGAACAACAAAATGTTAAAGCTGTTGCCACTGGCACATTATGGTCACCACATCTTTGTTTCTCCCCGATTGAGAAATGCACGAGAGGCAAATAAATTGCAGACTGAAAAATGAGCCTCAGACAGTTGCTGTCTGGTCCAAAACATTTCTGGCCCTGTGAGCAGCAGAACACTGATTGTCAGGTGAGTTTTAAGCTTCCACAGTGTTTTATGCAGGTGATAATGTAAAATAAAAATATTTCATTTTTTAGTTTTAGAGACAGTACAGTAGTCCCTCATCACTTCGAGGTTTGACTTTCGTGGACTCGCTCTTCTGCAGTTTTTCTTGTACACGAAGAAAAAAAATCTACACGACACACAATAGTCAACTTTAATATTACTCACATGCTTGGAACTGTACGGGACACTGTACAGTAAAGAGTTAATGAAAAAAAATTACTTTGGACAGGCGCCGCCATTTTGTAGTTTTCTCTCAATAAGCCTCCACTGTATCATCACTCATAACGACCACATTTCCCAGAAGCCAACAGGGCCCCACCCAGAAGCCCCATTGCCTTCTCCTGAAATGGAGGGAAAGTTCTGATGTGATCCAGAAAGTTCAGTCCTTATTCATACAGTAACTTAGGCACCTAGCGGATGCAGAAAGCCGCATGGAACCAGCCAGGAACCAGACCAGACCAGAACCGGACCAGAACCAGACCTCCAGACTCATTTGTGAATCTGACCGCCACTCACCAGCCCACAAGGCCTTCCGAGTGGGGAGGTGCCGGCCAGAGGTCCAGCATTCTCTCCGGAGTCCACCGGGACTACCCCGAGCCAGAGAGTCGACCAGAACCGGCAGGGTAGGTCTGCCAAAACGGAACTGAGTTGGACTAGATTCGAGCTGCTGCTGTTCTGCAGAGCCTGGTGAGTAAAATTTAATAGCTACATATACAGAACTGTATGTATGTTGTTAAAATGACGTCGGTGTAAGAGCTTAGAACATTGCAAGAGTGTTCACTTTCTGCATTGCCCATCTGACAGAAATACAGCAAACTGAGCCATAAAACCATAGTTCCTGTAATCTGATGATGAATCTGTATGTCCAAATAGTTGTGGGACTAAGAAGAGGCTTCATTGCAAAATATTTGAAATTTTTTAACTGTTAAAAAAAAATCAATGTGTAACATTATCAATAGTCAGTTGAACTTTTCGTTTAAAAATCTCTAAAAGTCATAAAATGTCCACTGTGATTGTGTAAAGAATGTAAAAGATATAAATGTGCTCTCAATGATTCATTTAAACTCTAAACAATGTTTCTAATGTGAATATCCTGATTTATGCTCAATAATCCAGGTAGAAAAATCCAGAGTACCATCAAACTGGTTGACCCACTATGTGAAGGTGTTATTTATACGACTGAGTTTATTGTGTCTTTTGGATGAAAGACGAAACATTTCAACAAAAAGAAACCTTCCAGAGGACCTGACGTAACTTTGATAGATTTCTAATGTGAAGTGTGTCTGACCTGCAGAGCTCCAAATGTTTTCTAAAGCGTTTCACCAAAATCCCATTGGTTATTTTTCATAGTCCTTTGCTGGCTCTGTCTATGTAAATGTGGATGAGTCAATGCATTAACACCCAAAACAAAAGCAGTTTGCAAAAAACCTGCTTCTTTCTTGCTCTTTACCCTTCTGACAGCACTGCTGGCTAGTGTTAGACCAAAGGCCTGTGGCAACAACCTCAATCACACCGTATCAGTCTATGGCGTCACCCCACCATTGTTCAGCACTGACACCAGCATCCCGCTCAGACATGAGCAGGGTCAAAGTTCAAACCTCTAACACTCACACAGGCATTAACAAATCACATCTAAACATGTCCCTGAGCCCTGAGGCTAAAACAATGAGGTGAACAGACATTGTTCCCTAAACGCATTGCTCTTGAGCACAACAATAATTCAGAATGAAAAGTTGAACCTGTGCAATAATGACACAAACTCATCAATCAAAGGCCAACACAGCTGAGGCCAAAGCACTCCAAGGAAATCTGTGGGAACAATCCTTTAAGTCTCTTATCAGCTGATGAAGGAAATTACACGGCTGCAACCCGAAACATTTAATTAGCAATTTATGTACAATCATGCTGTATCACATCTCTCCCACCACTTTTCCACAATTGCTCTAAATGCCTGTAGCAATTTGCAAACAGAGAATACTTCTCTTGGACCTTTTGTTTCTGTTAGTATCTGGCTTCTGTTTCTGTCTCATTGTCAAGTCTCTTTTTAAGTTCCCGTCTCAGATATCCTTATTTCCGAATACAACAGAACTCATAACTACTACGACGGTCGAGGGCACACAACAAATTAACCTCAACAACGCAACCGATTCTGAAGATTTTCCGAAAGGAAGATCCCATCTTTACAGCCCAGCTTTCCCCAGTGATTACAATCAGAAGTGTGTTCAGTGTGTTTGAGTGTGCATGTGTGTGTGTGGCTGCTAAATTTGTTCTGCTGGGTCACCTTGAGCATGGCCGTGCACATGGCAGGTCCCGTTGCTGTCTCTGGCGTGCTTCACTGAGTACTTTCTCAAGCGCAACAGTACCACTCCAGCAGGGATTTCCACACAGCGACGCTTGAATCTCCCGTTTGGCCCCCATTGCTAACCATTAGTGTTGGATTAGGAGAGCGAGTAAACGGAAGACGAAAGGCCAGGAGGGGTAGCTATCAGGTGGCTCTAATAACCGATGTTCTCAGATTTAGGATTACAAACGGATCGGTTCTCGATTTAAAGTTGATCATAAATCTGTGATAATTTCAAGAACATGGGTGCCGAAACACAACAGAAAGTAGAAGGTGGCTGTCATGTTTTCTATATGAAATGTTCAAGTGCACAGGGTAAAAGTGAACAGTATTAACAACAAAAAATGTTAAATCATTACAGTAATTATCCTGGTTAGGGATTTATGAGTCTAACAGCCTCGGGGTAGAAGCTGTTCCTCAGTCTAGTGGTTCTACACTTAGTGCTCCTCAACCTCCTTCCTGAGGGGAGTGGGGCAAAAAGTGAGTGTGCTGGGTGAGTGGGGTCCTTCATGATGCAGGTGGCCCTCTTCCTGCATCTGGAGGTGTAGATGTTTGTGATGGTGGGGAGAGTGACACCAACAGACTTCTGTGCAGCCTTCACCACTCTCTGCAAAGCTTTTTTTTCTGCAGCTGTGCAGCCTCCATGCCACATGTTGATGCTGGAGCACAGGATGCTCTCCACTGCACACCTGTAGAAGGAGGTGAGGACTGAGCTTCCCAGTCCAGCTCGTCTCAGCCGCCTGAGGAAGTAGAGCCTCTGATGAGCTTTCTTGATCAGGCTGGTGGTGTTGTTGCCCCAGATGAGGTTGTCATTCAGGTGCACACTCAAGTCCTGGTAGCTGGAGACCACATCTGATGCAGATCCTCCTATGTGCGGGGGTGTGGGTGGGGGGTGTTCACATTGATGAATGGATTCACAAGAATGGAGCACGAACAATAACAATTCTAACCTTGAGTCTAGCACTTGTGACAAGACCAGGTATTTCAACTTGCAACAAAATGCCTCCTGTGTGGACACACCAACAGTGTGGCAGAACAGGTACATGTCAGTCAGCCAGAGAAAAAAAGTAAAGATGCAAAGGACTGAGAAACAACTTTTTTATTTTTATTTTGTGTTATAAGATTCATGATGTTATATAAAAATAACTATAAAATTTGAATTATATTCATATACATATAACATTATTATATTACATATCATATTGTTCCATATTTTCCTGTTGGAACACTTCACTCTCAGACTACAGGTTTACTTGCATTTCCTAGAGTTTTCAAAAGCAGAATGGGAGGAAGATCTTTCAGTTATCAGACTCCTCTCTTGTGGAACCAACTTCCAGTTTCTGTCTGTGAGGCTGACACATTGTCTACTTTTAAGATTAGGCTTAAGACTTTCCTTTTTTATAAACCATATAGTTAGGGTTAGCTTAGTTTCCTGAGCTATCCCTATAGGTTTATATCCCTATAAGCTATAGGCTTAGACTACTGGAGGACAAATTGACCACATTTCCTCAAATAAATAGTAACAAATGAATTCAAATGAATAGTTTGTATTTGTAATTATTTCTATCTTAACATGTGTTATTTATTTATTTTTGTTTTTGTTCCGTCCTTCCTCCAATAGAAATACCTTGCCTCCATTCTGGATCTGCCATTCTGTGTTGTCTCTCCTTCCTGTCCTCTCAAACCCAGCCAGTTGAAGCAGATGGCTGCTTGTCCTGAGCCTGGTTCTGCTGGAGGTTTCTTCCTGTTAAATGGGAGTTTTTTTTTTCTTTCCACTGTCTCCTTTGCACTTGCTCAGGATGAGAAACTGCAATGATGTGAAGATTCAACACAATCCACTGGCTTCCTTAGATAGATAACTTTTACTAATTGACTTTATGTATGTGAATGTTTCTATAAAGTGCCCTGAGACAACTTTGTTGTGACTTGGCACTATTTAAATGAAATGAATTGAATTGAATCCTCTTACTTTGAAACATAACTTTATGAAGACAAAATGTTTCAATTTCACAACTGAGAAATGAAATGCTGACATGATACTTAATAATTTTTAAATTCATTTAAAAAAGGAAAATTAATTGGTAATCCTACAAAGAAAATTCAGAAAATATGTTTTTGTACTTTCTCATTCACATCACTATATTAAAGCTAATTTGGCTGAGTTGTTCTTGTATTTAGTAATAAGTGTGCAAAAGCACTGAAGCATCCATATTACTTCTCTGTTATTATTTTTCACAATTTTTGATTCAGCTTCTACCTCAGCTTTAAAAAAAAAAAAAAAAAAAAAACCCATCATGATGAAATTAGTCCTCTGCATTTAACCTATCATACCTGAGTACACCCAGGTGGAGCAGTGGGCAGCTATGTAGGCACCCGGGGAGCAATTGGGGATTGGGTGTCTTGCTCAGAGACACATGTGGACATGGCGGGAAGTCTAACCACAACTTTCTGGTCCCAGGTCGACTGCCCTACCTCTACACCATCTCAGCCCCCATGTACAAAATTTATCAACAAATGTGAAAAATATTCATACACAATAATGGGATTGTGATGAAAAGTGTGAGAAAACGGCTCCCTGTGCAGTTCTATAGCTCAGATCCACTTGACAACAGAATCATCCTTCAAAGTTTAAATGAGTCACAAAAAGTTGAGTGGTGGCGCAGAGGTTCGAGAAGGTGGGCCTGTGATCAGAAGATTGCCGGTTCACGCCCCGGTACTGACAACATTAAAAATGTGGGTGGGGTAGGTGAAGCAGCCACACTTGCCCCCACCCACATTCGCCACACCCTGGGCCCATGAGCACCCTCATCTGCTCCCTAAACAGGTCTCTCTTGAAAATGAGTTATCGTAGCTCAATGAGACTACCTGTATAAATAAAGGGTAAATGAAAAAAAAAAAATCACACCAACACTGTTTAGTCTGCTTTAATCGAACTCTAGTCTGTTTGCCTAGAAATCCAGTTCGTTTGGGGAGGTGTGACTGTGCAATCGAACTCTGATACGGACCAAAAAAAGTGAACTCTGGTGGGCGTAAAAACCTAGGTCTCAGTTCGGTTGAAGTGAACTCCGGCATGGTTAAAATGCATTGTGAATGCAAGCGGAACGGAGACCACTCCAAAAGCAGGAAGTGGACTGCAACGCAGGGCAAACAAATGCGCATTTCTCTTACCTAATACAAAGCCATCAGCTGCCTTGTGCGAATAACAACATTCTCATCTTCCGCTCATGCTGAGTCCATTGTTAAAAAATGACAAAACAGAAATCCCAAAACCGCTAAAATTTGATGCCACTCCATTTTTGATTTTATTTCCAGAAGAAGTGTCTTCTTCCTAGGTTTTTGTGTCATTTCCTTCTGAAGTTCTTGGTGCAGTGCCACCACAGTCGAGCGGGGTGGGGGTGGGGGGGAGAACAGGTTGGCTCAACTGACTCAATGCAGTGTGAATGCAAACCTCACCAGTTGAAATGTAAACAAATGTTATGAATATTAGTCCCAACCGAACCAAGTCTACTGGACTATCAGGTGTTAAACAGGGACGGAGGCCTCCATGTTCAACTGTCGCCCTCTTACAATGCTATTATTGCTATCATCACTCAACCTTCTTGTTGTGGTGTTGCAAGATTGAATTAATGTAATTAAATTGTAATTAAATTTATAATTTCAAATTTAACATATTTGTTTTCTTGTGTTGTACTTTAGCAAAACAGTAGTACATGTTAGGGTCTTAAAGAAAACTTGTAACAGTCTAACAGCAGCAATTTATATTTTGTTTTCACTTTCTTACAAAACCTGTTAACCTTCTTGGTGAATTTCTAGATCTCTAACTTCTAAGTTCAGCAGCAGATTCATTAGTGTTTCCAGGAAGTGCAAAGGTATCCAGCACAGTGTCATTGTTTTGTTCTGAGGCAGTTAAAGCTTGTTTTGGGAAGTGTGCAAGTTTTTAAGCATTCCACTTGCGTTCGTCGTTTAGTAAATATGTGTTTTGTCCAACTTTCTTCATGACAGTTCGTGGTTCTGTAAATCTTGAAGATCCTTTGGGAATGTGCTCAGATCTGCAAACATGAACACTGTCACCCACTTTGACTCTTGATGTTTTAGCTCGCATTTTCTTGTCTGTATATTCCTTCATTTTATTCTGCTTTTGTTTCACCCTCTTTTTGATTTGGGTGTGTGTTTTGCTTTTCAGTGCTATTGGAAGTATGTTTAACTTGGTGCACATTTTCCTGTTTCTCAGTAACTAAAATGGGGCTGCTCCCGTGGTTGCATGAGGAGTGGCTTGGTAGTTGTGCAGGAACTCTGTTAAATCTCTCCACTGCACCATTTGCTTTGGGGTAGTAAACACTGGAGTGCTGTATTTCCTTCTCTCTCAAAAAGTTAGTAAATGCATGAGAAGTAAATTGACAACCATTATCTGAGACAAGGTATGTTGGAATACCTTCCCTATTGAACACAGTGACTAAAAAGTGAATCATGACATCTGTAGTTACAGTAGAGGCAAATGCAACCTCAGGCCATTTGCTATAGTAATCTGTAAGTACAATAGCGTAATGGAAGTCCCCTGTAGCATTTTTAAATGAGCTTGTAATGTCTATTGCAACTTTTTCCCATGGTTTACTGGGCAACTCAACTGGTGTAAGTGGATCAGGGGTAGTTATAGCTACCTTATCACTGAACTGGCAGTTAACACAGGAAGCAATGACAGAATGTACAAGTTTGTCAAGCTGTGGCCACTGGAACACTTCACGCGGTCTCTGCTTGGTACGGACTATGCCTTGGTGTCTCGATCAGTCCCTCTCATTATCAGTGAACCATGAACTGATAGCTCGTCTCGTACCTGAAAATATGAAGTAAGGTTCTCGGGCAGACCTTGTTTGTATTTGGGCCAACCTTTTTGAATCAGGTTGCACAACAGTGACAGTTCTGGGGACGTTTCACTGGCAGAAGTGAAATCTGAAAGAGAAATAGCACACAGTGATTCCTTAAAAACAGCAGCAATCATGTCAGGTTCCTCTGTAGCCTCATTTGCAGCAGTTAGTGGTTGCCTGGAAAGGCAGTCAGCAGTGACATTTTGGTGTCCTGGGTGATAAGTGACATCATATGTGAAGCAGAGCAGTTGAGCTGACCATCTGACGATCCTCAGTCCAGTACAGCCAGAACCTTTGGAGGTGAGTAAGGTTGTAAGTGCTTGGTGATCTGTACGAAGGACAAAGCAACGACCCCAGAGGTAGGTTCTCCACCTTTCCACAGCCCACACACAGGCAAGAGCTTCACATTCAGCTGTGGAGTACTTGCGTTCTGCAGGAGAAAGTGTTCTGGATACAAACACGACAACTCTCTCACTTTGATCTGAATGCAGTTGTGTAAATACTGCACCCAGTCCATAATAGAAGCATCAGTACTAACATAAGTTGGCAACTCAGGATCACACAGAGCTAATGCAGGACTATTGATTATCAGTTCTTTAAGTGCATTAAAGCTAGATTCTGCTTCCACTGTCCACTTGAAGTTTAAGTCCGTGGAGTCTCTGAGCACTGCACGTAGTGGCTCAGTAACAGTAATAAAATCTGGAATTAACTTATTGTACCAGGATGCAAGACCAAGGAAAGATCTCAGAGAAGACATCTTGTGCGAAGCTGGAGCAAGGATCACAGCAGTGACTCTGTCCTTGGCCGGTTGAAGACCTTCTTTGAAATGGTGTGACCCATGTAGTTGAGTAAAGGTTGATTGAACCTGTATTTGTGCATGTTAAGATTGAGTCCAGCATCAGTCAGGGCTTGGAGCACTCTCTTTAAATTTTCATCATGTTGTCTTTGTATAGAGCCATAGCAAATGATCTCATCTAGGTATGCTTGTACGCCTGACAAACCTGTGAGGATGATTGACATTATTTTTTGAAAGGCAGATGGGACAGAAGCTAAGCCTAACAGAACTTTGCAGAAATGAAAAAGTCCATCATGAGTGATAAATGCAGTAATATCACATCTTTCAGGATGCAGAGGCATTTGGTGGTAGGCAGATGCTAAAATGAAAGTGGAAAAAACACTAGTCCCTCGTAGATAGGAGAACAGTTCATCCATGTGTGGTAATGGATGGCAATCAGCAACAATAACTTTATTTGGCTCCCTTAAATCAACACACATGCAGGACTTTCCACCATCTCTCCTTTGTGTCACAACTATGGGAGCAACCCAAGGCAAGGCATCAATACATTCAATGATGCCCTTATCTTGGAGATCTTTGAGCTCCTCTGAAACAGATTTGTCTCACTGAAAAAGGCAGTCTCCTGATTTTTTGGTGCAATGGAACAGCTTTTGGCAGTATGTGTACTTTGTGAATGAAGTTTTTGGAGTAGACTACTTCCTGAATTGACACTTCTGGAGCATTTTCTGGTTCAGTCTTTGGCACAGCATGTTGAACAGTAGAGGTACCATACCATACCATACCATACCATACCATAACATAACATACCATTTTATTTATAGAGCACTTAAAACAGCAACACGCCAACCAAAGTGCTGTACAGACAGAACAACAGGTAACACATAAAGCAAAATACAAAATGAAGTAAATCAGAAATATAGACATAAAAACGATGCAGATAATGACGACTAACCAGTGTGGAGCATTCAGGTTCAAAACACAGATCATCTGGTGTTGAAAGCTACCGAATAATAGTGGGTTTTTAAATGGGACTTGAAAACTGAGAGGGAGGGGGCCTGTCTGACAAGCAGAGGTAGCTCGTTCCAAAGTCTTGGTCCTTCTACAGAGAAGGCCCTGTCACCTCTGCGCTTAAGACGAGTTCCTGGAACTGTGAGGAGCAACTGGTCCGCTGACCTCAGGGAATGTGGTGGGACATACGGTTGTAGCAGATCAGAGAGATAAGGGGGGCGAATATGTTCAGTGATTGTAGACATACAGGAGTATTTTGAACTGGATTCGAAAGTGAACCGGTAACCAGTGCAGTGAGGCCAAAACTGGTGTAATGTGCTCTCTTTTGCCTTTACTGGTTAAAAATCAGGCTGCTGCATTCTGGACAAGTTGTAGTCATGCAATGAAGGTCTGACTGATACCAAACAGGAGTGAATTGCAGTAATCAAGCCTAGATGTAATGAATGCATGTATTACTGTCTCCAGTTTATTTTTGGACAATACGGGCTTCAGTTTAGACAACCGCCTCAGTTGGAAGAAACACGATTTAACAATCATGTTTACGTGACTGTTAAGTTCCAGGGAAGGGTCCATTATCACTCCCAGATTAGTGACTCTGCTTTTCTGACAGGGTTAGAGCTGAGAGGTCGATACAGTAGTTTGTGATCGTGTCATTGGGAGGGAACAACATGACTTCAGACTTCTTTTCATTGAAACTTAAGAAATTTAAAGCCATACAGTCCCTGATGTCAGCCAGGCAGTCGAGCAGAGGTTGAATAGAGCATGTGCCATTGTATCTTGGGGGGAAGTAAATTTGACAGTCATTGGCGTAGAAGTGGAAGGGCATGTTGTGTTTCTGGAAAATAGTACCAAGTGGCAGCAGGTATAAAGAGAATAGGAGGGGACCCAGGATGGACCCCTGCGGAACCCCCCATTTAAACTCTGCCACTGCATAACTAAAATACTTGATGGAGACACAAAAGGATCTGTCAGCGAGGTAAAATCTGAACCAATTGAGGGCTGACCCTGTGATGCCCACCTACTGCTTCAACCTAGCAATGAGGATCTTATGGTCGATGGTGTCAAAGGCGGCTGTGAGGTCCAACAGGACAAGCAGCACAGAATCACCGGTATCAGTGGTTAAGAAAATGTCATTAAAGACCTTCAGCAGGGCAGTTTCAGTACTATGGAGAGGTTTAAAGCCAGATTGGAATAGCTCTAAGATGGCGTGACCCTCCAGGAAGCACTTCAACTGGGACTCGACTATTTTCTCCAGTGGTTTAGAAACAAATGTGAGTTTGGACACAGGGCGGAAGTTGGATATGACTGAGGGGTCAAGGTTTGTTTTTTTTTCAGGAGAGGCTGGACAGCAGCATGTTTAAAGGTTTTTGGCACCACACCAGTGGATAAACTACTGTTTACTATAGCCAGAATGGACAGACCTAGAGTAAGAAAATCCTCCATTAGTAGTCGAGGGGGGACCACATCAAAGGGGGAACCAGACGGTTTCAATCTGCACATGACCTGCTCTAGAGAAGATAGAGTGATGGGTTCAAAATGGTCAAATGGAGCTACAGATTGATGTGGGATGGATGGGTCATGAGTTGGAGGGGAAATGAGAGCCCGGGTGGTCGCAAATTTTTCCAAAAAGACATGTAGGAAGTTGTCCCACAGCTCAGTCGAGGCTTCCAGAGGTGATGGTTCAGTGAGGTGGAGAACAGAGTTTAGGGTGGAGAAGAGGACACATGGGTTGTGAGAGTTTGAGATAATTATATCAGAGAAGTATTTGGATTTAGCAGCTTTCACTGCTTTCTGATAACGGCGCCAACTCTCTTTAAGTATTTGAAAAGAGACCTGCATCCTGTCTTTCCTCCACTTGTGCTCTGCCCTCCTACATTGCTGCCTAACGGCCTTGGTGACATCACTCAGCCAAGCTTCTGCTCTGAGTTTTGATTTTTTGGTTTTAACAGGCGCAACATGATCCAGAGTTGTTAAGCAGACAGAGTTGAACTGGGATGTCAGCTCCTCAGTAGTGGTGAGAAACACCGGGGGCTGAATAATCATTTCAGAGTTATAAACATCTGTGAAATGTGTGGCAGTGAAATGCTTAATGGCCCAGCTACTATGTGCAGGAACGCACGGCTTAGGAGTTAGATGGGGGAGGATGAACTCAAACCGGACTGGCATGTGGTCTGAAAAAACATTATCGCCAATTTCAAGATTACTAACAGTTACATCCTGAGTTAAAACAAGGTCCAGTTTATGTCCGCGCTCTTGGGTGGGACCGTTTACGTGCTGCGTTAGATTAAATGAGTCCAATAAATCTACAAAGTCCTTAACCAATGGCTTCTCCTGACAACACACATGCAAATTTAGGCCCCCAATAATGAAAACACAATTATATTTTTGTGTGATTTCAACCAAGAAATCAGAAAACTCATTTATGAAATCCTTAGATCGAGGTGAGCGGTAGATGAGTGCAAATAACATCGGAGGCGAACGGCCGAGTACAAAGACACTCAGCTTAAAGCTGGCACGGGAAACTGGGATGGGCAGTTGTTTACAGTCAAAAGTTGATTTGACCTGATGGCTGTGGTGCATTAAAATACAGACAGTTCGGTGGCAATAATTCCGTCAAGGCGCTAGACTCACCCCGAGACATCCAAGTCTCTGTGATACAGAAAAAGTCCAACTCGTACTCTTGAAAGTAGTCCCGAGGATAAATGTTTTGTTGGTAACAGATCTTGCATTGACCAAACACATCCGGATACTGTCCAAAGTGGAGCCAGCAGCGGTGAAGTTCGCGCGCATCAGTGGCCGCAGATTTTCAATAACAGCCCCTCCGGGTCGGTCCGAGCTGCGCACCGGCTGACAACTCCCGTTGTTTACCTGGTCCGTGCACACGGGAAGCTGGCGATGGAAACTGTAGTGACCACCAGCTGAATAGGAAGATGCAGCTCGCAGGGCTTTAAGCTTTACCAGCCGCCCAGCACGTTTTCACCGGCGTCTGAAGTGATGTCTCCGGGCAGGGAGGTGAGGAGCCCAGCGGAGGTAAAATGGCACGTTCGCCAGCAGGGGAGGATGGGGGGGGGTCCAGAGGTACGCTCATATTGGTCCAAATAAGCGACATCAGTGGCAGAAATTCGAAGATCCAGAAGCTGTTGTCGGTCATACACCAGCAGCGAGTTTATGTCCCATATAAAAAAACGAACAAAACATAAATAATCCGAACACCATCAGCAGAGGTGGATTGCAAGCCAAGTACACGGGTTCCATCTTACCGTAAGTCTAGGGAAGGTAGGAGGAGTAATAGTAGTAATAGCTTTTTTGTCCTTCAAGTTTCATATGTAATGCCTGAAATAAATCTAAGCCAAGGAGAGCAGCACCTGACTCAACCACAACTATAGTACCTATAGTAGAATGATTATCATGAGAAATAGTAGCTTTTAAGTGCCCTTTTACAGCAATTTTCTCTTTTGCATAGGTAACAAGAGCAAATGTAGGTTCAATTAGGGCATATTGTGAGAAGAAGATGCAGTAAATGTTCTCTTGTATAATGGACACAGATGAGCCTGTATCTACAATCAGCTCAACATCTTTACATTGTCCATTAGCAGTCACTTGAACTGTGCAGATGATCTCGTCTTGTACTGTATTGTTCATGTAAAGAACTGTGGGTTCATAAATGACAACTTTACGTACCTCCTTTTGGGTTGAACAACATACTCGTGAAAAATGTCCCACTTTACCACACTTGTTGCAGGTCACTTTAACAGCAGGGCATGAAGGTTTGTTAGCAAGGTGGTTAGAAGACCAACAACAAAAGCAGGAACGGTTACCAGCAGCTTGAGCCGTGGCAGGAGCAGGATTCAGCGGCAGCTTCTTCTTCGTGTCTCAGCGGCGGCTTGGCTTTGATTGTTTCTGTATGGCCCTCAATGGAGAAGAAGTGCCAGCAGCAGTAGCATCAGAGAGAACATTAGAATCCCTTAATCCACTCAATTTGCAACGCCAATGTAGTATCTTTAGCAAGTGTGTTTTCCCTGAATACACACCTCACAGTTCAAACTTTGTGTGTCTGTTTTACTCTTGATTTTCATACCTTCAACTACATTTTGTAATTTCAAAATGTCACTATAATTGCATTGTCTAAAAATTTCATGCCATGTTTGTACTTTGTATGTACATCAAAACAATCATTACACTTATTGGACTTACTTACAGTTTCAAGGTAATACAGTCTGTTGTGCTCATGGATGTAGAACTTTGTACCGTCTTTGTGTTGAAGAACATTTCTTCTTTTCTTAAAGGTGATCGTAGCCCCTCTTGTGGTGGCAGCTCTCACTGAAAAGGTGTTCTGTGGAAATGAGGGAATAGAGCCTCTTTCAGCATTGTTTTACAATGTCGCCCACTGCTGTCCATCAAATACACCTCTGCATCTCCTCTGCCTTCAGCTATTCCTTTGCATCTGGTGCCATCAGCCAACTCCACACACTGTGTTCCCGGCTGGAAATTGTCATCAAACTTCTTAAATGCGTTTGTATCATTAAGGATGTGGGATGTTGCACCCATATCCACCATCATGCCTGTAGTTTTGAGGTCTTGTTACTGTTGAAGTCTGAAGTTTTGTTTTAAACTCTGCAAACTTTATTTCTGATTCACTTTGTGTAATGTGAACCGAAAAAGGTTTATATGTCTCTGGTAAGCCTTTTAACACCATTGCAACAAGAAGACCATCACTAAGTATCTCACCAGCATTTCTCAGGGCTGTAATTAGTCTTTCTGCATGTACGACATACTCCGTCACACTTTCACTGATCGTTTTCTTTAGAGAAGTCAGTTCAGTATATAGGCTGATAATTCTTGGTTTACCTTTTCCTGCATAGTAATCTCTCAAAATCTTTAGCGCTCCATGTCCATCGTTGGCAGCTTCTCTCATCACGAGTGATAAACTTTTATCATCCAGGAACTGTATTAATTCAGCAAAGGCCTGGGCATTGTTCTCTTCATCGTCATTGTTATCTTGGCTTCTGCCCAATATTGTGTCTTTCAAATCTTGTAGTCTGAGATGTCCCAAGAACTTTGTCTCCCATAATTCATAATGATTTTTTCAAAGATTAGTCTCGCCCATTGGCTACTTGGCTCCACTGCACGCTTACTCATGTTGCTACATTAGCATGCTGGTTCTCACCAAACACGTGTACTCCGCAACTTTTCTGGTGGCAAACTTTTCCTTCAGTATTTCCTGGTTCATCATGTGCTGGGTTTTTCATTTGCTGGGCCCATAACCTGTTAGCAGAGATGATTCTTCCAGCAGAATTTGCGTGATAATGAAGAAATACCAGTAAAAGGGATGGAGGAATAAACACACGTCAGCTTCTTGGTTTGGTCAAAAGAGAAAGCGAAGAGATTTTTTATTAAACTCTTGTGTTTATATATGCTCCATACAGGAAGCATGGGAAGTGCTCTTTCAAAATAAAATACAAAATAAAAGTAAAAATGAGAGCATACATATCTTAAACAGTAGCATCAGAGAGAACATTAGTATCCCTTAATCCACTTTCAAATTGCAACGCCGATGTAGTAGCTTTAGGAAGTGTTGGGTCCGGCTCAAATAATAATCGATATCTTATGTGAGTGTTAGCAAGATGCTCAATCAGTTGATCACGTAGCATTTGTTCCTCCATGTTGCCAAAATCATATGCAGCAGCTAACTCACGAAGAGAAGCTAAGAATTGGTTTACCGTCTCATCCGGACTCTGTGCTCTTTGTCAAAACTTGATGTTTTATGATGGGGTTCACCTTTGGCACAAAATGTTCTTTTAGAGCAGCAATAGCAGCAGCAAGTGTGTCTTCAGTGTTCGGCCATTGACCCTCCGTACCCAGGGCATGAAGTAGAACTGCATGCTTTCTTGCATCAGGCCAGCCGTCCCCTAACACTGCTATCACCAACATGTAGTTTTCAAACATTTTTAGCCATGTTGGAAATACTATCGCTGGTTCCCCCGGGCATGGCATTAATGGAGTAGGTAAAGGCATGGAAATAGACATCCTCGTCGCCAGTGTTGTGGTGTTGCCAGATTGTCTTAAGGAAAATAAGCAGACACATGAATCAGCTTCAATTCTCCTTTACTTTCACTTTCGTTTTTCTTTCTTTTGTCACTCTCTGTCTAGCATTTTTATAAAGATACAGTCTTATACACTGGTTCCCTTTCTATGCAACAACAATTCAACAGCCTAACACAACACCTCTGTGAATAGCAAGTGGCCATCATGACACTAACGATCAATTGTTTGGCTGATATTCCTCCTTTATCATGAGAAACAGCTAATTATGGATGCCAACAACCAACTGATTGATCCACTATGAGAAGGTTCTATTTATGAGACAGAGTTTATTACAGTGCCTCAGGTCGTTTTCACACCTGATAGTCCATTAGACTCGGTTCGATTGGGGACCAATATTCAGAACATTTGTTTACATTTCAGCTGGTGCAGTTCACATTCACACTTAGTCAGTAGGGCCAACCTGTCTCCCTCCCCCACCCCCCGTGGCATTGCACCAAGAACTACTGAAGGAAACAACACGAAAACCTCTGAAGAAGTCATTGAGCACAACTTACTCCTGGAAATAAAAAACAAAACTGGAGTGGCGTCAAATTTTAACAGTTGCTCTCTGGTCCACTTGCATACACAATGCATTTGAACTGCGCCAGAGTTCACTTCAACAGAACCGAGACCTAAGTATTTAGGCAGACCAGAGTTTGCTTTTTTTTGGTCCGCATCAGAGTTCAATTGCACATTCACACCTCCCCAAATGAACTGGACTTCCTAGGCAAACAGACGGATGCTCGGGGAAGAAGATATAAGAAATGACTCCTTTCAAAGGATGTGTGTGTAATGATGACATGGGTTTGGAACAATATGAGCGTACCTCTGGACCCCCCCCCCCCCCCCCCGCTGCTGGTGGATGTGCTAGCTTACCTCCGCTGTGCTCCTCACCTCCCTGCCTGGAGACATCGCTTCAGACGCCGGGGAAAACGTGCTGGGCGGCTGGAAAGGCTTAAAGCCCTGCACATTGCATCTTCTTCTTCAGCTGGTGGTCCTGGTTTCCATCGCCAGCTTCCCGCGTGCCCGGACCAGGTAAACAACGGGAGTTGTCAGCCGGTGCGCAGCTCGGACTGACCCGGAGGGGCTGTTATTGAAAACCTGAGGCCACTGATGCGCACAAACTTCACCGCTGCTGGCTCCACTTTGAACAGTATCCGGATGTGTTTGGTCAACGCGAGTTCTGTTACTAACAAAACTTTTATCCTCAAGACTATTTTCAAGAGTACGAGTTGGACTTTCTCTGTATCACAGAGACTTGGATGTCTCCGTGTGAATCCAGCGCCTTGATGGAATTATTGCTACCGAACTGTCTGTATTTTAACGCACCACGGCCATTAGGTCGGCATGGTGGTGGATTATTAACAATTTTCAAATCAACTTTTGACTGTAAACAACTGCCCATCCCAGTTTCCCGCACCAGCTTTGAGCTGAGCGTCTTAGAGCTGAGCGTCTTTGAACTCGGCCACTCACCTCCGACGTTATTTGCACTCGTCTACCGCCCACCTCGCTCTAAGGATTTCATAAATGAATTTTCTGACTTGGCTGAAATCACACCAAAATATAGTCATGTTTTCATTTTTGGGGACTTTAATTTGCACGTGTGCTGTCCTGAGAAGCCCTTGGTTAAGGACTTTTTAGATTTATTGGACTCATTTAATCTAACGCAGCATGTAAACGGTCCCACCCAAGAGCGCGGACATACACTGGACCTTGTTTTAACTCAGGATGTGACTGTTAGTAATCTTGAAATTGGTGATAATGTTTTTTCTGACCACATCCCAGTCCGGTTTGAGTTCACCCTCCCCCATCTAACTCCTAAGCCGTGCGTTCCTGCATGTCGCAGCTGGGCCATTAAGCATTTCACTGCCACACGTTTCACTGATGTTTATAACTCTGAAATGATAATTCAGCCCTCGGTGTTTCTCACCACTACTGAAGAGCTGACATGCCAGTTCAACTCTGTCTGCTTAAATCCCTCCTACAAGTCAATCCTCAGTTAATCACACCTTCTCTTTTTCTCCATTCTCAGTCAGTGAGGTCAATAAACTGTTAAAAGATCTTGACCCTAAAAAATCTGCAGGTCCAGATGAACTTCCACCTTATTTTTTAAGGCTGGCTGCTCATATCATCACAGTCCCTGTGACCCACATCTTCAATCTCTCCATAAGACAAAACTCCATCCCAGACACTTGAAAAACAGCCTTTGTTCTTCCTTTGCTGAAGGGAGGTGACCCCACCTCACTGAACAAGTATCGACCAATCTCTAAACTATGCATTTTAGCCAAGGTTCTAGAAAAACTGATAAACTCTCAAATCAAAAATTACCTGAACTCATTTAACATCTTACCTCCACATCAATCTGGTTTCAGGAAACAACACAGCACAACCACTGCCTCACTGAAGGTTCTTAATGATGTTGTTGAAGCACTGGATGCTAAGGATTATTGTGCTGCACTTTTCTTAGACCTGTCTAAAGCTTTTGACACTGTGGACCATAACATCTTGTGTCATAAACTCTCAGAAATTGGTTTCTCAGAACATACCATTGGTTGGTTCTCTAACTATCTTTCAGACCGGAGGCAATGTGTTCAACATAATGGTACTTCCTCCAGTTATTTAACAGTCAACAATGGTGTACCACAAGGCTCCGTCTTAGGGCCCACCCTCTTTACACTCTACATACATAATGTAGGTAAAAACATCCCTAATGCATCCATACATTTCTATGCTGATGACACAGTTGTTTATTGTTGAGCTAAAACTGTTGCTAAGGCTTTCCAGCTTTTGACATCTTCATTCAACTACATCCAGACTGATTTGTTCTGCCTCAAACTTGTCCTAAATGCCGACAAAACCAAAGGGATGCTTTTTTCAAATAGGAAGTTGGTCCCAGCAGTTCATCCTCCGATTTTATCTTCGAATGGTGTCCCCATTGAGTTTGTTGATTCCTATAAATATTTGGGTATCTTGGTCGACTCACATCTATCTTTTAAGCTCCATGTGGAAAACACGGTAAAGAAACTGAAAGTTTCTTTACCAAGGGTTTCTTTTTCAGAAACAGATCCTGTCTAACCCTGAATACTAGAAAACGCCTTGTATCTGTGACTTTCCTTCCCTCCATTGATTACGGTGACATTATTTACATGAACACTCCTACAAGAACCCTGCAGATGTTGGATGCTGTCTATCATGGCGCACTAAGATTCATAACTGGCTGTGATTATCATACCCACCACTGCACCCTGTATTCACTGGTTAACTGGACATCATTAACTTCACGCACTCTCTCAGTGGTACATTTTCATCTTTAAATCACTTCTTGGTTTGCTGCCTTCATACATCTCCTACATGTCTCTGCGTGAGTGCAGCTATGGAGTGCGCTCTCAGGACATTATTACCTGCAAAGTTCCCTCAATGAGGACTGAACTAGGCAAAAGGGCCTTCTCCTACTCTGCTCCTGTTTCCTGGAATATCTTACAAAAAGATCTGAAGCTCTCGACCTTGACCTCTCTAAGTGGCTTTACGAATCTGTTGGACTCCTGGCAGGGACCAATGCAGACATGTTCCTGTTTTTAGTTTTCTACATTTGCCTTAGAATCTAGCTGTTTTTTTGTTGTTGTTACCTTTTCCTTTTAGCCATCCTATTTGTAAAAAAACAAACAAAAAACCCTGCAGTATGACTTTTTATAATTGTTTATTGTTGTTGCTGTTGTCCATTGTTCCCATTGCGTCATCGAGGCTCAATGGGATTTACCTGTCTAAATAAAGGTTGATTGATTAAAGACTCTGGATCATGTTGCACCTGTTTAAACCAAAAAATCAAAACTCAGAGCAGAACCTTGGCTGAGTGATGTCACCAAGGCCGTTAGCAGCAATGTAGGAGGGCGGAACGAAAGTGGAGGAAAGATAGGCTGCAGGTCTCTTTTCAAATACTTAAAGAGAGTTGGCATTGGTATCAAAAAGCAGTGAAAGCTGCTAAATCCAAATACTTCTCTGATATAATTACCTCAAACACTCACAACCCACGTGTCCTCTTCTCTACCCTAAACTCTGTTCTCCACCACACTGAACCATCACCTCTGGAAGCCTCGACTGAGCTGTGCGAGAACTTCCTACATTTCTTTTTGGAAAAAAATTGCGACCACCCGGGCTCTCGTTTCCCCTCCAACTCATGACCCATCCATCCCACCTCAATCTGTAGCTCCATTTGACCATTTTGAACCCATCACTCTATCTTCTCTAGATCAGGTCATGTGCAGCTTGAAACCTTCTGGTTCCCCCTTTGATGTGGTCCCCCCTCGATTACTAAAGGAGGTTTTTCTTACTCTAGGTCCGTCCATTCTTGCTATAGTAAACAGTAGTTTATCCACTGGCGTGGTGCCAAAAACCTTTAAACATGCTACTGTCTAGCCTCTCTTGAAAAAAAAAAAAACTTTGACCCCTCAGTCGTATCCAACTTCCGGCCTGTGTCCAAACTCCCATTTGTTTCTAAAGTACTGGAGAAATTAGTCGAGTCCCAGTTGAAGTGCTTCCTGGAGGGTCACGCCATCATAGAGCTATTCCAATCTGGCTTTAAACCTCTCCATAGCACTAAAACTGCCCTACTGAAGGTCTTTAATGACATTTTCTTAACCACTGATACCGGTGATTCTGTGCTGTTTGTCCTGTTGGACCTCACAGTCGCCTTTGACACCATCGACCATGAGATTCTCATTGCTAGGTTGGAGCAGTGGGTGGGCATCACAGGGTCAGCCCTCAATTGGTTCAGATTTTACCTCACTGACAGATCCTTTGTGTCTCCTTCAAGGATTTTAGTTCTGCAGTGGCAGAGCTTAAATGGGGGATTCCGCAGGGGTCCATCCTGGGTCCCTCCTATTCTCTTTATACCTGCTGCCACTTGGTGCTATTTTCCAGAAACACAACATGCCCTTCCACTTCTACGCCGATGACTGTCAAATTTACTTCCCCCTAAGACACAATAGCACATGCTCTATTCAACCTCTGCTCGACTGCCTGGCTGACATCAGGGATTGGATGGCTTTAAACCTATTAAATTTCAAGGAAAAGAAGTCTGAAGTCATGTTGTTCCCTCCCAACGACATGATCACAAACCACTGTATCGACCTCTCTGCTCTAACCCTGTCAGAAAATCAAAGAGTCTCTAATCTGGGAGTGATAATGGACCCTTCCCTGAAACTTAACAATCATGTAAACATGATTGTTAAATCACGTTTCTTCCAACTGAGGTGGCTGTCTAA
The DNA here is from genome assembly GCF_014905685.2 of Nematolebias whitei. Classification (NCBI taxonomy): domain Eukaryota; kingdom Metazoa; phylum Chordata; class Actinopteri; order Cyprinodontiformes; family Rivulidae; genus Nematolebias; species Nematolebias whitei. Next base: position 46,836,028 of record NC_056500.1, on the reverse strand, counting down.
ACTGAAGCCCGTATTGTCCAAAAATAACCTGGAGACAGTAATACATGCATTCATTACATCTAGGCTTGATTACTGCAATTCACTCCTGTTTTGTATCAGTCAAACCTCCATAGCACAACTACAACTTGTCCAGAATGCAGCAGCCCGACTTTTAACCAGTACAGGCAAAAGAGAGCACATTACAAAAGTTTTGGCGTCACTGCACTGTTTACCGGTTCACTTTCAAATCCAGTTCAAAATACTCCTGTATGTTTACAAATCACTGAACATATTCGCCCCCCTTATCTCTCTGATCTGTTACAACCGTATGTCCCACCACATTCCCTAAGGTCAGCGGACCAGTTGCTCCTCACAGTTCCAGGAACTCGTCTTAAGCGCAGAGGTGACAGGGCCTTCTCTGTAGCAGGACCAAGACTCTGGAACGAGTTACCTCTGCTTGTCAGACAGGCCCCCTCCCTCTCGGTTTTCAAGTCCCGTTTAAAAACTCACTACTATTCAGTACCATTCAACACCAGAGGATCTGTGTTTTGAACCTGTACTCTCCACACTGGTTTGTCATCATTATCTGCATCGTTTTTATGTCTATATTATGATTTACTTCATTTTGTACTTTACTTTGTGTGTTACTTGTTGTTCTGTCTGTACAGCACTTTGGTTGGCCTTGTCACTGTTTATGTGCTCTATAAATAAAATGGTATGGTATGATATGAGTTTTAAAATAAAACAAAAACATCATTCAGAAAATAAAGTGTCTTCTGATTCCAGCCTCGAATGATCTCACAGCAACTTCTCTTCACACATCATCCACACAAAACGAGCCGATGACCTCAAAAAAAGTTTTTAAACGTCACCACAGTTCGAGAAACCACTCAAAATGCTCGCTTGACACAGCAGCTAAAAATGATTTTTTTTCAGCAAACCGAGCCCAGAAGAAAACCTCGCTTTCAGCCCAGGGTGTGTTCTACTTCTTCTGATCGCAGTGGGGACAAACGCGTTTCCCCACGCCAGCTGCAGCCTCCACCCAAACGGCGTTGCATTTCTGAAGGTGCACACGCCTCTCCTCAGTGCACGTTAGTTCACATCAACTCTGCAGTGAGCCCGCAGCCTGAGTGTGGCACAGAGGCGCTCTCAGGGCTTTTCTGGGGGGCCTCCCCATGGGTCGCTCGGAGTACGTCTCCGCAGCACATGACGGAGGTGGGGGCCCTGACTTGGCTGACATCTATAAAATACATGACAAAAAATGTGTGCCCGCTCCCAGAGCGTTACGCAGAGTAGCAGCGAGTGTGCTCCCTGGACAGATGGATGGACCGTCTGATCAGCAGAGGTTACACGGTACAATTCGCAGCTCGACCCCCCCCGTTCAGAGGGATTATAGAGACAGTTCTGTCATCTCCAGAACAGATCTCATTCCTCCACACAGAAGTTCAGGAATTACTGATAAAAAATGTAATTTCCAGGGTTCCCAATGGAGAGGTAAACACAGGGTTTTATTCACGTTACTTCCTGGTTCCGAAAAGGACCGGAGGAATGAGACCCATTCTGGATTTATCTGCTTTCAACAAGTCAATCATGGAGAGACAGTTGCATATGCTGACAAACAGACAGCTGTTGGACAGCATTCACCAAAACAACTGGTTTACCTCCATCGATCTCTAAGACGCATATTTTCACATTCCAATAATTCCAAAACACAGAAAGTTCCTGCGCTTCTCCTTCCAAGGGACCCAGTACCAATACAACAGGCTCCTTTTCGGTTATTCCCTCGCACCTCGCACATTTTCAAAATGCGTGGAGACGGCTCTGCAGCCGCTACACAGAGCAGTGATGAGAATTATTTTTTACCTGGACGATCTGCTGCTGCTGACCCGATCCAGGCAGGAAGCAGCAGCGTAAACCAAAATGCTGACGTGACACCTGTTAAACCTGGGTTTCGCCATAAACTGGGAGAAGAGTTCGGTTCTCCCGGCCCAAATGATCGTTTATCTGGGAGTGGAGCTAAACTCAGTCACTATGAGGGCCCGTTTATCACAGATGAAAGCCGAAGCTCTAAAAGACCAGCTCCGTCACGTAAAACCCGGCAGAATAGTGACAGCTGTTTCCATCATGAAACTGTTAGGAACAATGTCATCAGCTCATGTTGTGATTCCGTTGGACTTACTCCACATGAGACGTCTTCAGAGGTGGTTCGCTCATCTGCGTATAGATCCGGGGTACGGAAGAAGAGGCAGATGATTTCTGTGTATCCCTCCGTGGGAACCGACCTGAAGCACTGGGGAAATCCTCTCACTCTGTCAGATGGAGTTCCTATCAGCAGACCTACGTCACACGTCTCAGTTTTCACAGATGCGTCCCTGTCAGGCTGGGGAGGAACGTGCCTGTCTCAGGTGGTGGGGGCGCTGTGGCCACCTCACACATCAGCTCATATAAACGTTTTGGAATGTCTCACGGTTTTGAATGTGATTCAACATTTCACTCCCTTGCTACAGAATCAACATGTTATGATCCACACAGACAACAAGGTGACTGCAGCATACATAAACCGGCATGGGGGCATGCGCTTAACCCAAATGTTACGCATTACGAGGCAGCTGCTGTGTTGGGCACACAAAAACCTGCTCTCCATCAGAGCAGTGTATATCCCCAGTGTCCTGAACAGAGGAGCAGACATAATGTCCAGGGGCGGTCAGCGCAATGGGGACTGGAGCCTCCATCACGAGCTGATTTCTCAGATTTGGGAGAAATTTGGCCGAGCATCAGTGGATCTGTTTGCCACATGGGAGAGCGTCCAGTTTCAACTATGGTTCTCCCTGAGCCCATGGGACGACCCACCGTTAGGAGTGAATGCTTTTGCCCATAGCCCATGGCCCAAAATGCTCCTTTACGCATTTCCTCCAGTCACTCTAATATCACAGTTTATGAACCAAGTTCGGGAGGAAGAACTGTCAGCCATTCTGGTAGCCCCCAAGCGCGTGAGCGCCCCGTGGTTCCCAATCCTGCGACGTCTGTTATCGGGTCAACCGTGGAAACTGCCGTTTAGGGAGGATGCTCTCGTCCAGGCAGGAGGAGCGATCAGGAGTCACCCAGAAATAGGCCAGCACCTTTTGGTCTGGCTGCTCAGCGGATCCACTTAGAGAAGATGGGCCTCTCCTAGGAAGTGGTTCACACAATTCAGGACTCACGTGCTGCTTCCACCACAGTGCTGTACACATCAAAGTGGACAGCCTTTCAGCGCTGGTGTACGGAGAAAGGTGTAGAGGCCATCTCATGTCCACTAGGTGGCGTCCTTCCTTTCTGCAGCAGCTGATGGACAGAAATCTGGCATTCAGCACAATCACGAAGGCTTCGGTGACAGAACAGTTTTTAATCACCCGCTGATGAAACGTTTTCTGAAAGGTGTACGGAAGCACAGACCGGTCTCACTCCCACTAGCTCCACAGTGGGACTTAACGATTGTTCTACGAGCCCTGGTCCAAGCTCCTTTTGAGCCCTTGGATCAGGTTTCAATTAAATTCCTGTCACTAAAAACAGCCCTGCTGTTGGCTTTGACATCTGCAAAGAGAGTGAGTGATTTAGCTGCGCTCTCTGCTGCCCCGTCGTGCCTCAGAGTTCAAGCTGATGGCAGCTCAGCTGTGTTGAGACCTAACCCAGCTTTTATTCCTAAAACATCACGAGTTCATTTAAATCGAGAACGATAACGTTAGAGGGGGTTTTCCCTCCCCCTCACAAATCAGAAGAAGAAGCATCTTTTCATCTCCTCTGCCCTGTGCGTGCGCTGGCATGTTACATAACATGCATGGCCTCACTGCACCAGACTCAACGTCTGTTTGTACATTATAGAGACGCCTCTGCAGGTCGCCCGTTATCCACTCAGCGTCTGTCACACTGGCTGTTTGAGGCCATTTCTGAAGCTTACAGAGCATCAGGTTTAGAGCCTCCTGAGAACCTCAGGGCACATTCGACCAGAGGAATTGCATCTTCGACAGCTTTGCATAATGGTATGACAGTGCAGGATATTTGCTTGGCGGCTGCATGGTCATCACCCTGCTCATTTATCCGCTTTTATTTGCGTGATGTTTCTGGTTCCATGGCGCATTTTGTCCTTAGCGCTGTAACAGAATAAATCTTGATGTTTTCATGGAATTTCTGTTTAAACTCACATCAGACTGCATGCAATTACAGTGTGAGATATTTATTATCAGGCACAAGTTCTGTGACTGCTGTTTTTTGTTCTATTGTTACGAATCAGTTCATGACTACAGTTACCAATCAGTTCAACTGATTACTAATCAGTTCATTATTATTAATCCACTCATATTGAAAAGCTGTTGATCTGCTCTATTCACTGCTACACGGATACAATCGTAACCTTCTACTCTTTCCCATTCTCGGCAGCAGGACTGCTTTCAGCCGTCCTCCTTTTTTTCCACCACTGGAAACCCTTTTCTCTCTGGGGTGCTCCTGTGCATGGAACGCGTAATTACGCAATGCGTAATTACGCACATAGAAGGCTGAGTGATTAAATGTTTTTTGGTGCAAGCAGGTGCTTCATATTGTCTCTGAACGGACCCAGTGAGGCATAGACTACATCCTGCTTCGCCTTTAACCCACTAGCGTCAGTCTTAAAGGCCGAAGACTATACGAAATAGAACGATGGTTACGTACTGTAACCCCAGATTCTATGAGTATAGGCGTAGCCCTTTAAGAGCTGGGCCTCACTGGCTCCTAAATGGATGAAGAAAAAGCTATTTGGGAGCCGATTACCCGCTCTCAACGTAATTTATACGGCCCGGGTGAGGCCCACACAACAAGTTTTCAGTGCTACACCTCGTGTGACGGGATAAAACCCACTGGCAACAGTCTTAAAGGGCTATGCCTATACTCATAGAATCTGGGGTTACAGTACGTAACCAACGTCTTTTGGATTAAAGCCTAAACGTTTCTACAGTTTTTTAAGGGTGCATTCACACCAGCCCTGTTGTCCCAAATTCTAGCCCGTTTGCCTTGGATGTCTGGTTTGTTTGGAGAGGTGTGAACGCGCCATCGAACTCTGTCACATAACAAAAAGGTGAACTCTGGTCTGGTCTAAAACCTAGGACTTGGTCCGGTAGAAGAAAACTCAAGTGCGGTTCGAGTACAGTGTGCATGTTAGCAGACTGGGCACTGCTCCGCAAGCAGGAAGAGGACTACAATGCAGGGCAAACAAACATGTATTTCTTTTACCTCATATGGAGCAGTCAGCTTGCCTTGTGTGAAAAACAACATTCTCCATGGTCTTCTGCCTCATCTTCTACTCATGCCAAATCCATTGTTGAAAAATGACAAAATAGAACTCCTAAAACTGCTAAACTTTGACACCACTCTGGTTTTGTTTTTATTTCCAGAAGAAGAAGAAGAAGAAGTGTCTTCTTCAGAGGTTTTTGTGTCGTTTCTTTCAGTAGTTCTTGGTGCAGCGCCAGCACAGGCGAGTGGGGGGAACAGGTTGGTTTGAACAGGTTGGCTCGACTGCAAAGTGAATGCAAACACAACAGCTCAAATGTAAACAAAATGTCATGAATATTGGTCCCCAACCCAACCGAGTCTACCAGACTATCAGATATGAAAACAATCTAACTTTCTTAGATCACTGAACTGGTATTTTGACACCTTATATGCTTTTTGGCACAAGTTAAGTTTTGTAATTTATGGGGATTGTAGTATTGAATGTTGACCTTTTTAGCTGTCTAAACTTTTCCATTTTCACATATTTTTGTGGGGATTCTGGGGTTTTCCACTACTTAACAGTTTTCTTGCAGTTCCTGAGTGGCAGGGTGGAGCCAATGACCCAAAGCTGTCTAGTCAGCTGAGACCTGTCAGTATTTAAGAATGTTTGGACAAGATGCTGCTGGAATTTTGTCCATTCCTGTATTGAGTCCAACCATATAGTGAATATTATTCATGCTAAATATTATACTGACTTTTGTGCTCCTTGTGCTTTTTGCAGCTTCTGTTTCCAGTTCCTTGATCCTTGGTTTTCACTCAAGTCACCAGCAAGTCTTTATTTCCCAGTGTCTTCTTGGATCCCACCTCTAGAATGGCTGCTTTCAAGGATTACAATAAAATGTCAACCCAACATCCTGCCATTCACCCTTGAGGTCGGTCCTGCCACTTTCCATCTACAAGCTAAGTTTCCCCGCCCGCTCCAGATCTTTGAGGTCAGACAGCCAGCTCCTGCTCTCTGTTCCAAGGACTAAATATAAACGCTGGGGTGACCGTGCCTTTTCTGCGGCCGCACCTCGACTCTGGAATAAGCTCCCACTTGATCTGCATCAGATTACTGAACTTGGCCCTTTTAAATCAAAGTTTAAGACTTTTTTATTCCAACAAGCTTTTAGTACGTAAATATGTGATGACATTTCTGGTTTTATTTGTGCTATTATGTTGTGTTTTCTTGCTTTTAACCTATTGTCATTTTAAGTACTGTTTTTTGTTAAACACTTTGGTCACCATCACCATGGTTGTGTAAAGTGCTATAGAAATAATTAAATAAATAAATAAATACAAACTTCACTCACTTGATCACCTTGGTCATCTTCTTCACCTTGAAATCCCCTGGTCTCCACTCCCTGCCTGTTAGACAAGTAAATCTCTCTGATCATAACTCTGGACTACAGCCATCATTAAGGAACCATTTCTTGCCTCCTGCAGCTCTCTCCTGTGGTCCTGGAAACTCACAATTGTAAATATTGCACTTACCTTTTACATCTACCATTGCTGGTCTTTTGGTTCTCAAACTGTACTCTGGCTTGTTTAAAATTGTACTAAAACGTGATAATTTTACACTTCTTACTGTCAATGCTTAAAAACAAAGGCAGTTTTCTCTTCTTTTACCCAGAATGCCAATCACTGCTATAGATGCATGTTGTTCTCTGAAATCCCCCAAGTTGCAGCGTGCACAGTACACACCCACATACTTATTGACTCCAAATGTTTCAGAGTTCAGAATTTTTTCTTCAAAACTGAAAAGGAAGGGCTTGTTTAAGCTGACATATTTCATACAGAAGGCAATGTAGACATAAAAATTGACACGTGTGATGACTAAATGTTTCTGACACTTCCAGTCCAGAAATTCTTGCAACATGACGTAGTTTCCACACTCTAATAATGGGTTTTTTTTTTGTTTTGTTGTTGTTTTGTTTTTAGGATTTGTTTCTACTCTGTGTTTTTGCCTGGCTTTCTTATTAAGATGGCTGTCAGTGACAAACACGTGTGTGGTTACCATGATGACCATAATGAGTCACTTTCAGCAGATTTAACATTTTGTTTTTGTCTTGGTTAACACAATTTAAACATCAAAATGTCAGCATTTTGTCAGCTTAGTGTGATAAAATTGGGCTCTAAGGTACTGCTGGGCTTTGTTGAAAGCTGGTGGATTTTGGAAATTTGAGCTGCATGATCAAATCACTGATTTTGTTTTAACTGTTTCTTGAATTGTCAAGTAATTCATTATTGTGGTTAAATTGTGGGTGTTAAATTTGCTATTTGTTGTAACAGAATCACGAAGCCAAAGTATTCACCTTTCACTTATTTAGCTTGTTTAACTCCATTTTATAGCTGAACGACTGTCAAGGCAATCTGAATAATCGAGGAAATAAAAATCAGCTAAAGACATTATATTCAACAAAGTGGCGGCCCTTGGTGTCGGGGGCTGGGCGCTTGGGCGTGTGTCGGCTCGGCCTGGTGTCTGCCTGGTGGGGCTCGGGTCCTCTGGCCCTGTCGGGCCTTGGCCTGGGTGGTGTGCGTCCTCGGTGCCCTGGAATTGCATCGGTGCAGCGGGTTCTGGCGGGGGCCTATGAGTTTGTCGCTGTTGGTCCCGGGGGGTCACTGCATGTGGTCGCTGGTGGGGATCTTCCAGTTCTCCCCTGTGGTCCGATCTGGGGGGTGGGTGAGTGGTTCGTCCTGTGTGGGTGGCCCTGGGGGCTCCGCGGTCGGGGTCCCTCCTGGGGTCTTGGGCTCTGGTCCCCCTTTTTTTTGTCTGCCTCTGGTCTTGGGGGTTGGGTCTCTGCTGCTTCACGGTCACTATTAAATGTTCTATTAGAGAAGCCTTATACACATATGCATGCTCACAACCACACACAAATAGAAGCAGGGATGCTTATTTAGGCTTTATATGTAGATATATGTATGTGAATGTATATTCATGTGTTTGTATGTATGTATATAGGCGTAGGTATGGGTATATATATTTATGGAAACTTACTGCAAAGCCATGAATATTTTAAGTTCTTTATGCATATGTATTTTGTGGCTGTGTTTTGTCATGTTCTTTGCAGGTGAACAGACAGTGGCCGGGTGTTTTGCCGTGTGCTCTCTCTAGTTATATTTCTTATATTGTTGAGTCTTACTTTGTCTTTTCTTTCTTCCTATCCTATTAAAAAAAAAAACTAGATAATCACTAGAATAAATATTTCATAATAATGGTGTGGAGAGGATGGCTGTAAGGGGAGAAGGGAGGCCATCCCCAAAAAAAAAAAAAAAAAAAAAATTGCTATTTGTTGTAGCAGAATCATGAAGCCAAAGTATTCACCTTTCAGTTATTTAGCTTGTTTAACTCCATTTTATAGCTGAACGACTGTCAAGCCAATCTGAATAATCGAGGAAATAAAAATCAGCTAAAGACATTATATTCAACAAGGGACACACACAACAGATACTACTAAATTGTGGTTTCAGGAAGTGAACTGGTGGTATGAAAATAGGTGGCGTGAGATTTGAAGAGTGGGATACTGTTTGGAAAAAGAAGCGAAAGAAGAATCAAAATAATAAATTGTATGATAGCGATAGTGTTAGTGAAGATATAGCAAGGAGGAAAAAAAGATGAGTAAAGTAATCATTAAACTTAATCAAGATGCAGCTTCATTTAGCAGTTGGAATCCAATAGAGCTAACATGAGCAATAAATAAAGAAATTAAGAAGAGCAATAAAGTTAAAGAATGGGACACTGATGGTATTTTGTAAGAATGAAGGACAAAAGGGAAGAGCAATTAAGATGGATGAAATAATTGAAACATTTTCTGCTTTTGAATTCAGACAAAACAGAGGTTGTGGTTTTTGGACCTGAGCATCTTAGGCATATTTTTTCAGATCACTTTCTCTGGATAGCATTAATTTGGCCTCCAGTTCTAATGATAAAAAGTTTGCCGTTATTTTTGATCATTGAATGTCTTAACCCTTGCATTAAAAAAGTTACCAGGACCGGAGTGTTTTCAATGAGGTTTTTGCAATTAATTAGCACCCCCGATTAGCGTGCTAATTTCAAAGCAAGCTGCTACTCTCGCCCACGTGTCAGGAAACTTGAGCCATTAACTTGGCTAAAATGATTCACCAAGAGGCTGTTCAAGTCTAGCACAGTAGGAAATCATCACACAATCTCTCTGCTCTTTTTTTATGATTGAGAAAACAACTGGTTATTTATCTCACTAACATGTTTCATTACACATTAGCGTTTAGCATAACCAAACTCAACAATCTAGCATTTTTTCCCTCCAATCAGAAAGACTGCTAAACTACCACGAGGCTCGGTACACACAGGTGTGGGCGGAGCTTATCATTAACCAGGATGTAAATAAAGAGGATTAATGCTTACTCTTTTCAAAATAAACATTTTCAAAGTAAAATACATGTATCAATTAAAATAAATATGGATAGAAAGAGAGCTGTTTTCTCTACTGTGTTACAAGTGTTTTTTTAAAGATGGTACACCTGGACCTGTCATTCTGTTTGTTTCTCCTTCCTGTTCCTCTCAAACCCAGCTGGTCGAAGCAGATGGCCGCTTGTCCTGAGCCTGGTTCTGCTGGAGGTTTCTTCCTGTTAAAAGGGAGTATTTTCCTTTCCATTGTTGCCTTTGTGCTTGCTCAGGATGGGAGACTTCAATAAAGTGAAGATTAAATACAATCTGCTGACTTCCTTAGACAGATAACTTTTACTAATTTACTTTTTTATGTATGAATTTTTTTTTGTACAGAGTCCTGAGATGACTTCTGTTGTGACTTGGCGCCAGGGGCGGACTGGCCATCGAGAGCATAGGGACATTTCCCGGTGGCCTGACCCCCTCAATGGTCACCGAGGTTCTAAAGGCTCGGTTCAGGTCGCACTTGATTATTTTAAATAAACATGTCGCTCTTGCCTGGCTCACTCAGGTCTCACTGAAGCTGCACTGTAGTGAGGGGAAAGACAGATACCTCCCCTCGCCCCTCATTTCTTTTTATGAGGTTGTGTCTGTCACAGCAGAGCAGAGACAACACAGTTTGCGTGCCCGCTCACGTGGACTCGCGCTCGTGAGGTTTATATGTCCACATGCACTGCACGCATCTCTGTACATCCATCTTTTCTCCGGTTTAAGCTTGTAGAATGGAGCAAAAGATACAGCCAAAGAAGAACAAATGTGGGGCAGAGAGAGAGCGGATAAAAATAGAAAAGCAGTGGCCGCTGATGCAGCAAAGTGCAGTAAATTAATTCTTGTTCGTAAGGGAACAGATAAGACAGAAACATCTTGATTTATGCTCAACAATCCAGGTAGAAAATCCAAAAAAGTTAAGTCAGGTCCTCTGGACAGTTTCTAATTCCAGAAACCATCCAGAGGACCTGACTTAACTTTGTTGGATAAGACAAAAACACTTTTGGTGAAAAGTGAAAACGTTGGTTACGTACTGTAACCCCAGATTCTATGAGTATAAGCGTAGCCCTTTAAGGCCTTCACTTTAGTGGGTTTATCCCGTTATGCGCAGAATAAGCACTGAAAAAATTTAGTCCACGCCCATCTGCTGTGTGGGCCCCACCCGGTCCGTATAAATTACGTTAAGAGCGGGAAATCGGCTCCCAAAATAGCTTTTTCTTCAGCCATTTAGGAGCCAGTGAGGCCCGACACTTAAAGGGCTACGCTTATACTCATAGAATCTGGGGTTACAGTATGTAACCAACGTTCTATGTCGTATAAGCTTCGCCCTTTAAGGCCTTCGCTTTAGTGGGTAAAGGGCGAAGCCGATGTGGTCCTCGCCTCACTGGGTCCATTCGAACACAGTTTGATGCTGAAGCTTGCCCAAAAAACGTCTTTTCACTCAGCTCCCCGTGTGCATAACTACGCGTTGCGTAATTATGTGCCATGCACAGACGCATGTTGTGTAACTATGCATACTGACAAAAACATGAACGCCCCGGAAATTTTCAATGGGGAAAGGATGTTGAAAAGAAGGGGGGGGGGGGCATGAACCAACTGGTTCATGGCTGAGTATAATAAACAGATCAAAAAACAATGAACTGATTATTGATCAAATGAACTGATTGGTAACAATAGTCATGAACTGATTAATGACAATAGAACCAAAAACACAGACACAACTTGTGACTGATAACAACATCTCACACTGTAATGCATGCAGACAGAAGTGAGCTTAAACAGAGTTCCATGAGAACAACAATATTCATTCTGTTAGAGCACTAAGGACAGAATGTGTCATGGAACGAGCCGTCACATCATGTAAATAAAAGCGAATGAATGAGCAGGGTGTTGACCACGCAGCCGCAGTGCAAATGTCCTGCATTGACATACCATTATGCAGAGCAGTCGAAGATGCGATAACCCTGGTCGAGTGTGCTTGAGGTTGACAGGAGGCTCTAAATCTGATGCTTCTAGGCTTCAGAAAAGGCCTCACACAGCCAGTGTGACAAGCGCTGGGTGGATAACGGGCGACCTGCAGATGCATCTCTATAATGCACAAACAGGTGTTGAGTTTGACACATTACAGCTGTGTCACACGTCAACGCCCGCACCGGACAGAGAAGATGAAAAGATGCTTCTTCTTCTGATCTGTGGGGGGGAGGGAAAAATCCCTCCAACGATATCACTCTTGATTTAAAAGAGCTCGTGATGTTTTTAGGCATAAAAGCTGGGTTTTGTCTTAAATCAGCTGAACTACCGTCAGCCTGAATTCTGAGACATGACGGAGCGACAGAGAAGGCAGATAAATCACTCACCCTCTTAGCGGATGTTAAAGCCAGCAGCAGGGCTGTTTTAAGAGACAAGAATTTAAGTGAAAACTGATCCAGAGGCTCAAATGGAGCTTGATCAGGGCTCGCAGGACCAGCGTTAAATCCCACTGTGGAGCAAGTGGGCGTGAAGCAGGCCTGCGTCTCTGTACACCTTTAGAAACCGCTTCATCAGCGGATGATTAAAAGCCGTTCTGTCTCAGAACCCTTCGTGGCAGGAAGAGATGGCTGCAGCATACGATTTAATCGTGCTGAATGCCAACTTCCTATCCATCAGCTGTTGTAGAAAACACAACACGCCGCCTAATGGGCATGAGATGGCCTCTACACCTTTCTCTGTACACCAGCGCTTAAAAGCTGTCCACTTTGATGTGTACAGCGCTGTGGTAAATGCAGCACGTGAATCTTGGATTGTGCGCACTACCTCCTTCGGAGGACCCATCCTTTCTAAGCGGGACCGCTCAGCGGCCAGACCCACAGGTGCTGACCTATTTCTGAGTAACTCCTGATCGTTCCTCCTGCTTCAAGGAGAGTGACCTCCCTCTACGGCAGTTTCCACGGACGACCCGACAACAGACGTTGCATGACTGTGAACCATGGTGCGTTCACGCGCTCGGGAGCCACCGGGAGAGCTGTCAATCCCTCCTCCTGAACTCGGTTCAGGAACCGTAAAATCAGAGGAAGTGGGGGAAACGTGTACAGGAGCGTTTTGGGCCATGGGCTGTGAGCAAATGCATCCACCCCCAGCGGTGGATCGTCTCGCGGGCTCAGGGAAAAACCATAATTGACACTGAGCGTTCTTCTCGTGTCGCAAACAGGTCCACAGCTGCTTTGCCAAACTTCTGCCACGTCTGAACCGTCAGGTCTGGGTGGAGAGTCCCGTCCCCGTGACGTGGGCCGCCCCTGGACATCACATCTGCCCCTCCGTTCAGAACACCGGGTATGTAAACTGCTCTGATGGAGAGCAGGTTGTGGTGAGCCCAACACAGTAGCTTTGCGCAATGTGTAACATCTGGGCTGAATGCACACCCCCTTGATGGTTATGTACGCAGCAGTCACCATGTTGTCTGTGTGAATCAACACATGTTGATTCTGTAGCACGGGAGCAAAGTGTTGAATCACATTCAGCACTGTGCGACACTCCAAAGACATTTATGTGGGCTGATGTGCGGTGGGGCCACAGCGCCCCTACTGCTTGAGATAGGCATGTCCCCCCCCAGCCTGACAGCGACGCGTCTGTGAAGACTGACACGTGTGACGTGGGTCTGCTGACGGGAACTCCCTCTGACAGAACCAGGGTGTTTCCCCAGTGTCGGAGGTCTGCTCTCACGGAGGGAGGGGCAGTGATCATCCGTCTTTTTTTGTTTTACTGGATCCACACGCAGACGCGCAAACCACCTCTGGAGGCGTCTCATGTGTAACAAACCCAGCGGAACCGCTGTGTGACCTAATGACATCATTCCTAACAGCTTCAAGATGGAAATAGCTGTTACCACTTTGCCAGGTCTTACGTGGCGGAGTTGACTTTTAAAAGTGTCGAACCTCGTTTGTGATAAACGAGCCTTCATGGTGGTTGAATTTAGTTCCACTCCCAGATAAACAATTGTCTGGGCTGGGAAAAAAATCGAGCTTTTCTTCCAATTTATGGCGAAAACCAGATTTGACAGGTGTGATGTCAACACCTGAGCCTGCCTCAGCGCCTCCTGTCTGGAGTAACAGGAGCAGCAGATCATCCAGGTAAAACAAAAAACTCTCATCCCTGCTCTGTGTAACAGATACTTCATCCCCTGAAAGGAGAAAAATGCAGGAATTTTCTGTGTTTTGAGATGATCGGTATGCGTTTCTCTGGATGTTGTACAACAGCTGTCTGGTTGTCAACATGTGAAAAAACGGTCTGTCAATGATCATCTTGTTGAAAAAAACTGTCCATCTGACCGGCGAGCATGTTTTAGCCACTATATGTAACGTTCGTAGAGTGAACGTGCGTTTAAGTGATGCGTCACGTTTGTACGGCTGTCAGCAGTCCGCCCCTCGAGACCGCTGTCATGCATCGCGGGAATGTTTTCTGCGTGACCCAAGGCGAGGTTTCCTCGAAAAAAGGCTCTGAACGCGCTTGTGCGCTGCATTCGGGCCGCGGACCAACCTTCATGTACAGGTGGGCCGGTGTGTGCTGAGGCAAAGCATGTGACAGCTGATGACGCTGCGGGGCTGCGCGATTGACGTCGCTGTGCGAACGTTGAGAGGCGGAGGGCGTGACTTCATCTACGCCATGCTGTTGGAGTGAAGGCTGCGAGCCCCGCGGAAGTACACGTTTTCTCTGGAGGGACGCACGCTGCTCTCGCTGGAAGGAGGCGGAACTCGTCATCAGGGTTCGTTCAGCTGCCTCACGCTTTATGCTGAGACGCGGTGGGTGACGGCTGCCCGCGTTTGATTCGGTGGGGCGAGTGTTGCTCTTGTGAGAGCGAAGACCTCCACCTCACCCAGCCTGCGGTCCACATTTATGCCGATGTGAGCCGGAGAGCCCCGGGCAGCTGTGTGTGTGTGAGCCACATCAACACAGCGCCGTTGGATGGAGGCTGTTTCATTCCACGAGTGCGAGTTTGACACCGCTTGGGTGAGGATCGCTTACCATTGTGTCGTGTGATCGACTCGTCATGTCTTGGAGCGACGGTGAGTTTAAAAAACCTTTATTTAAGGACACCGGCTCGTTATGTGTGAAGGATGTGTGCGCAGCCGCTGTGAGTTCATCCGAGCTTACAGACTGGCTAAAAAACAGACACTTTGATCATTGAATGATGATTTATTTCAACTTTCGTGTCACTTTTACGCACACCCTCCGCAGACCGTCATTTTCAAAACTTCTCCCTCTTGAGATCTGCGATTTGTTTGCCCAGAGCGCTGTCTTGCAGGCGAACTCTGGGGAAACGCTGAACTGCAGGTTGCCGGAATGAAGAGGGCTGGATTCTGACGGGCGGGGCTGGTGGTGGAAACTGAGCGAGAGCCGCGGCCGTGGAAACGTCGATGCTCTGCTAGCGACGGTCCCTCCAGTGGGCCGGGGGGCGGGATGAGCCGCGTGGCTTGATGAGGTGGCACACAGCCTCTGGCACCTCCTCCGACTGCTTCAACTCGCCAGCATGGAACTGAAGCTGCTCTCGAACATCGCGTCCGCCGTGATGGGCCCTCCATCAGGTCTTTGTGCAGTTTCTCCGGCAGCGAGGGAGAGTAATGAAACCAAGTGGATCGTTGGATCATCGTCATCCACGCTGCAATCGTTGACAGGCAAACCGTAGAAGGGGCACACATGTTGAAGATAATGTCTGCTGCCTTACAGAGGGAGTTCTTTGTCTCCAAGGCAGGTCTGCGGCCTTCAGCGCCTTTGGACAGGCTATATGCTAGCAGCGCCACGTTGTTGCTAGCTGCGGCTGCCTGAAAGCACATTGATGGGCTCGATTGGAGAGCGCGGTCACCGTCTGGTTCGTGTTTCTCTGGAGGGACGGGACGCTGCTCCGACCTGGACAGCTTAGCTCCGAAGCTTCCGCGAGGTTCGGCTCCAGGGGGGTTACCGAGGGATAGCCCCGCCCGGCGAACCCCTCCACTCTGGTGATGGGTGCGGACTGGGGACCGACTCTTCCAATCTACCAGGAAAAACCCGTCTGTGGCCTCGCCCGTAGGACGTCCTGTTGGGAGCGCGAGGCCATATGGGTCAAGACGGTGAGCCGGAATGGAGCCCAGTAACAACCTTCCTGCCGGATCATCCGAACTGGCGGGAAAGGCGTAGGACGTAAAAAAGGGTCCTTTCATGTCAGCCTCCTCCTGGGTTACGCCGGGCAACCCCTGGGGCGCCATCGGATGGGAGCAGTGTGATCGCCGATGCGAAATCGAGGTGGGATGGGGTGAGCATTCACTCAGCCCCCCCCCCCCCGACACTACGCTCCCCAGGAGGGAAAAAGCAGCGGGGGGCTGCAGCTGTGCACGCCTATCCCGGAGGAACCATCCGATTCGCTCCGAGGGTCGGCGATAAGAGGAAAAAATACAAGATGGCGTTGTCCAGCGTGTAGTGACCTGTCATTGGGAAATATTCCTCGGCGCTTACCTTGAATAGGACTACTCGTCATCTTCTCCTCGGGGAGAAGAACTCACCGGACGACCGGAGGTCGACTGCCGGGCCAAGCATCCTTAACAAAGGTTGGTCATCTACACAATTTTCCTTCTTTGTTCTTCTGACAGTGCTATATTAGCTCGCTGAAGAAAAAATGGGAGCCGATTTCCCGCTCTTAACGTAATTTATACGGACCGGGTGGGGCCCACACAGCAGGTGGGCGTGGACTAAATTTTTTCAGTGCTTATGCTGCGCATAACGGGATAAACCCACTAAAGCGAAGGCCTTAAAGGGCGAAGCTTATACGACATAGAACTCTGCAGCCTATCAGCACGGCTAACTTAATGAGGTTAGTTCCAATTTGAGGGACCTAAGTGGACCAATGGATTATTGCACCACAGCAGTTTATATTGTAGGTATTCAGGTGATGATGTGTGCAGACGTCATGCATCAATGGTGGTTTTAGCCTCTTTTCGGGGGTGCTCAACACCCCTAAATTTTAACTCAGCCCCTAAAAAAAATAAAGAAAACATCATTGGTATTCTGTAAGGAAACTCAGTTCTCAAACCTTAGATTCACCAAAAATACTGAATAAAAATTGAATAAATGATGACACTCAAACGGGCCAGTAATGTTATTAAATTATTTTTGTGTATGTGAATAATTCTGTTCAGTGCCCTGAGACGACTTATGTTGTTTGACCTGAAGTGAAACGTCACTTACCTGCAGGAGCTCCACCCACTAATTCTCAGACAGCATGTCAGTCATTGTCATTGTATTATGAACACTTTGTGGTCATAGGGAGTTCGTGAAAAATCATCAGAAAAAAATGGTTAAACGTTGTCAGTGGAGAATATAAAATTCAGACACATTACCCTGAGCATTTAGAGAGTGGAATACAGTTTATTCAATTTCCAAAATTAAACAAAGTTTGGAAAAATGTAAAATGGATAAAGGCCTGCGGCCGACCCCATGAACAGCTGAATACAACAGTGATAAACTGGAGGTACCACATGTTCGTCTGTACGAAGCTAACTGCAAGTAAATCCTACATGTTATGCCATAATTACATTAATGGTTAAATTAAAAGTTAATGCTTAAAGCTAGTTGTGCTTTATTTTGTATGTTTTAAGTGTAGATATATGTTGCAGCTTCTGGTTGCATAAGTGTAATCTTTGTTATGATCAGATAACACTAAATTGATTTTGTAAAAAGTGTTTATTATGTTCTGTAATATAAAGGGGAGTGCTGCGTCTGTCGCATCTTAGCTAGCACCTCTGCATTGCGCGCCGCTAGCTTAGCATTACTTATTGTTGTGCTATGATCTTTAAAATAGTTATTGAATCAAGTGTTTACTAATGTAGGTAAATCTAGATGTTTAACAACCTGTTAAAATACACCAGATTGCAGGAAATGGCATTGACTTTATTAAAAATTTTCTGGGGGAGGACCCCCATACTGGCAGCACGGTGGCGCAACTGGTAGAGCTGCTGCCTCTCAGTGAGCAGGTCCTTGGTTCAAACCCCAGTCCAGGGGCCTTTCTTGGTGGAGTTTGCATGTTCTCTCCGTGCATGTGTGGGTTTTCTCTGGGTACTCCGGTTTCCTCCGACAGACCAAAAACATGCATGTTAGACTGATTAGTAACTCTAAATTGTCTCTAGGTGAGTGAGAGAGTGAATGGTTGTTTGTCTCGTTTGTCTCTATGTGGCCCTGTGATGGACTTGCGACCCGTCCAGGGTGTACCCCGCCCCTCGCACAGTGATTGCTGGACATGGGCACCGGAGACCCCCGTGACCCAAAAATGGAAGAAGCGGGTAAAGATAATGGATGGATGGACCCCCATACTAGAGCTGTCATTTCTAACCCGAACCCAGAGCCTGGCCTGCCCCGCCTCAGATTAGGGCCGGGCTGGGCCGGTCAATAATAATGTGCGGGCCGGGCTGGTGTTGGGCTTTTGATTGCGTCAGCGGATGCGCGCGGCTGACGATCCAATTATATAGCAACATAGCTTGCCATACCATCTCCAGCTGCACGCGGCCATTTGACCGCATGTTGACTGGCCTTGAAAGAGATTTTTAAAAAGTTCAGTTAAAGTAAAGAAAGACATTCAAACAAATGAGACATCTTTGTTCTTTCCTTTAGAAGGTGGTGGTGTAATTTAAAAAAGATTCAGCTGCACTCAGCGGACGTGCGCGGCTGACGATCTAAACAGATCCCAAAATATCCCAAAAATATCCGACATGTCAGAGCAGGATCTGTGTCTGAATAATGCAGAATGCAGGCAGAAGCAGGGATTTAATGCTCTTTGATGGCCACGAAAGGACAAACACACCCTCAGCTCCGATCCTTCCCCATTTTATTCAGCTGCGTGTGTCTGTCAAACATTAATAACTTTATAAGCAGTCAAAGCTTAATTAAAAATTTTGGAGTTTATTTTGGGTTCGGACCTGTAATTACTGTTAATTCATCCGGTTGGGTGGGGTTCAGAAATGATGGCTATGGGCTGGGGCCGGGTTGGGTCAGATTTTTTGAGCCCGAATGCAACTCTACCCCAGACACCCCCACCAGTGTGTCTCCCCCACACACTTTACAAATGCTTCTGACAATAATGGCTACTGCGTTGTTCAAGCCAAGAGCCACTGTCAGCACTGAGGGCTAAGCACACCTTGAGGTCAGATCCTAGAATGGCTCGTCATGCAGCGCTCTTTGTGTTAATCAGGTGGTGGTGGCCTCGGATGGTATCCAAATCCCGGCTTGGATTATTGTCCCAGTCTGCCCCTGTTCGGCACTATATAAATAAACTGAACTGAATTGAATAGTTTGTCGTGTGCAACTGTTGTTGTTTCCACAAGCATTTATTGTTTAGCTGAATTTGTGATCTTTTTTGAAACGCTAAAATGTGCTTTATATATGATATGGATGATTAAATTTAATTCAGGCCTTTAATTTTTTTATGATTTGCTGTGAAGCCCATCGCAGGCTGGTGCTACTGACAGACATTTCTCGCATTTCATTTTTTCAGACTGATCCCAGAGTGAATGGGATGCTCAATTGACAAAAATGGGCTTTCATAACTTAAGTGAAAATCACCAAAACTCACACAAGTGTTAGCTGATGGCCTTGCAGTAGTGTGTCATTAGCATTCATTATAGTGCTATAAGCCAGAGTAATTACAGGCCCAAGTGCAGGGAGGAATAGCAGTTTACACTGCTAGTAATTTGATTTGCATCTACGCTAATAACTTCTTTTGTGTGTGTTTATGTGCCGTGTCAGAACACAAGTGCCATGTGGCTGCAGGCTGTGTGAGGCGAAATAAAAAGGCTTTTAAATTCTAAGCTCGAGTTGCCTTTGCTTTCAGCGCTCAAAGCTCTCAATCTGCCAAAGCATTATGATTAGCATGAACGCAGAACAATTGATACTGCTTCTTCTGAAAGTCATTTTGGTGTGCTTTGAAAAAAAAAATTGGGACAGTAAAGGAAAATAAAAAAATGTGTATATCTCAAGTTACTTGCAGAAGTTTTTCTTGCAGTACATGTGTATGTTTGTGATATAAAAGCAATAATCTATATCCTCACACAAAATGTTTGATTTTCTTCCAAATGGTGTTTTCTTGTCATAACTCTTCCTTTATGAAGACATTAAAGTAAACTCTCATGTTGCAACAAGTTGCAGCTCTTGTGTCTTGTTCTGTAAGAGCAACGGTAGGGCCCGAGGGGAACCAAAACCTGTAGGTTGTGAAAAGAGCAAGCCTCACTCTTCTGATGACTGACTGAGAATAGAGAAGTTTTCCCCAAAGCTGATGAGGTCACAGGGTTAAGACTATGCTTTTGTTCAGGCACACTGACATCCTATTTACCTGGCAGGCTCTGGCTTTCTTCTCCATGCAACTGTGACCTCAGTGTGAAAACCAGACCTTTGTCTTCCTGACAAATAGAGGCTCACCATTCTGATTCACTTGGTTACACCTCAGTGGTTTTTAGTGCAAGGCCTGTGGGCTCCCTATGTGGCCACGATGTGATAGCCTCGGCTGAAGAAATGTGAGCAACAGCTTTGGTTTCAACCTGGATTTTTGATCAGGGATATAGAAGAAAACTCTTAACCCTGTTTAGGCATTTATTGTCTTAACAATAAATCCAATAGTTCATGCACAATTCACCCTCTGTTAAAATGTCTTGATGACATCAAGGCATGGATGACTTCAAATTTCTTAAGTTTCAATGATCAGAAAACTGAAGTTGTGTTTAGCCCTAGCTCTACTGTTGTCTCTGTTCCTGTAAACCTTGACTTTCTTCAGCCATATCAAAAGCAGTCTGTTACCAATCTCGCGATGGATTTAGATTCAGACTTTAAGTTTAATAAACATATTAACTCTGTTCTATAAAAAGCTTCTTCCAGTTAAGGCAGATAGCTAAGCTTAAGTCTGTGATGACCAGATCTGACCTTGAAAAAGTAGTCCATGCATTTGTTACAACCCAGCTGGACTACTGTAAGGAGCTTTATGTTGGGGTCAGTCAGGTGTCCCTCTCACGTCTCCAGCTCGTCCAAAATGCTGCAGCTCAGCTGTTAATAGGAACTCCAAGGTTTGATAATATTTCACCAGTTCTGTCCTCCCTTCACTGGCTCCCCGTCAGAACTGGTTTTAAAATTCTCCTGTTGATCTTTAAGTGCATTAATGGCCTTGCACCTGCACACCTCTATGACATACGTCAACCATATGTTCCTTCTTGGGTGCTGAGATCATCTGACCAGGTGTTTTTGGTTGGAACAAAAACCAGGCTGAAGCTCAGAGGAGATCAGGCTTTTCAGTCATTGGCCCTAAAATTTGGAACAACCTGCCCCTCAACATTAAACAGGTCACGACGTTACCTGTTTTATTCACTGACATTTAACACATTGTGATTTGATTTACTAGTTCATTGTTTTGTGTTTTTATGTTTTTCTTTTGATGCTTTCAATTACATCCAGTCATCCATCCATTATCTTTACCTGCTTTTTCCTTTTCAGGTCTTGGGGTCACTGGTGCACAGCCATCACTGTGCGAGAGGCAGGGGACACCCTGGACAGGTCTCCAGTCCATCACAGGGACACGTGGAACTAACAAGACAAACAACCATTCACTGTCTCACTCACACCTAGGGACAAGATAAAGTTACCAATCAGTCTAACATGTACTGCATGTTTTTGGTTAGTGGGAGGAAACCAAGAGTGCCCGGAGAAAACTTAATTTGCCCCACTCTGCCCTTGAGCAAGACCCTTAACCCCCACCATCTGCTCCCCTCAAATGTCCTAGGTAGCCCTCTGCTCCACACAGAGGGCTGGTAGCTCAGTGGTCTGTAGTTGTGTCAGGAAGGGCATCCAGCATAATAACAACTGCCAAGTCTTCATGTGAGTTAGTTCACTGTGACAACCCCTAAAGAAGGGAGCAGCAGGAAAAAAAATGGAAAAAAGCTAATTGAACCACCTGCAATACTTGTTGACTGTGAAAAAAACGTTATCTTCAGTAATGTCAGTATTGAAGACAAAAGCATGTAGATGTATTACAAAAGCAGATTATTTTTGTGTGTGATATAGCGGCTATGGCTGAAGTGGTTGGAGCAGTCATGCTCCAATGCAAGTTGGGGGTTCAAATCCACCAGTAATCACATGCCGAAGTGTCCATGGGCAAAACACTGAACCCCTCATTGCCTCTGATGTGTGAATGTGATCTAAAGCTCTGATTAGTCTCATTAGAATGATTTGTTCAATTAGCTTTGTATAGATCTAGTAGAGAGCTGTATGAATGGGTAAATGAGGCACAGATTGTAGTGTAAAGAGCTTTGAGTGTCTTGATAAGATAGAAAGGTGCTATATACAGTAAGTACAGTCAATTTACATTATGGTTGCACTTAAATTAAGACTAAAGCATCAAATACAAAATTTAATGTTAGCAATTTTAGCTTATAAAATTAGATAAGTTTTTAAAGTTGATGCTATGAATATTTCATATGAGATATGTTAGGATTTGTGGTCGGAGCAAACCCAGAGTGCAGAACAGGGACTCAACTCGGCAGATATACAAAAATAAGTTTTTAATGATAAATAAAAAGTACAAAATAAATATGCTGACGGGGCAGCAAAACTTACATAAACAAGGAGGGAGTCACGGGGAGCTCAGGAGACACGGGGAACTCGAGGAACCAGGAAGACAAAGAGAGACTCAGGAGACTCAAGGAAGCGTACCCAACGAAGACGACCCGACAAAGGACAAGACAGAATAGGAAGACTTAAATACAAGGAGAAGACGAGACATGATAACAAACAGCTGGGACGAGACACAGGTGGCACTAATGGAACTAATGAGGGAGCACGAGGGAAACAGAAAAACCGGGCCACAGAAAACTAACATCCTTACAAGATATTGACTATGCTGCCATGAAAACTGAAAACAAACCAATTTTTAGTCACAGCATTTTTATTGTAATGATTTATTAGAGAAATACACACAAGATTAATTCATTAATGGGGTAGCTCAATCATTTCTAAAAGGAATTGTTTTCAACTTAAACATTTATTCTCCAGAGCCACACTGTACAAAAAAGATAAATTCTTATTGTTGTTTTGTCCACATAGCTATTACGGCAATATGTGCACCAAAATGCACTCCTCAAGAGTGTATTTCTTTTTGTTGCAGATGAAATATTTAGAGGTCCCACGGACACTAGATTCACTAGAAGTCTGATCTTGATTCAGGAATTCTGACTAATTACAGACCTAATCTAATATTCATCTCCAAAATTCTCGAGAAAATATTTGTAGGCCAGTTGTGTGAATATCTACATCTGTTTGAACATCTACAACAACAGTGAAGACCTGAACAGACCACCCAGTACCGGCACACTGTATGTTGGTGCTAGGATGGTCTCTGGGGCACACCTTCTCCTCCGGTGCCTGCCCTCTTCTTGTCGACAGTCATGTCAAACTTGTTCAAAACACCAAAGTCCATGCACAATAATACAGCTAAAGGCATGCCCCAGAGGGCATGCCCCAGAGACCATCCTAGCACCAACATAACTGTTTTTATTTTCCACTTTGAAGTAAGCTGTTGGGCCAGAAGCAGTTTTTGTTTGGTGTTTCCTCAGACTGATGAAGCCTTCTGGATGGAAGGTGAAACGTCTCAGCACAAAAAAGAAAAGAAAAAAAGAAACAGTCCAGATGACCTGACTGAAAATTGTTGGATACTGGCTAACAATGAGCCAACAATTAAATTAAACTGCCTAAAAGACCATGGAATGGCCATAGAAGGCCATTTGGGCCTTTTATATTTGGCTGTTGGAAAAACATCAATTATTCCTGTATACTCTACATGCCTCCATCGTTTTTCAACATAAGATGATAGCAGTCTGAACGTACTGCATGAAAGTTGACAGGTAATATCCATTCCTTTGAGGAATGCAAGGTCTCTTATTTGATTTGTGAACATCAGCAGTATTTGGAATTTGATTCATTGAGTTAAATGCTATGACCATTAAAATCAGCAGCTGTTTCTGTGCATGGCTAGCCTCTAGGTTTCAGTTTGTCGCCCATGTATGCTAATGTTTAGATAAGGCCGTATTTGATGCAGTGTGTTATATTTGACACAACAGTAATTGCCTTCTTGTGTCCGGCTTCCGACTTATCAGTTACCAGTGCTGGCTTATTACTATCCAGATATGACTTCAGCAAGGATAAAAGTAGCCTGCAAGAATATTTCCTGCACAAACTCCCACCTTGGGAAAGATCTCACAATTTAACAGACTTCTCAAGTTGTCACATTCACTTACTTTAGTCAGAGCTGGATAAAATGATATGGGGCTGCATCTTCATTAAAGTGAATAAAGCTCTGACAGAGATTTAACTTTGATTTGTCTCATGTTTTGTAAACGCACAATGACTTCACTGAAGCCCTTTAAGGTGTACAAATGACTTATGGTCCAACATTTGAGTGAATTAAAAGGTAAAACAAAAGAAAAAGGTTTTAAAAAAAAGTAAAAAGGTAAGGTAAAATGAGTCCTAGAGGCTCAATGGAATTAACATGTCTAAATAAAGGTTAAATGAAAAAAAAAAAAAAAAAACAGAAGCCTTTACATGACCGGGCTACTCTATAATAACTGTTCCCACCTAACATTGATGTTGGTTTTAACATTGTGTTTGAAGGTGTGTAAATTACTGATAAAGCACTCAATATTTGTACTTTTATTGCATAATGAATAAAACGTAAAGGTTGTTTGTTTTTTCTGGTTTATTTAGTACTTTTTAAATTTTCCTTAACTTAAATCTGCCATGGTCCATGAGCAGTATACAGTCAAAAAAAGGAAACATTTTAAAAGACAAGATAAAGAAAGTGCTTTCTTTTTTTTAATTCTAAGGTTTTATTAGGATAAAATAAAAAATAATCTGGTATAGCCAACTTCTAAATATATTCATATCTAGGCTCAAGTTTAGAAAAACACAACAAATTGCAGTTAGTTATTTTGTATTAAACAAAAATACAACCAAAATGGAAAAACTGTGTGTGAAAACTTAGTCCATTCTTTGATTGTGCTGCTTGTGGAGCCTCCTTTAGCAGCAATAACTATCAGAGAGTCAGAGTCAGAGTCAGAGTTTCTTTATTGTCATTCGCACCTCATGTGGTACATGTGGTGGAGCGAAATTATGTACACAAGGTCCCAGTTACATCCAACAATAAAATGTATAAGAAAAACAGTAATAACATCGAAGATATGAACTAAGAAAAACATCAACTAAATATACACTAAGCACTCATAACATAAAACATTGAACATCAGCACAAACATGAACATGAGTCTGTGAGCAGATGTGCACGCATGAACACATCAACATTGAAACAGATCAGCAGCAACATGAAACAGATCAGCAGCAACATGATATGGTTTTTCACAGTGATTATTCTAGTTAGAGATTCATGAGTCTAACAGCCTCAGGGTAGAAGCTGTTCCTCAGTCTAGTGGTTCTACACTTAATGCTCCTTAACCTCCTTCCTGAGGGGAGTGGGGCAAAAAGTGTGTGTGCTGGGTGGGTGGGGTCCTTCATGATGCAGGTGGCCCTCTTCCTGCATCTGGAGGTGTAGATGTCTGTG
>NC_056500.1:46809583-46810693 GCF_014905685.2 Nematolebias whitei | reverse complement strand
CCCAAGGACGCCTCCAGGCGTCCCCAAAAGACCCCCCTCCCGAAGGACTAGGGTGGGTGGAGGGTGGCACTGCAAGGGTGGAGGGCCCGAGGAAAACACGAGGACACGAGGAACCAGAGAGAAAAGGACACGAGGGACCAGAGAACGAGGACACGAGGAGCCAGAGAACGAGGACACGAGGAGCCAAAGAGAACGAGGAGGAAAAGGACACGAGGAGAAAGAGAGAACGAGGACACGAGGAGCCAAAGAGAACGAGGAGAAAAAGGACACGAGGAACCAGAAAACGAGGACAACGAGGAGAAAAAGAACAAGGACACGAGGAGCCAGAGAGAACGAGGACACGAGGAATCAGAAAAAGGACACGAGGAACCACAGAGAAGGGACACGAGGAGCCAAAGGACACGAGGAACCACAGAGAAGGGACACGAGGAGCCAAAGGACACGAGGAACCAGAAAACGAGGAGCCAGAGAAAAACAAAACACTAGGAGCCAGAGAAAACAAAACACGAGGAGCCAGAGAGAACAAGGAGACACGAGGGATCACAAGGAATATGGACGGTCAAGGGACCGTCCCTAAGAGACACTGTTCCGGCGGGCGGCCGGGAGGCTGTCCATCAGACCGGGCCAGGTCAGGGGGGCGGCCGGGAGGCCGTCCAAAACACAGGGCCCAAGGGAACACTGCTTGCGGCGTGGAAGCCTGGAGAGCTGCAGCGGATGGCGTGGGAGCCTGGAGGGCTGCAGCGGAGGGCGTGGGAGCCTGGAGGGCTGCAGCGGACGGCGTGGGAGCCTGGAGGGCTGCAGCGGACGGCGAGGGAGCCTGGAGGGCTGCAGCGGACGGCGTGGGAGCCTTGGGAACTGCAGCAGACGGCATGGGAGCCTTGGGAACTGCAGCAGGAGACGAGGGAACCTTGGAAACTGCAGCAGGGGATGAGGGAACCTGGGAGACTGCAGCAGGAGACGAGGGAACCTGGGAGACTGCAGCAGGAGACGAGGGAACCTGGGAGATTGCAGCAGGAGACGAGGGAACCTGGGAGACTGCAGCAGGAGACGAGGGAACCTGGGAGACTGCAGCAGGAGACGAGGGAACCTGGGAGACTGCAGCAGGAGACG
>NC_056500.1:46803063-46809483 GCF_014905685.2 Nematolebias whitei | reverse complement strand
TGATGCAGGTGGCCCTCTTCCTGCATCTGGAGGTGTAGATGTCTGTGATGTCTATCAGTAGTGATTTACTGTAGGACTTTATCACTGTGGAGAAATCTTGACCCACTCTGCTTTATAACACTGCTTCACTTCATTGAGATTTGCAGACATGTGTCTCTACCAACGTCTCTTCAGGTCCCACTGCAGAATTTCCCAGATTTGTAGGGATTCCAGTGTGTTGTGCAATAGAGGATGACAGTTTTTTCAGGAGTCTTGCGGGTCACAGGACTCCCGCAGGATTCCAGCAGGACAGGAGTCAACTTTATTATAACTCACAGGATTGGGATGGGACAGGAAGAAAAGTTAACTGGATCAGACTGTAGTGGGAACCAACCAATAGAACAAAAAAGAAAATGAAAAAATAAACAAATACTTTGGACAGGTGCTGCTGTTTTACAGTTTTCTTTCAATAAGCCTTTCACTGTGGAACACCAGACTTTCAATGCTCCAGTCTGTAAATGATGCTCTGAAGTCTGGTCAGCTGCACGACATCCTGCTTCGTCCAAACAAACTCGTTTTCTCAACCCCATAGATTGTGAACTTCTTGAGGACATCATCCAATGTATAATAATGCCTTTAAGCATTTTTATTTGGTTTTCTTGCTTGGTATATTTCTTTTTTCTTTCTTTTTTGTTTTGTTTAAGCAATTTGAAACATGACAGTAATGTCACTGTTTAAAGGAAAAAAAATGCTCAATAAGTTAGCAAAATGTAATTTTATATGTTCTGTTATGTGTTCAGGACGTGACCCATGTACTGTTTTTTTTTTTTTTTTTTACTGTAACTGACCTCCAAAAGAGCTAGAAACAGGGACTCAGCAGCTGATCCTCCGTAGAAAAACTATAGGAACCACACATTTCACATTTTTATATTAAGAAACTTGTCCAGATGACATGATTTAACCATTATTATTATCTACCTGGATTATTGAACTTACAAAGCTTTTTTTAAAGGGGCTACAGGCCCTATCTTATTTGTTTTGTGCCCTTTAGTGAAGGTCTTTGTTTGGATTAAGGCAATAAATGTCTCTCTATTTCACCTCAGATGAACTGTTCCTGTTGCCATATCTTTTGAAATAAAACTGCAGACACAAAGTAATTTAAACAGGAATGGGTAGAAGATGAAATCAAATTCAATGTATTTCCTAAAGATTAAATGGAAGAGAAAAAAATGGGAGTGGTAGTGGGAGTCGTTCTGAATGAGAGCAGGATGGGAGCAGGACTCATGTTAGCAGGAGTGGGACAGGACAGGATTTTTTTCTGTGGGACCAGGACAGGACAAGAGAGAAAATCCACTCCTGTGTCATCCTCTTTTGTGCATTCACACCACCTTTAGCAGCTCTTGAGTGGCAAGGAGGTCTTTCCTTCTCAGCTGAGTGTCATCTCCCTACTGGACCTCCTGCTGTAAGGTCCAAGGCTGCCAGAGGACATTTACTACAACAAGATAATCAGTGTATGTTCTGTGTACTTCTTGTAGTTTAAAATGCTTTGTTTAACTTTGCTTTTTGTGCTCCTTGTAGTTCCTGTTTCCTTGAGCCTGATATCTACTGCTTGATGTGCATATGAAACAATAAAGTTGTACTGAACCACTTCATCAATTATCCTGATGCATGCTCAATAATCCAGGTAGAAAAATCTAAAAAAGTTAAATCTGGTCCTCTGGACATTCAAAAAAAACCAAAACAAAGCAAAACAACAAAAAATGTAGAAACGTTTCGTCTCTCGCCCGAGAGACTTCTTCAGTCTGAGGTGCTGTTTTCAGCTCAGTCTCTTAAATAGCACCTTCTCAGAGTGGATCAACCAGTTTTGCTGCTGACAACCAAAACCAGCTGATCACATGCTCAAGAAGGACCATCAGCCTAACAATGGATCATTAGCACACTGATGGCTGTGTACTATTCACAGAGGGCTGAGTGATACTAGCAATCACAGCATTGTAAGAGGGGGACAATTGAACATGTAGGCCTCCACCCCTGTTTAATGATGGATGGTTTCTTTTCACAAAGATGGCCTCCTTTACTCCTCTCTCAAACCATCGTTCCTCTCTATCCAGGATGTGCACATCTTCATCCCTGAAAGAGTGACCGCTGGCCTGGAGATGAGTGTAGACCGCAGAGTACTGGCCTGATGATGTTGATCTTCTGTGCTGGGCCATCCTTTTGGCCAGTGGCTGTTTTGTTTCCCCGATGTAAGACTGATCACAGTCCCCCTGACACTGAACAACATACACAATATTACTCTGTTTGTGCCGGGGGACTGGATCTTTGGGATGAACCAGTCTTTGCCATAATGTATTTTGGGGTTTAAAAGCCACTGGGACGTTATGTTTAGAAAATAAATGTCTCAGTTTCTCTGATACTCCCTCAACATATGGAATGACCACTGGCGTGGTCTATGCCGCCCGACGCGGTCTCCTCGGTCTCCTCGGTCTCCTCGGTGTCCTCGGTTTCTTCACCGCCAGATGCGGCCTCCAAGGGTTCTCCGCCGCCAGACGTGGCCTCCTCATCGTCATCGCCGCCTGACGCGGCCTCCTCGTCGTCTACGCCGCCTGACGCGGCCTCCTCGTCGTCTACGCCGCCAGATGCGGCCTCCAAGTCGTCTACGCCGCCAGATGCGGCCTCCTCGTCATCTTCACAGCCAGCTGCTGTCTCCAAGTCGTCATCGCCGCCAGATGCGGCCTCTTCGCCGCCAGATGCGGCCTCTTCGCCGCCTGATGCGGCCTCTACGCCGCCTGATGCGGTCTCTACGCCGCCTGCCGTGGCCTCCAAGTCGTCTACGCCGCCTGCTGCGGCCTCCAAGTCGTCATCGCCGCCTGCCGCGGCCTCCAAGTCGTCATCGCCGCCTGCCGCGGCCTCCAAGTCGTCTACGCCGCCAGACGCGGCCTCCTCGTCCTCTTCGCCGCCAGACACGGCCTCCTCGTCCTCTTCGCCGCCAGACGCGGCCTCTTCGCCACCAGACGCGGCCTCTTCGCCGCCAGACGCGGCCTCCTTGTCCTCTTCGCCGACTGCCGTGGCCTCCAAGTCGTCTACGCCGCCTGCCGCTGCCTCCAAGTCGTCTACGCCGCCTGCCGCGGCCTCCAAGTCATCTACGCCGCCTGCCGCGGCCTCCAAGTTCCTATGTGTTGGACGGCCTCCCGGCCGCCCCCCGGAACGCTGGTCCCGTGACGGACGGCCTCCCGGCCACCCCCCTGACCTGGCCCGGCTTGATGGACGGCCTCCCGGCCGCCCCCCTGACTTGGTCCGACTTGATGGACGGCCTCCCGGCTGCCCGCCGGAACACTGACTCTAGGGACGGTCTCTTGACCGTTCGGATCTTTTGTGTTTTTCCTGCTTGTGTTTTGCCTTAGTTTGTGTCAGGTCTTTGTTTTCTTCCTTGTGTTTCCTCGGGCCCTCCACCCTTGCAGTACCGCCCTCCACCCGCCCAAGTCCTTCAGGAGGGGGTTTTTGGGGGACGCCTGGGGGCGTCCTTGAGGGGGGGGTACTGTAAGGATGGTACCATTTGGTGGGCTCGGTTTGTGTCTGTGTTTCCCTTGTGTGTTCTCTTTAGTTTAATTGGTGCCACCCTTGTCTCGTCACAGCTGTTTGTAATCACGTCTTGTCCTGTCCTTGTATATAAGCCGTCTGTTCAGTCTTGTTCCTCGTCGCGTCGTACTCGTTGGGTCTTCAGTGTTCTCCTGCGTCTCCTGAGTCTTCCCTGAGCTTCCTGAGTCCTTTTTGAGTTTTCCCGAGTCTTCTAGTTCATGTAAGTTTTGCTGCCTCGTCAGCGTGTTTCTTTGTAATTTTATTCATCATTAAAGTATTTAGTTTTGCAATCTGCCGAGTTGAGTCCTGTCTGCACTACTGGGTTCGTTCCTGTCCAACAAATCCTGACAACTATATGATATTTAGTAAAAAAAAAAAAAGATAACTGTCGATGTTCCTTTTAGAGTTGATGGTGTTGAGATATGTAGAGTAGGTGAGGTGAAGTTTTTGGGTGTAATTATTGATGATAAACTGTCATGGAAACATCACATAAATTCTGTAAAAACTAAAATATCTAAATCCACCACAGTACTGTATAAAGTAAGGGACGTATTGAATGATAAAGCCTTGTATTTGCTGTATAATACAATTATAGTCCCGCATTTAATTTATTGTGTTGATGTTTGGGGAACAGCATGTAAAACTATAACAATGCCTATTTTTATTTTGCAGAAAAGAGCTATAAGAATTACCACAAGAAAGCATTATTGTCATCCATCTAGTATTTTATTTTATCAATTGAAATTACTGAAGTTTTATGATTTGGTTAACTATAATATTCTTTTAGTACTGTATAAAGCTCAGAACTACACACTACCTTCAAACATTCAAACGTATTTTGTAAAAAGGAAAAGTTGCTATAATCTTAAGGGAACAGACATTTTTGTTAAACCACAGTACAGAACCAGTTTAAAGGGTCGGTCTACTTCAATTCAGGGAATAGGTCTGTGGAATAGTTTGGAAAACAATGTAAAAAAAGTAAAGTCATTGCCTATATTTAAGAACATGATTAAGATTAAAATTTTGGAAAGATACATATAAATACGTAAAATTGTGATGAGTTATTTATTTTGTTATATTACTTATAGATGATTATTGTTTGAATTGATTGTTTGAATTGTTTTTGGTTTAAACAAGGGGCAGATATGATAAGATTTTTTTCTTCTTCTGCTACCTTTCATTTTATGGCATGTTTTTTTTCCATTTGGTTTCTAAATTGTTTTTGTGTTTTAAATATGAAATGAATAAAAATTACAAACAAACAACTTTCTTTTATTAGGTGCTGGCTTGTCATTGTTTGTGTGTAAATTATTTTTTGCTGTTCAACTATCACCAGCGTTAAGGATGCTGGCCACTCTAGTGACTGCCCAGTTAATTGTGTAAGCTGGAATGTGAAATCTCTTAATGGTCCAGTAAAATTCTGGAAAATATGTCACACATAAAGCAGATGAACACTGATATTGCCTTTTTACAGAAAACCCATGTGCGCTCCACAGATAGTAAATAGTATGTTAATAAATGGTCTGGTCAGGTGTTTCAGTCCAATTTTCAATCCAAATCAAGAGGGGTAGCTATTATAGTTGGCAAGCAGTTACAATTTACAACCTTGAGTGTTTAAGCTGATACTGTGGGACGGTATGTTATAGTGATGGGGAAGTTATACAAACTGCAGGTGATCTTGGTTTTGATATATGCTCCCAACTGGGACAATTCTACAGTACATTTTTTAATTACCTCTTCTCAAG
Organism: Nematolebias whitei; assembly: GCF_014905685.2. Taxonomy (NCBI): domain Eukaryota; kingdom Metazoa; phylum Chordata; class Actinopteri; order Cyprinodontiformes; family Rivulidae; genus Nematolebias; species Nematolebias whitei. The sequence continues at coordinate 46,804,180 of NC_056500.1, read as the reverse complement.
CATACCGAATATGTCAACACATAACCTTATGTGGTGACACAAATTGTGTGCTTTCATCTCTTGACTGTAGTTCGATGGGGAAAATTACTCTGACTAAGTCCACTCAATTAATCAATTCATTAATTGAATCCTGTAGTGAACTAAGCCTCAGGTCAAAACCTGACCCTGAAGACCTTCATGGGACAGAAACTGTTATTTCATTGATTTGAATCCAGAAATACAAATTAAGCTCATCCAGAGACTTTCTAATTTGTATCCTGAACTAATCAGTTGAAAGAACATTCTCTTTTTATATTGTCATTACTATTTTTTACAAATATCTTGATAATCAAAAGTGTGTTTAGTTCAAATCATTTTTAAATGTTGAAATGAACCACTCATTTTAAATCAACTGTGAAACAGTATTAATGATTTTTTTTAATCCTCATTCAAAGTAGAAATCATTTTAAATGTCTATGTTACAAAGTAATTATGCATTTTGATCTTCTCTCTGAAATGAGAAGGAGTGATGTCGGTCAAAAGTCGGAGACAGTCGCAAACAAGTTTATTGGAACGAACTGTCATGTTTTTAAACCTCTCAGACAGAAACAGAGAAGCTGGCACCTGTAGTCTGTCATTTCTCCAAAACATTTCTCTGTCTGTTCCTAAAACATTTCTCTGTTTTTCTGACTTGTAGTAACCTCTTACGTCGCTAAAACCACACCCCTGTTGGTTCTTTCAACCAATCAGGACTTCCCAAATGGGACCGGAAACAGAACTCTTTAAATGTCGACACTTCCTAGTTCCAGTCGGTTCTGAGAGCAGAAGTGATCCGAAGTTCTGGGAGACATGAACCGAAGTTCCGAGAGAGAACAGAAGTTCTGAGTTCCTCTGAGTCTTCTCAGAGTCCCATTAGTTCTTCTGGTACCGATGGAGTTCGGCTGGAGTTCCTGTAGGAGCCATGATGCCTCGCTGTGGCTCCACCCGGTGAAAGCCTTATAACTTCTGAGGAAGTTTGTTCTGTGGAACGAGTTCTCACGACTTCTGCCGAGTCGCAGCCGCCCTGAGGAGACGCTGAAAGGTAGCGTACCAGCAGTGGTGGAGAAAGTACTCAAACAATGTACTTAAGTAAAAGTAC
>NC_056500.1:46801409-46802963 GCF_014905685.2 Nematolebias whitei | reverse complement strand
GATGTTGATCTTCTGTGCTGGGCCATCCTTTTGGCCAGTGGCTGTTTTGTTTCCCCGATGTAAGACTGATCACAGCCCTCCTGACACTGAACAGCATACACAACATTGCTCTGTTTGTGCCGGGGGACTGGATCTTTGGGATGAACCAGTCTTTGCCGTAATGTATTTTGGGGTCTACCATTTATCATACTGCAAATAAGTCACAGGAAAAACTAAACTATTAGTTTTTATTATTAAACTGCAAACGTGAAGAAACATGCAGCACATCAAAAACGAAACTTAAACCGAAACTGGTTCTAGTTAGGTGGATTGGACCCGGTGTTACACCATACTCTGTGACCTGCAACAGTGCAACACCGCCCCCTACAGTCATACGGTGGTCACATAATATGACGTCACTACGGATACTCAATGTTAAATTTTTAACCTCGATAGATGTCCTAGCAATCAATGTGTAGATTACTCGAGTACTCTGTTAATGCCCTAATGTGAGAATGCTCTTCATTGACTACAGCTCAGCATTCAACACCATAATCCCTTCCAAACTGGTCTCAAAGCTCACCACAATGGGCCTGGAGAAGTCCATCTGCTGCTGTATACTGGACTTCCTCACCAATAAACCACAGACAGTGAGAATCGGCTGTCACCTCTCCTCCACAATAGTCCACAGTACCAGTACACCTCAGGGCTGTGTCCTCAGTCCACTCCTGTACTCACTATTTACACATGACTGTACTGCCAAGCACAGCTCTAACATCATCCTCAAGTATGCTGATGACACCACCATCCTGTGCCTCACCACCAACAACGACGAGAGTGCCTACAGAGACAAGGAGAATTCACTGACCAGCTGGTGTCAGGAATATAACCTCTCTCTAAATGTCAGCAAAACAAAGGAGATGACAGTGGACTTCAGGAAACAACGCTGAGGTGGAGCAAGTCAGCAGCTTCAAGTTCCTCGGCGTTCACATTACCGAGGATTTGTTCTGGACTTTACATACAGACACTGTGGTCAAGAAAGCCAGACAAAGACTCTACTCTAAGAAGACTAAAGAAGTTTGGTACAAACACCAGCATCCTCACCAACTTTTATAGGTGCACCACTGAGAGCCTGCCAACAGGCTACATCACAGGATGGTACGGGAATTGCACAAGTCAGAGCAAGAAAACTCTACAGAGGGTGGTGCAAACAGCAGAGGACATCACTGGTAGCAGTCTCCACACCATCCAGGACATCTACCACAGCCGATGTCTGCATAAAGCATGCAGCATCATTAAGGATCACACCCACCCAGCACAAGGACTCTTCCATCTACTACCCTCAGGCAGACAATACAATAATCTGTCATTGCATACAAAAAGACTAAAGGACAGTTATTATCCACAAGCTCTCAGATTACTGAACTCTCTATAAATAACACTGTACAAACTGGCAATAACTAACAAATAGTTCAACCTCAATGCCACAGTAACTTATACGTGGTATATGTTGATAATGTGCAGTATGTATATATATATATATATATATATATATATATATATATATATATATAT
>NC_056500.1:46784067-46801399 GCF_014905685.2 Nematolebias whitei | reverse complement strand
TATATATATATATATATATATATATATATATATATATATATATATATATATATATATATATATATAAATGCATATATCATATGCATTTTAGCATATATTACTACCTCAAAATACTTATTCAAATTCATCCTGCTGCACAATTATATTCTACCATGTTGTTGCTCAATATCTCTCTTAAGGACATTGTAAATATTTTAATAAATTACTTTTTCACGTTTTGGTACTTTTTTGTGTAGCCTTATTGCATGCTTTTATTGTATTTTCTTGTTGGTTTGTTCTTTGATTTTTTTTGCGAGTCAAATCAGTTCTTCTTATCCTAAGCATTTCATTGTACTGTGTTAACGTTGCATATGACAAATAAACACAACTTGAACTTGTCAAGCTGTAATCTCGTTGATACCCAAGAAAGATGAAGACCTTCTAAATTGTGGCTATTTTGCTTTTAAATACTGATGTAAAAATCATTGCAAAGGTCCTGGCAAAACATCTTGAGCAGGTTGTTCCCACAATTGTCCCACCTGACCAGATGGGGTTTGTTAAAAATGTCTGGATTTCTTTAATGTTAAGCGGTTGCTTGGTCTGCTGTACACTCCTGGGCGGCTGTGGGTGAGTGGTTAGAGCAGTCGTCCTCCAATGCAAGAGTTGGGGGTTCGAATCCACCAGCAGTCACATGCCGAAGTGTCCATGGGCAAGACACTGAACCCCTCATCGCCTCCGATGTGTGTCCCATCAGTGTATGAAAGTGATCTAAAGCGCTGATTAGACTCTTTAGAATGATTTGTTCAATTAGCTTTGTAGAGATCTAGTAGAGTGCTGTATGAATGGGTAAATGAGGACACAGATTGTAGTGTAAAGTGCTTTGAGTATCTTGATTAGATAGAAAGGTGCTATATAAGTACAGTCCATTTACCATTTACCATTCCTAGCTCAGCCGAACACACCTGTGACAAAGTCATTCTTTCATTAAACACAGAGAAAGCATTTGACCTTGTAGAATGGGGCTATCTCTTCAAGACTTTGAAGTTATTTAAATTTTGTCCTAAATTCACATCATGAATGAGACTGATTTGTGCCTCCCAATGGCAGCAGTTCACACTAAAGGGGTAACACAAAATTTGGTACCTTTGTTACCACTAACGGTAACACATCTTCCTATTTTGAACTACAACAAGGTACAAGACAGGGGTGCCCGCTCTCACCACTTCTATTTGAGTTAGTGATAGAACCGCTAGCAGTAGCTTTATGGCAAAACTTGATTGGTAAGGGGATAAATCTACTATGTACAACGCAGAAAGTTTCATTTGAGGATGACATGCTTTTGTATATATCAGACTCTCTTACCAGCATCCCCAAATGACTTACTTTGCTTCAAAAATTTGGGAAAATATCTGGCTATAAGTATCCTGATGCATGCTCAATAAACCAGGTAGAAAAATCTAAAAAAGTTCAATCTGGTCCTCTGGACATTCCAATAAACAAAAAACAAAACAAAGCAAAACAGTCTAGATACATTTTGTATTTTATCCGAAAGACTTCCTCAGTCTGAGGTGCTGTATTCAGCTCAGTCTCTTAAATAGCACCTTCTCAGAGTGGATCAACCAGTTTGCTGCTGACAACCAAAACCAGCTGCTCACATGGTCAAGAAGGCCCATCAGCCTAACAATGGATCAATAGCACACTGATGGCTGTTTACTATTCACAGGGGGTTGAGTGATACTAGCAATAACAGCATTGTAAGAGGGGGACAGTTGAACCCGGAGGCCTCCACCCCGTTTAATGATGTACTATTTATTTTCACAAAGATGGCTATAAGATTAATCTGGCTATAAGGTTAATCTTCAAAAGAGTGAACTGATGCCTGTGACCTCCATAGAAAAAACATCTTAGACACGGTACTTTTTTAAAATTGGTTTTAAAATATTTAAATACCTTGAGATTTGAGTAACTCAAGATCATAAGAACCTCTATAAAACTATTTATCTACCTCTCATGGCGACCCTTAAGCAGGACATTGTTAGATGGCAAATCCTGCCTCACACTCTAGGGGCCAGAATAAACTGTAAAAATGAATCTCCTAGCTATATGTCTGTACCTGTTTCAGAATCTGCCAATCTTTCTTACTAAATCAGTCTTTACCAATTTGAAATCAAAAGCATCCACATATTGCCAAGAGGGTCTTACATGTGCCCCACAGACTTTGATGCGTCACTTCCTAACTTCATGCGCTATTATTGGGCATCTAATATCAGAGCTCTTCTATTCTGGTTGGGTAAGGACACCCCTTCTCCCAGCTGAGTGGCCTTAGAAAGGGCTACAATTAGATCCAGCTCCCCCTTCGCATTACTCTGCTCTTGGCTGCCTTTTAAACAATCAATATCAACCTTGTAGAGGAACATATATCTGTGATATATTATCCATAAATTAAACGGATTCATTCATTTTTCTGGACTGAATAATATCGTGCATTGAAATTAAATGTGACGTGAGACGTTAATTTTCTTTGACCCATCAAATGAATGTGGTCATTTATTAACAGAATCAAAGTTTAACATCACACATTTACATTAATTTGGCAAATTGATTTCAACAACAGCTTAATTAATTAGCTTTACAGTCAGGAAAACCATACGGCCATGATTTCCCTGCTTCACAACAGACATTTCTGAAAATATCTGGAATGATTTCTAGCAAGATAGAAGAGTTTAAAGATGGAAATGAAGTTTAAATTGAGAGAGATGGGTGAGGGAATTTGTCTGTTATAACCAGAACAACACGCTCCTTTGGACCCAGCTCAACCAACGGTACACTTTGCGGTTGAAGATCGACTCTTTTACCTTTGCAGACGATAGTTCGGCCTCGGCGTAGAGTTCTCTTCAAACGCTTTCCAGCGTCTCCGTAAGGATAGCAGGGAACCGTTCGGAGTCGTGAGATCATCCCAGAACAGACTTTTTCATAGTTCCTCTGAACTTCTCTCGTTCAGCTTAGTTGCTGTTGTTCTCCAGCATTCTGAACTCTGCATTCTCTCTCCGCACTCTCTCCTGAACTCTATTTCAGCATTCAGCATTCTCTGGATTCTCTATTCCAGCATTCTCAGCATTCTCCCAGCATTCTCCTTAGAACTAGGAAGTGTTGAACCTTTTAACAAGTTCTGGTTCCGGTTCATTTGAGAACTTCCTGATTGGTCGATCGACCTAACAGGGGTGTGTTTTAGTGATGTAAAAGGTTATTAAAAGTCAAGGGAAAATGATTAGATTGTTTAAGAACAGACAGAAGATGTTATGAAGATCCTGAGACTTCGTGGAGTCAGTTCTCTCATATCTTTCTGTAAAAGTTAAACATGACATTTCTTTCCAGTAAACTTACAGTTGACCGAAACTTGACCTTTGACCAACTTACACTTGCTCATTTCAGACAGAAGATCAAGAAAAATGAATAATTACTCTGTAACAGACCTTAACTTGATTTCTACTTTGAATGAGGATTAAAAATTCATTAATACTGTTTCACAGTTGATTTAAAATGAGTAGTTCACTTCAACATTTAAAATGGTTTGAACTAACACACTTTGATTATCAAGACATTTGTAAGATAGTAATGATAATAGAAAAAGAGAGTGTTCTTTCAATTGATCAGTGCAGGACACTTAGAAAGTCTCTGGATGGACTTGATTTTGTGTTTCTGGACTCAAATCAATGAAATACAGTTCTTGTCCCAGGAAGGCCCTCAAGGTCAGGATTTGACCTGAGGCTTAGTTCACTACAACCTACATTTCTAACCCAATTGTGATCTGGGTGGTTAAGATTTGGAATCAGTTCAGGAGGGTATTTAAGTCTACAGAGTTACTGTTTTTGGCACCTGTGTCAAATAACCTTACGTTTACTCCCTCAGTAGCTGATACAGCTTTTGACACATGGGACTTGAGGGGAGTGCAATCACTGTGTGATATCTATACTGATGGTAGATTTGCCTCTTTTGAACTTCTGGTACTGGTTTAATATTCTCAAGACAGTTTTTTTTTAGATATCTGCAGCTGAAACATTTTGTGAGATCTAACTCTGTTTCCTTTGTATCCCTCTAAACATTTTGTGGCTAAGATATTGGAATGCAGGTCTGATACCAAGTGGGGGCCCTTAGCAAGATTTATACACTGCTCAGTTCATACCATGAGTCCAGTTTGGACACCCTTAAACTGATATGGGAAATGGACTTGGAGGAATCCATATCAGACTCAATCTGGTGAAAGAGCATTAAAAATACCAAAATAGTCCATGCTCAATAATCCAGGTATACAATCCAACAATTTTCAGTCTGGTCATCTGGACAGTTTCTCTTTTTGCTGAAACGTTTCACCTTCCATCCAGAAGGCTTCATCAGTCAAGGAAACACACAACACAAAACTGATTCTTCCCCCAAACAGCTTACTCCAAAGTGGAACAAACCAGTTATGCTGGTGCTAAGATGGTGTTTTTGGCACACCCCCTCCTCCGAAGCTGGCCCTCTTCCTCATCAACAGTCATGTCAAACTGGTTCAAAACCTCCCAGTTTTGTGTTGTATGGAATGTGAAGGAAGGTGAAACATTTCAGCAAAAAAGAAACTGTACAGATGACTTGACTGAAAATTGTTGGATCATTAAGAATATTTACTTATCCTCAATCTACCTGGGACATGCTGTAATTCAATTCAAGGTAGTGCACCTGTTGCACTGGTCCAAGGACAAGCTGTCCAAGATAAAAGCCAACCTGGACCCTGTATGCAATCATTGTAAACAAACTCCAGCTACACTCTTGCATACAATCTGGACCTCTCCCAAACTGCATACTTTTTGGCAATCTATTTTTGACACCTTCTCTGGGATATGTGGCAAAACTGTACACCCATCACCACTCATCTCACTATTGGTGGTGGTCCCTGTGCATAGGTCCTTCAGCAAATAAGAGAAGGGTTTGATTGCCTTTGGCTCTCGTCTGACCAGGAGGCTCATTTTTTGCAATTTGAAGAACCCACACACCACATTCTATATACATTGGATTAGAGAGGTCATGTATCATAGCCATCTGGAAAAAATCTGATACACCCTGAAATGTTCTGCATGAAGATTCTGGGACACCTGGCAGCCTTTTCTGTCATTTGTCGAGAACATGTCAATGTCTGTATATACTATTTATGTATGTGTTACTGATCCGGTGTGGGGGGGGGGGGGGTGGGAGCAGATTTTGTTATGTGTTCTTTTGTTTTGTAGGATAGATAAGATTAGGAATTCAATTCAATTAAATTTAAAAATACTTCATTAATCCCAAATGTTGTTGTAGTTCATTATCCTCATTTCATTAAGAGATGTTATAGATGCTGATGGCTGTAGGCAGGAAGGATCTCTTGTAAAGATCCGTCCCACAGCGGATCCAAAGATACTGCCCACAGATGCCGTCCAATCCATCCACCCAGACTAGGCTGGCCTCTCGGTTCATCCGGGCAGCGGGACCGCCCAAATGCTGGGCAGAACTCCTCCCAGAGCCATCTCAAGAACCTGAGCAGAGGCCACTTCTCCCAGCAGCCTTCCAAGCTACTTGTTGCTGCAGACAGCTGGCTGGAGGTGTGGGGGGACGATCCTGTCTTCTGCTGTCATGAGCCGTGTTTCCTGCCAGCTCCAGAATCTCAGTGGTCATCAATGTGATCATCAGAGGTACGGCACAGGTTGAACAACTGGGAAATAAAGTTTGAGAGGCCAGAATGAGATGGTTTGGACATGTCCAAAGGAGGGACAGTGGGTATATTGGTAGAAGGATGTTAGAAATACAACTGCCAGGAAAAAGACAAAGAAGAAAGTCAACGAGGAGGTAAACTGTATGTTTTGCAGTTAGAGAGGACATGGAAGTAGTTGGAGTGAGGACAGAGGATGCAGAGGACAGAATGAGACAGAGGAGGATGACTCGCTGTGGTGAAAAAAGCCGAAAGAAGAAGTTATTTTGTTTTCTTTTCTTTGTGTGTGTTTGTGTTCTAAAAAAGCAAAAAATAAATAAATAATAAAAGACTTTGATTGAAAAAAACAAGTTTGCTTCAAGCTCCAGCTGTCGGACAGCCAGCTTCACGTTTGACTCAAGAATTTTTCAGTCTATATTGGAGCCTGTTTGATTCAGTGCATGCAAGTACTCAGATACTGTGGCAAATATGCCCAAATCATCAAGACTGAGCTGACCTAAATGTTTTTCACTTGTGAATAACTTTTCTCACTTACCTTTACTTCTTCCCAGAATGATAATCCTCAAGAAGGTTATTGTTGATCCCATTCCTAGTTGGCACAGTTACTTTTTTTTGTTGCTTCAGAGTAGCAGAGAGATCGAACTTCTGATTTTAATAGAGATGATCAGTCTTGATAATCAGTTAATCAATACATTTTTTCAACAGCACATGGTCGATTCTGCACCTCATAAATTCTACAAAAACTGGAAAAGATTTGTTTTTAAATGTTTTTCCAATTGAGCTCCTTTGTTTAATAGTGGAATGGTGGACTTTGTTTTGCATTTTGATACACTTGAATTACAATTGAAATGGATTCAGAACCTGGTAAAGAACATTTAATTTAACAAAACATTTGTTTATAGATTGTACAAAGGGTGCACTGTCTTTTCCCCTTGATTATAAATGCTACCAAAAAGATGATCATTAAAAAATAATAAAACATGTTACACTAAAATGCAACCACTTGTCTTAACCCCAAATGTAGTCTACACCACTAGAAATTATTTCTACAGGATTGGTGCAGGAACAAATCTGTTTCGTGTGTGTCTCAGTAAAATCTAACTCATTGCTACTTAGATGAATATCCAAGAACAGTAGTAGCACAAGCATAGCTCCTCTGTTCCTGCTATAAGATGAAGTTTTAGATTTCATGGACAAAGCCTCCACAGTAAAGCTCAGATCAAACAACATTGTGAAAAGTTGAGCCTCATCTTAAACAGCCGCCATCAAAGAGGCTGCAGTGGGAAGAGGAACAGAAGATTGTCTCAAATGAAAGACACCCCATTGAAATCCTATTGAGCTATTTTCAGTGCAAGCCCCCCAAAAGGCAGGAGAAAAGCGAGCACTGGTAAAGGTCAGCATGAGCCCAGATCAGAGAACCTGAAACATGGCACACAGATAAAGGGCCTGAAGAGAAATATCAATTACACCTTGACATTTTCCAGAGAGACAAAAGACGCTTGTGTACCACCAAACTAAGGTGTGGTGCTTTTGGCTACTATAGCCTTTAGAAAAGTCCCCAACACTTTATGGTTCTCACTGTCCACAAAGACCGAACTGCTAATTGACTTTTATTTAAACAGTTGGGGTCTCAAGATTAGATTTTACTAATAAAACAAAAGTTCTAGCATTCCTTGAAGGAATCCATGCTGTCCACGACCTTACAATGCTGGGTTTTAGTCTAAGACTGTCTAATGAAGATTAAAGACAGAGAAATTGTATTTTTAGTCTAATTTTGTAAATGACATTATGTTTATGAACTGATGGAGGAAGAAGGGTGAGAGTTTCTCCTCCACTTCACTACACGTGTATTGATTTATTTTGCACTTGTTAAAGCGGGTCACCAGCTGGTCAGTTTATTGACTGTAGTGAACTCGGCCTCCAACCAAAACCTGCCTCTGAAGACCTTCGAGGGACAGGAACTGTTATTTCATTGATTTGAATCCAGAAATACAAATTAGCTCATCCAGAGGCTGTCTAATTGTATCTGAAGTAATCAATTGAAAGAACACTCTTCTTTTATATTATCATTACTATTTTACAATATCTTGATAATCAAAAGTGTGTTTAGTTCATACCATTTCTAAATGTTGAACCACTCATTTTAAATCAACTGTGAAACAGTATTAATAATTATTTTTTTAATCCTCATTTAAATTAGAAATCAAGTTAAATGTCTATTTACAAAGTAATTATGCATTTTGATCTTCTGTCTGAATGAGAAGTAGTGATGTCAGTCAAAAGTCAGAGACAGTCAGAAAGAAGTTATTAGAACGAAGTGTATTGTTTTTAAACCTAGAAGACAGTAAAAAGAGAAACACTGGAACCTGCAAAGTTTTTCACTTCCTCAAAACATTTCTCTGTCTGTACTAAACGTTCCTAAACATTCTTGCACTTTCTTGACTTGTAATGACCCTCTGACATCACTAGAACCACCCCCTGTTGGTTGTTTCAACCAATCAGGAAGTCCTAAAGTGACCGGAAGTGAGAACTCTTTAAGAGTCCACACTTCCTAGAACAGTCAGTCTTCAACTCAGGCTGGTGAGTCTTCAAGTCTGTCTTCTCAGTCTATTATGGAGTCTTCCACTTCTGAGTGGAAACTTTGATGGACTCACAGCTTGCTGTGTATCCACCCGGGAGATGAGCTTGTTTGTTGAACGGAGTAAATGACACGACTCCTGACGATGGCCAGCCGCTCTTACCGGAGATGCTGGAAGTGTCATGAACCAGAGGCCGGATCGCAAACAACAACAACAACCACTGAGAGGGTTAAAAGATTTATTGTGAAATAAAGTAAAACTCTGGAGTAGGTCCGGTTCTGGGCTGGTTCCGATCTTCTGATTGGTAGTTCGAGATTGGGTAGTGTTGTAGTGGCGGGCTGCCAGTAGAAGTAGAACTGATGTTAAGGTCCACTGGAACGGAGTCCAACAGGCTTGCAACTAAAAGATAAAGGTTAGTAGATGCAGGGGGAAAAAGACTAATTGGGGAAATGAATCTGTGGGAATCTGATTCAGGGGTAAGGATAAGTCCGTGATACAGAATGAGCTTGACCTTTAATCCGTGATCCAAAAAACAGTCAGAAGGGAAAGGCAGAGTTCATACCGTGAAGTCAGTTGTTCAGCAGAAGTATCCAGTACGTGATCCAAAAAGAGAGTCAAAAAACAAGAGCATGAGTCGGTACCTGATCAGATGAGCAAAAGCAGACGAGGGCTGAGGCAAAAGCGTGGTCGTGGTCAAGGCAAGGGTCATGAACGTGATGAGTCAATCAATGGAATGCTGGAAAGTCTACTGCTGATGAGACAGGATAGAGAATCTGGCCCAGACTGAGAGGAATGAGTGAGCTTAAGTACTGACTGGACCAGGTGGTGGAGCTGTGGGATAATGAGCGGTGACAGGTGACATGAGTTGAGTGATTACTGAGTGTGCAGCATGACAGAGGAGCTGACAGAGAGCAGAGCTATGACAGGAAGGTAGCATTGAAATGGACCCGACACCGGAGCTGATTAATTTCTGCAAAGGTAACGAGTCGTGACGTGCCAAGTGTACCGGAGGTTTGAGCTGGTGTTGAAGGGAGCGTGCCATCCTGGTCCGAACAGACACCCCCTTTTACCCATCTTTTCTCTTCATTCCTTCCTTTAAAACTCTTCTATTTTGCCAGTAATCTAGATGCCTTCAGAAATGTCTTGTTGTCTTATTAGTAAAGCGTGCCAAGTTTTATTAATCAGAACCAGATCAGCTAATCACGTGTACATGTTTTGATGTTAAATTTTGATTCTGTTCAATAAATGACCACATTTATTGTGATGGGTCAAAGGAAATTGACGTCTCATGTCACTGATTTAAACAATCATCACAGTTATCTCGTCACATGGCAGAAATTTAACTCGAAAAAGAGAGAACCTGTTATATTTAAATAATTGGTAGTGGAAGGTGCAGCTAAGCTGGCCCTGACATCACTACATGACCAACAACAACTTCATTAATATATTCATCCTTTATTAATCAGAACTCAGTCACTGATGTAGAATCAGTTAATTACAGGGAGTCATACACCATAACACATGAATATTCAACCAGATGAGTCTTTGAAGTTGTATTACAAAAATAATTAATCAAACTAAGAATCAACAACAATAATGAACAATCTAATCATTAATCAATTAAGGATTACTTCTCTTAGATAAAAGGCAAAATTAATTATTTAAGCAGGAATTGTTTTGGCTTTTATACATGCACAAATTTAAACTATTTAACTATTTGCTAAATAGTTTGCTTTGGATTTAGATTGAGAGAAGTTATTTAATGTGACCAGGTTAAGTCATTTATTATCACTGCGAGCCAGGAAATGATTTATCAAGTTGCATCAGGTAAAAATGGCATAACCAGACCCATAGTGTCATCTTTGTCACCAGGTTTCTGCTCCTTACTGGGTCAGTTTGAGGGCACCTGATCACTCCTCTTTCTGGGGTTCTGCCAGTGGATCCGACAAGGATACACCATGAGGAGAGGACTAACCAGGCACAACACTGTGAATGTCACTGTGACAGCTTCAAGGGGTCTATGAGGACAACAGCTGATGAGAAGGTGTGCAGGCCATCACAACCTTCAGCTGGCTTAGACTTCAAGCCAAGAATTTGTCTTGCAGTGAGAAAAATTATTCATCTTCTGTAGCCTAGTTACTTAAAACTTCTACTTGATTCTAACAAAACTGTAACTGAGCAAACATGTCTATGTGCTCAGGAAATACACAGAGATGGACCAAGACGACCTGCCGGTCACAAAAAGAAACTTTGTGTGAACCATCATCTCTCGGAAGTGTTTTGTCTAACTATGGAACATTATGATTCCCCTCTGAGATAAACAGATTCTGGCTCAAAAACACACAGGTGTCTCTCAAGGAATTTTTTTTTTTTGAAAAACAGAATTGAGAAATGTTAAAACAAATATTTCACATGATTTCATTATAAAGATTGAAAACAATAATCAACATTTTTCATGTTCACGCCTGTTATAATCAAATAAAACAAACTACGTTTTTTTTTTTTCTTTCTTAAAAAAAAGAAAAAAGATCAACATTAGTAGACTGTACGACTCTGAGTCCAAGGACAGTGAATGTGTGAGAACATCAGACAGTATTCAAGTCAGAAGTAACTTTAAAGAAAAAAATTCATGGTGAATCTGGAGTACAACCCAAGGGTCATAGGTCATAGCTAGGGTAGCGCATCTTCATGTTACAGTGCAATCTCAAGCAATACTGCATGATCTTGCGAGTTGTGTTTGCACCTGGAATATTCATTCATTAATTCAACCTTTATTTATACAGGTTGATCCCATTGAGCCTCAGGGACTCATTTACAAGAGAGATCTGGTTTTAACAAATAATGATGACAACAATGGACAACAAAGACAACAGTAGACAATCATAAAGGATGAATACAAATTGAGAATAACAAGTGAAATAAAATGGTATTTAAAAAATGAAACAAAAACAGCTAGGTTGTAAGTCGATGTAGAAAACTAAAAACAGGAACATGTCTGCATTGGTTATTCCCATGAACTTAGCAGATGTTTGAAGCCACGTAGAGAGGTCAAGGTCGAGAGCTTCAGATCTTTTTGCAAGATATTCCAGGAAACAGGAGCGGAGTAGGAGAAGGCCCTTTAAGACCCTTCAGTATAAACTGACAGAGTTGTCTAGCACTAAGATGTCCACAGTAGATCCTGTAAATCCTACTTTGTAGAATATGGTGTTTGATATGACATGTTCCAATGTGACAGTAATTCCACCAAAATGAAGACATGCCAACCTTTTTACCTGGCTCTAGAACTTTTGCTCTTTGAGAAAGATTTTACAGCACACAATGTCTTTCTTGTTAGCATCGCTGTGTTGTTTTTTAAGGCTTTATATATTTTGTATTCTTCTTTCATTAGTTTGGACCTGTAAGATCATTTTGGGTTTGGGTGGGAAAAATCACTTCTCACCATTTCACTTTGCCACCCGACCAATGGGCTCTGTCATCACAATCTGACAAAGAATTTTCATTTGAGTCCAGAGTTCAGGTTAATACTGGTATGGTTGGATGTCCATCAGACCTACAAGGTGTTCTTTCCTTCAAAATCTACAAAGCCTTCTGCTTCCATTTTCACTGATAAACAGTGAGACCTGGAGACATGTTGGCACAGTTGGTAGAGCTGTTGCCTCTCAGAAGAAGGTTGCTGGATCAAATCCTGGCCCCTCGCCTCTCGTACAGTGAGTGCTGGATATGGACACCAGTGACCTGAAAAGGAAGAAGCAGGTAAAGATGATGGATGGATGGATGGATGGATGGATGGATGGATGGATGGATGGATGGATGGATGAGACCGTAACCTTGCTCTTTCCTCTACAGCTGCATATCCCCCCACCCCTTTTTATTTTTATTTATAACAAAGGGTACAGTATAAAAAATGTATGAAAACAAAAATAACAATGTTATCCAGGTGTCTGACAGTATTCTATCACTGTTGGACGAGGCACCGATGACATCCTCAACCAAAGACCATAACACCCTACACCATAACAGGATTTTTTACTCAAAAACCCTAAAAACAAGTCATTTGGTTTTTTTTAATCCAGAGAAATTGGCAACAGGAATGTTGTTTAACTCAAAGATAAACGTGAAAACTTTTAATTTAATTATTTACTTATTTAACCTTTAAAGTCCTATACAATGGGCCAGAGTAACACACATCAGAATTCATTAGAATCTGTTTTTGTGCTAAAAAAAAACAAAACAAAGAATTTTGATTAAAAAAAAGCCAAATAATTTGTCAAGTAAATTATTTATTTATTTGTTTGTTTAATTGATTGTTCACTTTAGCAGGGAATGGCAGTTGTGATTGCACAACGAGTTGGCCACAGTGGCTTTGTGTTTTCAAGGTCTTCATACATTGTGTGGAGAGAACATCAGAATATCGGTTTATACTGACACACTGAATAATTATTGTTGCCACTAAAAGATAAAAGGCAAGCCATAATGTCAACTCACTCTATGTGTGTAATCACATTTTATTTTCTGTTAGCAAAAAGTCTCATGAACCACTGGTATGATTTTACTGAAACGTTGCTGCTTCTTCTTCTATCAGCCTCTCCCTCACCACAGCGACTCATCCTCCTCCATCTCACTCTTTGCTCTGCAGTACATCCTCTGTCCTGATCCAACTACATCCATGTCCTCTCTAACTGCATCCATATATCTCCTCTGTCTTTTTCTGGCAGCTGCATTTCTAATATTCATTCTACCAATAGACACACTGTCCCTCCGGTGGACATTCATTCAACCTTTATTTATACAGGTTAGTCTCACTGAGTCACGAGGACTCATTTTCAAGAAAAATCTGACATGTCCAAACCGTCTCAATCTGGCCTCTCCAACTTTATCTCCCAGTTGTTCAACCTGTGCTGTACCTCTGATGATCTCATTCCTAATCTTATCCATTCTTTTAACTCCTAAAGAGAACCTCACCATCTTCATTTCTGCCACTTCCAGTTCTGCCTCCTGTCTTTTTGTCCATGTCTCTGTCTCCAGACCATACAATATAGATGGTCTAACCACTGTCTTATAAACTTTTCCTTTGATCTTTGCTGACAACTTTTGTCACAAATCACTCCTGAAACTTTTCTCCATCCAGCCCGGACTCTCTTTTTCACTTATTTGCCACATTCCGCATTTTCAGGGGACCCCAAATACTTGAAGTCTTGCTCCTTTGTGACCTCTGCTCCTTGTAGCCTCACTGTTCCACCTCCTCCCTCTCATTCACACGCATGTACTCTGTCTTACTATGGCTGACTTTCATTCATCTTTTTTCAAGTGCATACCTCCACCTCTCCAAATTCTTTTCCACCTGTTCCCTGTTCTCACCACAGATCAAATTGCCATCTGCAAACATCATAGTCCACAAGGATTCCTGCTTAACCCCATCTGTTAGTCGGTCCGTCACCAGAGCAAACAAGAAGGGGCTCAGAGCTGATCCTTGATGCACTCCCACCTCCACCTTAAAGCTATCTGTCACTCCTACAGCACATCTCACCACTGTCCTGCTGTCATACATTTGAGTTCAACCTACTTCCAGATGGCTGCAACAGCAAATGGACATTAGCCAAAACATAAATGGATTTAAGTCAATCTATTTTACAAATATAGAGCTAAACTTTTATGTGGTAGTAGCTGAGTATCATTCACACCATCCAACAGTATTCAGTCAGGTCATCTGGACGGTTCAACAGTCATGTCAAAGTGGAATTTATATCTGGATTATTGAGCATGAACTTTGATCATTCACAACACATACTTTGAAAATGACATCTTTCAATGTTGCATGAGATTGTGTTTAAAGATTTTTTAAAGGTTTGACCGAAACAACTATACTGCCATAATTTCTCATCATAACAATTAAATAAACAATTGTTTGTTTTGTAAATTACAGACATGACAAGCTGCAGATGATGTGCATTTCTTCATGCAAGACCTTTGATTTAGTATTAGCCAATGTAACGGATCCTTAAGTTTCAGACTCAGTGGACAATGTTTTGCAGAATAGCTGTCACAGGCTAACTGTGTTTGAATCTTTGTGTCTTCACAATTATTGTTTACTCTTTTTGTGGCTTTCATTTGGATTTTTGCTACATTTCTAGTTACATTTCGTTTTTTATTATCTCTTAACATTCATCAGCTCTCTGACACAATGTTTGTCAGAGAAATCTATGTCATTTTGACAATCCATATATATTTAATTTTATTTATAAATATTTAATTAATAATATTGCTACATTTTTTCAAGAACCATTCCCATTTTAAAAGTAGTTATCAATTGCAGGCCTAACAGTACTTGAAGGAATGTATATCTAGTGCATACCTCCACCTTCTTTCCAAGTTCTCTTCCACAAGTCTTTGCCATACACAATAAAAAAAAGAAGAAAAAAAAAAAAGAATCAAACTATAAAAATACCAATTTGTTGCTCCAGTTGTACCTTCAAAGGTAAATGTATGGTACCATTGCCCATCAATTTTCATGCTAGATTTAGACTTAGATCATCTTGTGCTGAGAAATAAAGTTATAGCTCTTTTGGTCAAACCGTGAAATTAACGTCATATGTGATCTCTCGTGATATTGCAAGATCTTGCTTAGTCAGTGCTCAGAGTGTCTGTTGGGGTCCACTGTCGGCTACATTCTCACCAAATGTTAGCTCAATATCCACATAACTGAATGAAATATAACCATTTTTGTGTTGGCCATGGTTCAATAGCAGTAACCGCCATCTTTAATTAGGTTGACTCCAGCAGCTAATTAATGAAGAAGTACATCCAATGAAAATTTTCTGTGAGCTTCGTTACAATTCTTCCACTGGGTCATGAGATTGTTTGCTAACAAACTGATCTGACTTCAACAAATCATGCCAGAGTTCTAAGCAAAGATTTTGCACGATGTGTACTTAAAGTTTTTGTTGAGGATGGCTCTCAGCTGCTACCACACCAAATATGAGCTCAATATCTGTAAATTTTACGAGTTACATGCATTTATGCTTTCTAAGGTCATATGACTGTGGCAAATATCGAGAATGGAGTTGACTCCAAAAGTTGTAGATGTTGTATAGGATTATCTATGGATTACCCCTTATAGTTTCATTAAAATCTGCCTGTTAATTCACAAGATATTTTGTAAACAGTCAGATGAACGTGCACACGGTGCTTAAAAGAACAAGTGAGTCGCTCTGAGCTGCATTATAACAGTATTCAGTGATGTGTGGCGTGAGATAATTAGCTTTCACTGTTAAAACATTTCACAGCACAGTGCATGAATGCATATTTAATGTTACACTGGGAGTCTTTTCTGTAATTACAATAAAAAACTGAAACAAAGTGAATTTAACCAAGCATCCTGTGTGTCATGTAGGCAGAGACACCTGGATCTTATTCAACAATATGGTAAATCTCACTTCTCTACAAGGCTGATATCTTATTTATCTGCTGCTCTCTGCTTCATTATGTCTTTGCTGCCATAATTAGTTGGCATAATCAACTGTGTGCAGCTTTGTGGAGATAACTGTGTTGTACACTCGGCACGTCTGCTTTTGAATTAAAAGAAAAAGGGGCACCTCTCATTCAGTTTGAATGCCAAGGTAAAGAACACCAAATGATTTTTTGTAGTAATTGTTCATGTAGCAAACAAAATTAATAATGTTGATTTCTTCCTGCGGAGGACATTAGGACAGTGGGTTTGATTATGAAGCTGTCATTACTACCGTAAGACACTCAAGGCCAGTCTTTGGGTTTCATGAGATGCCGTGGTGGCTCAGTTCAGGGTCTGTCAGGACAGAACTGTTGCATTCAACAGGATTTTGTAAGTGTGAGGAGCAACCACAGCTTCCATATCAGGACAAATGCAGTGAAGTGGCATGGCTGGGATAAACATTTTTGTTTTGCTGGTTTACTTGAGTTTAGCGTTCATCTTTTGATGACTGTGTCAGAAAGAGAGAACATCTTATACCGAGAATCTGTTCCAAAGCAATACTCTAAATATGTGAGATACATTTGTTTCATATTTGCTTATGTGAGGAAAAGTGTAGAACGGGCATGCACCTTCTACTGGAGTCAAATGACACATGAAAAACAAAGCTTTAGGAGAAATATTGAAAGGTGTCAATGCAGCTACTGCATGGAGCTTCAACATCAGCTTTCCTCCTTAAAGCTGCGTAGTACTTTAAAACCTACCTAAAAAAAAAAAACAACTACTTTTGTAAGAAGTCTGAGACGGGCCGACTGAGCGCAGCTGACCAAAATCAGACTGCCTTCTCCGGACTGAACAAAAATAACACACCACTGAATTCCCAGATCTGGAATGTCCAATGTAAAACTAACTTTACCGCGGTTTAATGTGGTGCTATGGCTCTGCAGACATTGCATGTTGCTGTCTTGTTTTGTGGCATTTCTAGGGTCAAATACTTCAACAGCGGACATGTTTAGATGTAAAGTTGGTTAGCCGTTAGCCACAATGCTACTGCACGTTTTAGCTGGCTGTAAACTATGAAATTAATTTCCTGAATATGAGGTGGGTCTTATTACTCTGGGTTCATGAGACATGCCTCTGTTCAGGAAATCCATTCCATAGTTTGAAGCCAAGTGCAGAGCAGCTGGCAGGGAGTCTTGTGTGGAGACGTTTTACTTGGAGACACAGAGACATGCATCATGGATTGGAAATCTCTGCAGAATGGATCGGAAAAATCCGATACAAAAATTATGCTGTATTGGAGCCCGATACCGATACTGGATCGGATCGGCCCATCCCTAGTTATGTATTTAAGGTGGTTTATCCCAGTAACAGTTTATTTCATTTTATTTTTTTTATTTCTGTTTTAACCTATTTTCATGCTGTCAGTGTTAATCAGCTGTGGATATTAAAGCCATCTGACTCTGACCACAGTCTGTGGAAGGAGCTATCTGTATGTCTAGTAAAGGAAAAATTGGACTATTTGACGAGGGCAGAGAAAGGGTAGAAACAAAGAAATTGTCATGAATCACGTCCCATAGATTATATTTTCTGTCACCCTGATCACTCTTT
>NC_056500.1:46778864-46784057 GCF_014905685.2 Nematolebias whitei | reverse complement strand
GAATCACGTCCCATAGATTATATTTTCTGTCACCCTGATCACTCTTTCAAGTTTGCTATAGATCTTTTCTGTGAGTTTCATTTATTCTGTCTGCTCTGGTAATGTTTTATGTACGTGAGTTTTAGTTTGTCTTCTTTTCATGCTGGTTGAGGGTGATGTCACGGTTGTTTAGTTTTGTCTTCACTGCAGCCAGCAGCAGCTGATTGAACTCAACTGTCTGCACCTGTCTCTCTCACCCTTTGAAAGCTGCACTCTTTCTCCTCTTTGGTGCCCGGTAGTTGAAAACAGTTCACTACAAGTAAATACCTCGCGTTCATGATCCTGCCTGGTTTCCCCATAGCCTTTGTGTCCCCTTGTCATAGATCACCTGTCTTCTTGTTCCTGTCCTGCTCCTGGTTCTTGTTCTCCCCTTTTGGCTTGACCTCCCGGCTCATGGACCCACGACTCACCTGGACATCGTCTCTCGCTCGACCCTTTGGATTATTACGTCTTCTGCTTTCGGTTCTGACCTTCGCCTGCACGACAACGCCTCCTCGTCTTCTCCTCTGGTACCTCCTGTCTTATGCTCTCCTGTTTTGGACTCTGGCTTGTGTGACCAAGTCTCTTCGCTCAATGGACTCACCACCTACCTGTTGCTGTGGCCGATTGCAGCCCCTCACCGGACTCAGCCTCTCCTGCAGCAATCCGGATCAGTTTGGACCTCGTCATTCTCCAGAACCTTCAAGCTCATCTGAGACGGCTAGTGGTCCTCCTCATTCTGACTTTTGCTCTCCATTATCTCCTGCACGACCACTAACCGATCTCTGTCTCATAGACTTGTTCCTGATCCGGAACCAGAACCCAGAACTGGTCCAATCTGCTATTCTTCACCTTGAAAATAAATTAAATTTAATTTTGACTTTTTGTGTGGTGATTTTTGGTCCAACCATTAGGTGTTTCGTTACAGAAATATATCAAAGCATCAGTTCAGTCATGTAAAGTCAAACTTTCTGCTATCCGATTTAACAATGAAAGATGCTTCTATTACAGCCTTTAATACCATATTTTTCACCCTATAAGTCACCTTGTTATGCACAATTTACATGCCCTGCGACTTATAGGCTGAAGCGACATATTTATGGGTTTTTCCCGTCATTATAAAACAATTTTTGGCTGAGATGACTGTATTCATTCTGACTGAAAAAATTGAACACTACCATTTTCAGGCGCTAGATGGCCCTCGAGTTGTAAGACATGCCATTGTATCATGTAATAGGTAAAAGTGGCTATAATGACAAATTCAAACAAGTTCAAGACAAAAACTGGACTTTATTTATTATACTTTACTTTATACTTTTTGTCGTGATTTTTTTTTTTTAATTTACCAAGTCCTGGATGACTAAGAATCTTCACCAGCTATTAATGACACAATCGACTTGCCAAAGCCTGCCACCTTTGTTCTGCTTGCTGCTTGGAGCGACCGTTAAATCAGCTTCATTTTGCTGCACCGCCCTGGTGGAATGCAGCTAATTTGATCATTAAAGTGCATTTATTAAGTAAAAGTTCAACTGAGACACACCCTTGCTATAATTTCAAGCAAACAAATAATTGTTTTAGGTGCTTTTCTTGTTAAATTTCAAAGAAAGGTGCAACGTTCCTCCTTTTTTTCCTCCCTGTCTGCGTGCTCCTGAGAGCACCAAGGCAGCGAATACTTTTGAAATACAACTGATTTGACCGTTAGTCATTTTATTAAGCAAACGTTAGACTGAGACGCACCTTTGCTATAACGTCGAGCAAACAAATGTTTTTAGGTGTTTATCTTGTTAAATTTTGAAGAAAGGAACAGTGGCTCGTCCGTCCGTGCATGCCTGCTTCCGCGCATCCGGTTTTGAAATGCAGCTGATTTGAACGTCAAAGTGCATTTATTAAGCAAAAGTTAGACTGAGACACACTTTTACTATAATTTTGAACAAAGAAACAATTGTTTTGAAGTGTTAATCTTGTTAAAATCTTGCTAAAGTCCAAACTTGCATGCTCCTGCGGCCACCATTTGGCAGCCTATCGATTTTTGGCACAACACCGGCCCACATTTCCGGGTTCGGCCCACATTTCCAGATTGTCAGTGGTGACGGGCAACAAATGCGACGCATCAGCGATGATGCATAATAGATGCGACGTATACAGTGAAAAGACATATGTATGGATTTTTCTACTTTATTAGACATATTTGGACTGAAGCGACTTATAGGGCGGAGCGACGTGTATGGCGAAATATACTGTAGTCAAGAGCCAAAGGGAAGATTGTTTAGGTTTATTCATGCAGGCATGAGCAGCCCTTGTAAACTCTTGATCAGTTGTGATCTTGTGTTAAATTCATTGCATCTAGCATAATGGAAACGTAGCCCCATTTCATTGCCAATCATCTGCTTGACCGTTCACTCAGCCATCCATTCAACCGCATGGCCTGTGTGATAAAATATTTGTTGCCAGTTCCAGTGAGGAGTCATCTGCCAGATCCTTCTGAGGTGGACCATGTACAGCGCAAGAATTGTTTGCCTTTGTGAACTGTAAAACAAACTATTGTGACATATCACTTATTTTCTTCTCGTAAATAGTCCATTGAGAAGCAAGTGCATTAGTGCCACCTGTTGGGCAGGTGTGTAACAGCAGACTCATGAGTTGTACTGTGGGATACCAGCTTCATGCCGCATTGAAACCATGTTCAATTTAGGCCTGTCGCAATAAACAATAAATCAATTAATTACATGACAAATGAAAAGTATAAACCTCATTTTCATTTATCGGGGTTATCGTTTCTTCATCTATCTCTTTCTATTGAAGACATCGGGTGACAAAAAGCTCAACTCCGGTGCTCTTCACTGACCCCTCCCTTTCTATTTTCTCTTTAAAATCCATTTTAACTATCCAAAATTGGGTTTTTGGATGGTTAAAAGCAGCTAAATTGAGAAGCTAAGCTATGCACACTAAGCTAACAGGCTGACCTTGGGAAAAAAAAAATCTCCGTCTTATCGAAACTCTAAAATTTTTGGTCAAAACCTGTACCATTGTGTAAAAAGATGTTTTTCACTGCAAAAAGAAGCTGCGAACTTGTTAAATGATTTTTTATTAAAAGCTTTGTGTGAAAAATGCTATGCTAAAAAGCACACTGAGTGTTTGCCATTTTGAGAACCGGGAGACAGCACCTGTCATGTCATGGGGTCTCCATTCCATTTTTCTTCAAGAGACAGGTTGCTCACTCCCTCACTATCCATCCTTGGGTTCAAACAGTCTTATACTGTCATCCAGTGGTCAAAAAAAGTACTACACGCAAAACAAATTAAACGTTTCTCCTTAAATTTGACGGTAATTACTAATTATTGTCAAATTTCAAACAATATTATTGTTTATCACAACAATTTCTGAGACAATTAATCACCTGCAAATTTTGTTATTATGACAAGCCTAGTTAAATTCTTCACACATCCATTACTGGTCACATCAGACAAAGTTTGACTGAAGCTGTAAGAATTTAGTTTTTAATTGCAAACACATTTATTCCATCCATCCATTAGTTTTTACTTGCTTCTTCCATTTTGGGTCACGGGGTTCACCGGTGCCCATGTCCAGCGATCAATGTGCGAGAGGCAGACTACACCCTGGATGGGTCTCCAGTCCATCACAGGGACACATAGAGACAAACAACCATTCACTCTCTCACTCACACCTAGGGACAATTTAGAGTTACCAATCAGCCTAACATGCATGTTTTTGGGCTGTGAGAGGAAACTGGAGTACCCAGAGAAAACCCACGCATGCACAGAGAGAACATGTAAACTCCACCCAGAAAGGCCCTCGGACCAGGATTTGAACCAGGGACCTGCTGGCTGAGAGGCAGCAGCTCTACCAGTTGCGCCACCGTGCTGCCCCACATCTACTGGTATTTGTCAATTCAATTTTTATGTGTGAGAGGAAATTTAGTTCAAATTTAGCTGATGGCTGGTACTCAGGTGTTTTCTTTTCTCTCTCTGCTAAACGTAGAAAGTAAATCAAAAACATCAAAGGATCTTGCATCATTAAAATGTTTAGATGTCAAGTTTTCTGAAGTTATTTTGCACAATGTGTGTTTTTTTTTCTACCCCTTGATTTTTGCAATTGTATGAGGATTATTTTGTCAACCAAGTATCTAAAACTTGAATAAGGCAACTTTTTAAATCAAGAAAGGAAAGATAGACAAGTCATCTATCCATTATCCCTTCAAGAAAGTGAGATTAATTTGAAGGTAATCACAAGTGTGAAATTTGCTGTTATCTTTTCACTTTTGCCTTGCCTGCCAACAGCCCGTCAGGCTCTGAAGTCTTCCTGGTAATAAATATTCATTTATCTTTCAGGGTTTTTGTTATTTTGACTGCCTTCCATCAGCCTGATCTGTTGTGGCACAACAAACACAAACAGTGAAAATAAATTAGAAGGGAGAAAATATCTGAATAAATATACTAATATTAAAAACAATGAGTGAATAGGAGATGTGGAGCATCAAACGCTCCTCTATCTCTGTAGCATGTAAATACTGAGTGGAAGACATTTTCTTAATGATCCCATGGAAGATTGCCACGTTGAAAAGCATCCTATAATGAATGAAATTAACAAACATTTCTGTAGGCTTTGTTAGAAGGAACGAGAGACCAACGTTCTTTAAATGGGCTATACATCCCTGGCTCTTTCCTGATTAGTCTAATCCAGTAAGTAGTGCATGCAGGGGTTTGATTTAGTCAGCCATCAAGGACCCCGAGGGGAACCCTCCTGATAAGTGCCTTTACCTTTCACCTCCAAAACCCCACGCTCGTCGTTTTGCCATGTCCCTAATCTCATTTGGCCCAGGAAGACATGCTCAGACACAAGAAGCTTTGATTAGCATCCTTTTACTGAGGGAGTCGACTGGCTCGGACTGCCAGCGCTGCTCTCAAACTGGGCCTTCGTCGGCCAGGTATAGGCTGCGAGTGTGTGTGTGTGCATCCACCCTTCAAAAGCACATCTTTGACCGGTTGATAAAAAATAAATAAATAAATGAATAAATAAGTTCTGAACAACATATGAGCTGCAAGGTTCTTTTATTTAATGACTTGAATGCAGCACAAGCAACATTTAGAAACAGGTTAAAATTTTGAAAATGGCTACCAACTAAACTCTTTCTCTCTCTCTCTCCATATTTAACGT
>NC_056500.1:46774129-46778744 GCF_014905685.2 Nematolebias whitei | reverse complement strand
GAATCACGTCCCATAGATTATATTTTCTGTCACCCTGATCACTCTTTAAAGTTTGCTATAGATCTTTTCTGTGAGTTTCATTTATTCTGTCTGCTGTGGTAATGTTTGTTTATGTATGAGAGTTTTAGTTTGTCTTCTTTTCATGCTGGTTGAGGGTGATGTCACGGTTGTTTAGTTTTGACTTCACTGCAGCCAGCAGCAGCTGATTGAACTCAACTGGCTGCACCTGTCTCTCTCACCCTTTAAAAGCTGCACTCTTTCTCCTCTTTGGTGCCCGGTAGTTGAAAACAGTTCACTGCAAGTAAATACCTCGCGTTTATGATCCTGCCTTGTTTCCACATAGCCTTTGTGTCCCCTTGTCATAGTTCACCTGTCTTCTTGTTTCTGTCCTGCTCCTGGTTCTTGTTCTCCCCTCTTGGCTTGACCTCCCGGCTCATGGACCCACGACTCACCTGGACATCGTCTCTCGTTCGACCCTTTGGATTATTACGTCTTCTGCTTTCGGTTCTGACCTTCGCCTGCACGACAACGCCTCCTCGTCTTCTCCTCTGGTACCTCCTGTCTTATGCTCTCCTGTTTTGGACCCTGGCTTGTGTGACCAAGTCTCTTAGCTCAATGGACTCACCACCTACCTGTTGCTGTGGCCGATTGCAGCCCCTCACCGGACTCAGCCTCTCCTGCAGCAATCCGGATCAGTTTGGACCTCATCAGTCTCCAGAACCTTCAAGCTCATCTGAGATGGTTAGTGGTCCTCCTCATTCTGACTTTTGCTCTCCATTATCTCCTGCACGACCACTAACCGATCTGTCTCATAGACTCGTTCCTGATCCGGAACCAGAACCCAGAATAAGTACCAGAACTGGTCCAATCTGCTATACTTCACCTTGAAAATAAATATAATTTAATTTTGACTTTTTGTGTAGTGATTTTGGTCCAACCGTTAGGTGGTCCGTTCCAGAACTACCAGGCCAATATGGACCACTCACCACTAGCAGATTGGCGCTCTGGGGTAGAAGGAGCTATTGAGTCTGGCATGGAGGACATGGTCCGCATGCTCAAAAACTTAAACCCTCAGATGTCCCCTCAGGATTCTGTGGTGATCAGACCTCACTCAGAGCCTGTCAGAGAACCTAGACTGACTCTGCCTGAACGATAACATTAAAGATGGTTTGGCAACCAAACGTTACCCTGACTCTCGACAGGACCTTGAAGACTTGTCCACCAGGGTGGATTTAAGACTGGCCGAACGGGCACGTGAACGAGGACCCAAGACTTCTCCAGTTTCCAAAACTGCTGGTGAGTTGCGGTTCTCACCACGACCTGCTGACTCTACTCCTGTTTCTTCTTCCCTGCCTGCAGCAGAACCTATGCAGTTGGGTAGGAGCCGACTCACACAGACAGAACGCGAGAGGAGACGCAAGGGACATCTCTGCTTCTACTGTGGGGAGGCAGGTCACATTGTCGCCAACTGCCCGGTAAAAGGGGGCCGCTCAGTAGATGAGAGGAGATGTCTACTGAGTCAAGCCAGTCCCAAAGAACTCTCCTCACCATTTATTGTATCAGTTCACCTCATTACACCGGAAAAGTTCCGATCCACAGTTAAGGTGCTTATTGACTCTGGGGCTGACACTGAATTTATAGACTATGATTTTGACAGATCTGCTGGAATTAAACTCTGTAAATCATCTCATCAACTCTCTGTTGTGGCTCTCGATGGCCATCCTCTGAACTCCTCCTCGTTGGTGACCGAATCGGTGGTTTTGTGTCTTGGTGGTAACCACAAAGAGAGCATTACTTTTTTGGTTATAAAATCTCCCCAGGCTCCTATTGTGTTAGGAGTCACTTGGTTAGCCAAACACAACCCACATCTTGGCTGGAGGAGAAAGGAGATCTTGGGGTGGACAGAAGAATGTTTGACCACATGTTTGTTTGATGCTGTGGTACCTGTCGAAGCTATTACCCACAATGAGAGTTATTATCCAGACTTTTCCAAAGTTCCAAAAGAATACCATGATTTAAAGGAGGTTTTCAATAAAACTAGGGCTACATCAGTGCCTCTGCACCGCCCATATGACTGTGCAATAGATCTGCTCCCAAGCTCCACTCCTCCAAGAGGAGATTTGTATTCCCTTTCTACTCCGGAACAACAGTCCATGAAGGACTACATCCAAGACTCATTACGTTCCGGCATCATCCGACCATCTGCTTCACCTGCTGGGGCAGGGTTTTTCTTTGTGAAAAAGAAAGATGGTTCACTTCGCCCATGCATAGATTTTAGGGGCCTTAATAAAATCACGGTCAAGAATAAGTATCCTCTACCACTTATGACTTCCGCTTTTGACTCTCATTTTCACTACGTTAGACCTTCGTAACGCTTATCACCTGGTCCGTATCCGTGAGGATGATGAGTGGAAGACCGCCTTTAACACCCCCTCTGGTCACTACGAGTACTTGGTCATGCCCTTTGGTTTGACCAACGCACCAGCTGTTTTCCAAACACTAGTTAACGATGTATTGAGAGACATGATAAACAAATTTGTATTTGTTTACTTAGATGACATTCTTAGTTTTTCTAAAGACTTAGATTCTCACCGCAAGCAAGTAAGATCTGTACTCACCACACTCCTTCAGAACGGCCTGTTTGTCAAGGTTGAGAAATGTGAGTTTCATGTGTCAACCACGTCGTTTCTCGGTTTTATTGTTTCTCCCAACAACATGGAGATGGACTCTAATAAGGTTTCAGCTGTGGTGGATTGGCCCACCCCTAAGGACTGCAAACAGCTTCAGCGGTTCTTGGGGTTTGCCAATTTTTACAGACGTTTCATCAAAGGCTATAGCCAGAAGGCTAAGCCCCTTCACGAACTCACCTCCACCAAGATTCGTTTCCAATGGTCCACCGCAGCAGACACCGCCTTTAACGACCTTAAATCCTTGTTTGTTTCTGCTCCCATTCTCCAGGCCCCCAACCCCGATGAACCTTTTATGGTTGAGGTTGATGCTTCCAGCACTGGGGTGGGGGCTGTTCTGAGTCAGCATGGCCAGGAGGGACGTCTTCATCCTTGTGCTTTTTTTTCCCGGAGTCTCCTCGGCTGAGCGCAACTATGATGTTGGAGATCGGGAGCTTCTTGCTGTTAAACTCGCCCTGGAGGAGTGGCGTCACTGGCTGGAGGGCTCCAGGTTCCCGTTCCAGGTGTGGACGGACCACAAAAACCTGGAGTACCTCAGGTCCACTCGCCGCCTTAATCCTCGCCAGGCCAGGTGGGCAATGTTCTCTCATTTTAACTTCACCCTGTCATACCAACCCAGTGAGAAAAATGTTAAACCTGATGCCTTGTCACGTGTTTTGGAGGAGAATTCCCCCTCAGCTCAGGAGGAGAGCTTTATCCTTCCTGAGAGTGCTCGCCTGGCCATTACCCAGTTAGAGCTGGACCTGAGGAGCTCCAGCCGGTCACGTCCCCCTCCTGCCAACTGTCCCCAAGACCGTTTGTATGTACCCACAAACATGGTCAAGAAGGTTTTACATTTCTGTCACAACTCTGTTATTTTGTCACCCTGGTTTCACTAAAACATTATCTCTTGTCAGAGCTCAGTTTTGGTGGGAGACCATGTCCAGAGATGTATGTGCGTTCTTGTACGGCATGTTCCCAGTCCAAGACCTCCAGACGCCCTTGTTCGGGGTTACTTCATCCTCTTCCTTGTCCATCACATCCCTGGTCGCACATAGGTATGGACTTCATAACCGGTCTCCCACCTTCCAATAACTTCATTGTCATTTTAACCATCATTGACCGCTTTTCTAAAATGGTTCACCTAGTTCCTCTGCAGAAGCTACCCTCCTCCAAGGACCTAGCCCACATTATGGCTCGGGAGGTTTTTAGGCTCCATGGACTGCCTCAGGACATTGTCTCAGATGCCTCAGTTTGTCTCTCACTTCTGGAGAGAGTTTTGTGACCTCTTGGGCATTTCCGTTAGCCTCTCCTCTGGCTTCCACCCTGAATCTGATGGCCAGATGGAGAGGGCTAATCAGGAGGTGGAGGGCAAGCTGAGGCTCCTTTGTCAACAGGATCCAGAGAAATGGAGCTCATCACTTCCCTGGATCGAGCATGCCTTTAATTCTGTTCCCTCCTCAGCTCCGGTTTGTCTCCCTTTTATGGTTTTGGTTTTCAACCCCCTGCAGTCTCGGTCCAAGAACGCGAAGCCTCTGTCCCCTCAGCTCACATGGCGGCCCTCCGCTGCCAGAGAGTCTGGAGGAGGGCCAAAAAGGCGCTCTTAAAATCCAGGGTGGTGTACACTAGAAAGGCTGACCGCCACAGAACCCCACAACCAGACTATGCCCTGGGACAGAGTGTGGCTGGCCACTAAAGACCTCCCTCTTAAGGTCTCATCCCCCAAACTCGCCCCCTGATTCATTGGACCCTTTCCCATTTCCAAGGTTATCAACCCCGTGTCTGTTTGTCTGACATTAACCAAGTCCTTACGCGTTCACCCTACTTTCCATGTTTCTTGTGTTAAACTGGTCATTTCCTCCCAGTACCCGTTCCTTGAGGGGGGGGGGGGGGATCTGTCACGAATCACGTCCCATAGATTATATTTTCTGTCACCCTGATCACTCTTT
>NC_056500.1:46768524-46774029 GCF_014905685.2 Nematolebias whitei | reverse complement strand
ATATGTGTGTCACCGGTTCGACGCCCTGGACCGAGAACATCAAAATGTGGGTGGGAAAGGTGAAGCACACACCAGCCTCCACCTTCATTTGCCCCACTCTGGGCCCTTGAGCAAGGCCTTTAACTCCCACCATCTGCACCCCTGGGTGCCCTATAGATGCAGCTCTCTGCTCTACACAGAGAGCTGTGGTAGCTCGGTGACCTGTGGTTGTGTCAGGAAAGACATCTGGTGTAAAAATAATTGCCAAGTCAAAGCACGAGTTAGTTCACTGTGGTGACCCCTGAAGAAGTGAGCAGCCAAAATAAAATAAAATAAAAAAATGAAAATTTTAAAATAATTAAAAAATATATATTTCTTTTCATTTAACCTTTATTTATACAGATTAGTCTCAATGAGTCACAAGGACTCATTTTCTAGAGAGACCTGTTTTAAACAAACCACAGATGAGGTACACACAACAACAAACAGCCATAAAATGCATATAAAATAAAAATTAAATAAAAGTAGTCATGGAAAACTAAATAAAATCAAGCTACATTGTAAAACGAGGTAAAGTACAAAAAACAGGAACATGTCTGCATTGATTTTTCCATTGAACTATATATATATATATATATATATATATATATATATATATATATATATGTATATATTCTATAAACCTAAAAAACATCTGGAGATTTCATGCCATTTACTCAGATTTCAGATGTTTATAAACAAATAAATAAACAAATGTTGAGACTAAGGACCATGAATGTTCTAAAAGTTGTAGCGATAGCTCGTCTGACGAGTCAAATGCCAACAAGTTTCCTAAAATAAGTGCTGAGGCAAAAAGTGTGGCAGCCGGTGTCTGTGCTAATGTGATTACATTCAAGTCTGTGTTCGACATTCAGCACGCTTGGAGTTGTGCTGCAGCGTGACACATTTTCGTGGCATTTTTCCACCGGGGTATTTTGCAGAAATAATTTGAAAGGATTTTTATGATAAAGAAGTAAAACCTGATTAAAGACAAGAGGCGCACGAGCTTCCACGGCGGAGAGAACCTGAGGAGTTCAGAGTGTTGGAGACATCCACAGCTTCCAGATACAAAAGATGAAAAACAAGAAATTCAACAAGTCACATGTGAAAAATGTCAACTTTATTTCTTAAATTATGAATAAATAATCAAGGTTTTATATGAACATATTTTTGATCCTCCTAAAAAGGTTTGTTTTTTCAATTATTATTATAATGGACATAAAAAATGTAAATCATGTTTCATCAAATATTTGTAGGCTTGCAACATCTCTGGAGTTTGTAATAAAAAAAAAATCACGAGTTGAACACAAACTTCAAAAGCTGCTCACGTCATCCTTAAAGATTTTATGGTGAAATTCTGGCGACATAAATCTGCGTATTTTATTTTATTTTTGTGTAAATGCAATATTTTAGTTTTTCGTTACGGGATGTGAGTTAACATCTGGAAACACCTCTGAGTATTCCAGAGCACATTTTATATTTATTCACTGAACTCCAGCTGCAGTAAAAGTCTTGAACACATTGACTTTAGAAAAATAACAAATAAAATAAAACAAACAGTGCGAGAAACAACTCATCCACCTGCAAATATACAAGTTCCTGTTTTAAAAAATATCAGAGAGAAACCATACACTGACTGAAAAGCACCAATCAAATCATCAACAGGCAATACATATGTGTCAAATAATAATAATAATAATAACAATAATAATAATAACAATAATAATAATAACTGAACAGCAGTCGAGTGCAGAGATTAAACCAGAGGGACCTGATTGGCCCCTGGTGAATGAACCATAAATGAAGAAATGCTGAGAAAATGAAGATAATAATAATAATAATAATAATAATAATAATAATAATAATAATAATAATAATAATAATAATAATAATAATAATAATAATAATGGGCTGATATATTGGTGTCTGATCAGAGATAATAAATCAGAGGCTGCTCTGAGTTAAAAGGCAAAAGGAAGAAAATCAGAGAAAATACAATAATAAATGTTGGGATGGTTCCTCGCCTGGGGAGGTAGGATTATTATAAGGGGTCACCAATTTTTTTAAAAATAAATTAAAAAGTGTGAGGGGTTTGCAGAAGCTATGCAGAGTCCATAAAACAAAGTGTTTGTTGAGAATGTGTTTGTTGTTTGCAGATACTTGTCCACCTCCTTTACAACAGGAGGTGTGTACATTGTGCTGAAGTGAAGCGGGTCGAGAGATTAAATGAGCGAAAGCACCGACTCCGGGAATAATAGATCCTATTGAGCATCAAGGATCTATTGGAAAAAAGATCTGTCATTTTTGTGATTATAAAATAACTAAAATTAGAAAAATGTTCAGCCTTATTGATTTTATTCCAAGTGTTATTAGGATTATTAGGAGTGATGTTTTGTCTCGAGCCTGTCTGCTTTAATGAGTACATTTATAATAAACATAAAACAGGTGTGCTCTCACAAATTCATTTTCATTTCCAGGAAAGCAGCTGAACAGTAGCTGCGCTTAAAGACTTGATATTTCAAATGTGAAATATTTTTGGAAAAAGCAGCAAATTAAAAAAAATCTGAGGAAT
Organism: Nematolebias whitei; assembly: GCF_014905685.2. Taxonomy (NCBI): domain Eukaryota; kingdom Metazoa; phylum Chordata; class Actinopteri; order Cyprinodontiformes; family Rivulidae; genus Nematolebias; species Nematolebias whitei. The sequence continues at coordinate 46,771,439 of NC_056500.1, read as the reverse complement.
CTGCAGGAAAACTGTTTGATGATAAAACAAGATGTGAGTGAAACGAGAAGAAAAATGTGTTCACGTCACACGAGTAAGAAGAGGAGGACGAGGAGAGGACAGGCTGTCTTCATCTCCGTGCAGGGACATAAAGACGGAGCGTTAACCAACCGTGCATGATTCCTTTTCTCTCTCAGCCTTTTGCTTCTTTATCAGCTTCATTTCTTTCAAATGAGAATCCAAGGCCCCCGTGTCTTCAAACAACACATGTACGCTTTTACTTCTTCCTCCAGTCAAACTGATGATATCCCAGATTCAATTTCAGATAGACCAGGGTTTAGCCGGTGATGATTTTTTTGGAGGGGAGACAATATTTAAAATAGTGAAATGAGATCAGTTCACTGCTCATAATCTGAGGCGGCACATAATCTGCATCTTATTCCCATTCTTTTTGCTGCTTCTACTTTAGGCAAGTTTTTTTTTTATTTTCTTTTTTAAATAAAATAAAAATAACTATCCCAAAAAATAAAAACCATAATGTCATAATTTACTGACGATGTTTTCAAGGAAGACGTTAAAGCTCAATGAGATACACGACACACAGCTTACTCATTCTTTTTATCTGTTTGGGTTCATTTTTATTATTTTTATTCTGCTGCTGCTGTTTATTCTTTAAAATACAATAAATCTCAACATTAAATTTGTTCAACTGCTGATCATTTTTGGGGTTCACAATAAAACACAATGATATAAATTACCAGTGGATTTGAATTAAACACGATATTTCTATTTTTCCTCTTTTTTATTATAGATGGGGGTGTGCGGAGGGAAATTGTAAAAGAAAACAGGATGAAAAGGAGCAGTTAGAGTGCTGTTTCCCCTCCTCGTTGACTTTTATCGCTAAATGAAGCATATAAATGACCTGAAAGCGGCTGTCGCGTTAAATTAAATAAAATAAAGACCAATTATCCTCTCCTTCTTCTCCCCCTCTGATCTCAGCTCTGCAAAGGGAGTCCTGGAGAGATAAGGAGGATTGAATTCTCTCTGTTGTGCTCCAATAAAAACGTCAAGGGGGGAAAAGAAGAGATTTAAAACGCGGCGCACCCCCCCCCCCCCCCCCCCCCTTATAATTTCAAATCATAATTTCTCTCAGAGGCCGTTAATCGCCATTTAGGTTGAAGGAGCTGCTGTCAGTTTCCGTGACTAAGTTGGATAATTGCAGGTAAGTGCGTAACTCCCGCAATAACAAAATAATAACAATAATAAAATAAATAAATACGTAAATAAAAAAATTAAAAATTGGAACGGTGTCGCGCAAACACCGCATCTGGTTTCTGCTTTGAATCAGGACGCTCCAGGCTTCCGTAGCATCCCAATTTACAGCTGCAGATAAGGACCGAGTTTCATAAATTAAAAATAATAAAATAAAATAAAATCACCCACTTCAAAATAATAAAATAAATGTTCGGGTGGGCACCTTGACTGCATCTCTTATGTTCTTGTCAGATAAGTAAATGATTTAAATGCGATGTGTTTTTATTTTGAATTCCATTTAATTTGGCCCAGTTGCGCGCGCGCACACGCGCACAAACGCACTTCTGTCATTTTAGATTTGCGAATGAAGAACTAAGCAGCGGAAGCTGCAAGGTCCCAGCATGAAATAAATTCATCTCGTTGCTGTGACACAGTAACAGCCTCACGCGCTTCAGCTCAAACTCATCTCATAAAAAGGAGTAAACACAGATTCATGTGTGGCAGTTGTTGTTCTCTTAAATCAGCTGATTGTGATGATGGGACAGAACTTTACGCGTTCATCCTTTTCATGTTTGCGCAGGTTTGGACACGACGTGGGTGGTGGTGGTGGTGGTGGTGGGGGGGGGGGGATACAGCCACAAAGTAAAAAAATAAAATAAAAACCATCATATTTAGTGCGTTCCATTAGCTGGAGCTATAATTAAGCAGCTCCTTCAGGTGATTAAGCAGTCAGACGGGTCGGACGAGGCCTTTGATGTGAAGTGTCAAACATTAAAAACCAGTTCATCCTGGAGCCACAACCCCCCCAGCACGAACACCAATTATCATTATTATTATTATTAATGTTTTTATCAGCAGCTGGAGAAAAAGATCAACGTGACAGCTCCACCTCAACAAACGGATTATTTCTCTGATCATCTTTAAAAAGCCTCGAGGACGAGCGGTAATTATAAAACTCACATGTTTTATATTTTACTGTTTGTGTCTCCATTGAAGGAAGTTAAAGACGGATTTGTTAAAAAGTCGCTTTTAATCTTCTGGATTCGTGACAGCTTGGATAAAAAAAATACACATAAACTCCTTGGATTGAAATAAAAGTTTTATCCTTAAAAATGGACAAAATGAAGCAAAAGCACGACTGATCCAGCTGAAACATCTGGATCGCTTCCGTTCCGCTAAGTATTTATTTGCTGCTTCGCTTCTTTTGTTTGATAAATAGAAACAATCAAACCCGCAGATGAAGCAGCCTGGACTCTGTCAGTAGCAGAAATGTGCCCAATCTTTTCAGGCCAATGCACGAGCGCTAATCAGCCAATTGGTTGTTTCAAAATAAAAGCATCTTATCGATAATTAACACAAATCAGCATCGAAATGTTCACAATAAATAAAGTTAAAGGCCTCCCGTCCCGGCTGCCATATAACATTTACATTTCTTACACTTCTCTTGAACTCCGGCTCCGTTTGCTCAGACAGGAACTTCTTGTTTTTTTATTTTTTTAAGTTTCAGTTTTTTCCTGCGTCCGGAGTTCTTTAACATGTTCATGCCTCTAACGTGGCGCGCGCTGTCCATAACATATTTACATGCATTGTGTGTATTCAAGTGAGTTAAAAAGAGTGGGGGGGGGGGTCTTCAGGGTTACATGGCAGTGGCGTGTGCGGAGGAGTAAGGGTCTATCCCAGTC